>NC_090746.1:27078872-27138872 GCF_036898095.1 Palaemon carinicauda | reverse complement strand
TGTATACTGTAGAATCAAGATCTTTATTACATGTTAATGTACTCATCTTTATATTTTATGAAAGAAATAATCTCCCATGGCTAACAAAAGATTACTTTATTAGCCCAAGAAAGGACCAGTATATGTGTTTGTGTGAGTGTATGTATGTATGCATATTTATGACTATATCTAGGTGTGTGTGACAGAGAAAGTGGGAGATTATTATTATTATTATTATTATTATTATTATTATTATTACAGGCTAAGCTATAACACTAATCAGAAAAACAAGATGCCTTAAGCCCAAGGGCTCCAACAGGGAAAAATAGCCCAATGAGGAAATGAAACGAGGAAATGAATAAACTACAAGAGAAGTAATAAACATCTAAATAGAATATCTTAAGAACTGTAATAACATTAAATTAGATCTTTCATTTATAAACTATATAAACTTGAAAATAATAAGAGGAAAAGAAATAAAATAGAACAGCCTGCCCTAGGTACCCTCAAAAAAGAGAACTCTAATCCAAGAGTGGAAGGCCATGGTACAGAGGCTATGGCACTACCCAAGACTAGAAAACAATGGTTCGATTTTGCAGTGTTCTTCTCCTAGAAGAGCTGCGTGTAATGGCTAAAGAGTCTCTTCTACCCTTACCAAGAGTAAAGTAGCCACTGAACAAATAAAGTGCAGTAGTTAACCCGTTGAGCAAAGAAGAAACGTTTGGTAATCCCAAAGTTGTCAGGTGTGTGAAGACAGAGTAGGATGTGGAAAGAATAGGCTAGACTATTCGGTGTACGTGCAGGCAAAGATATAAGGAGCCTTAATCAGAGAGAGGGATCTATTGTAGTACTATCTGGCCAGTCAACGGACCCAATAACTCTAGCGGTAGTATCTCAGCTGGTGGCTGGTGTCCTGGCCAACCTACTACATGTGTGTGTAATACCTTGAGATGCAATTTCCTTCCCATTCATCTACAATCTTGCAAGCACCCTACAGTCCTAAAAAATAAAATCTTCAAAACCCGTATAACATTGCCCTTGATGAAGACTAAACTTTTAGGCTACGTGGCAACTCATTGACGTAATTGTTGTCAAAACATGTGCTATTATAGAAAGAAACTCTGTGTTAAACGTTTTATTTTCATACACAGTTATTTCTGCTAGCAATTATATTGGCAGCCATAACAATGAGAAATTAACAAGCATAAATGCTCAGTAACATATATGTGTGTATATATATATATATATATATATATATATATATATATATATATATATATATATATATATATATGTATGTATGTATAATATATATGTATATATATATATATATATATGTGTGTGTGTGTGTGTGTGTGTTACTTGGAAACATTCTCAGGCGTCATAGCCAAGCGAGCCGGGACATAAGCACTGGCTGCGCGATCAGGCAGTTGATTGGCTGCTATAGAGACGAACCATTATTTAAAGTGTAATAATGCAGCCCAGACACAACTGGACTCGGAACGAAAACAGACATGGTCAGGAAAAACACTGCTATAAATCCCTAAGAATAGCGACAATGAATCTCAGTACCTTAGGAGGAAAGGAGGAAGAAATAGTGATGATGATGCAAGAGAGGAAAATAGATATTTTGGGAATATGTGAGACTCGTATACTGAGAGAAGGCACAAAATTCTTGCATGAAAACTATCAGTTACTTAATAAAGGAGGAAGAGAGGTTCGACATTTATTGGATTTTATTGTGAATGAAGAATTACCACGAAAGATCAGCCCCGTGAACTTTAAGAGTAATAGAATTATTTGTTTCTCTTTAAAACTAGACTTGTTCAAAACTAGCTTCATCCAAGTATATGCACCGCAGCACAGACGCCCACAGGAAGAAAAGATGATTTTTATAGACACCTACCAGAAGTGAAAGACTCAGTACCATATACAGAGAATATCATCATCGGGGATATGAATGGACATGTAGGGCAAGACAGAACAGGTATAGAGGATATATTAGGAGCATTTAGAATTGGAAGCAGGCACAGAAAAGGTGAGAGTATGATAGATTTCTGCATTCAAAACGGAATTTCCATAATTAATACTGCCTATAGACACAGACAGAGCCAAAAGTGGACATGGTACCAATGGAACTCAACAGCCGGGAAAGTTATAAAAGTGGAATAACCAGAGCAAGACAAATAAAACACGAAAGTAATAACTCAAATGAGAAATGGAGTAGCTTCAAAACAACAATTTTGGCTACTGTTGCACATGTAGTGCAAAGGAAAAATACCGGAGGAAGAAAGGAAAAACAAACACCTTGGTAAACCCCTGCATTTATATCATCTGTTGCTATCAAAATGAAACTCTAGGAAATTAATGAAAAATGAAGAAGACATGAGGAACAGCATTCATGGAATCAGAAAACTCTTAAATAACACTACCAAAAATAACAGAAGGAAGTCTAAGCTTCCCACTTATGTAATCAAAGACCCAAGGAATGGCACAATCTTAACAGAAACCCGAGACAAAGAATTAGATTGGAAAGGCTATTTTCAAACACTTAATTATCACCAACAGTATACATGAGGAAGAACATCTGGAATTTAATGCCAATGAGAGCAGTGAACCTGACATATCAGAGATGGAAGTAAAAGATGCCCTCATGAGAATGGAAAATGGTAAGGCCCATTGTTTATACGAGATACCCGTGGAACTACTTAAACGTATGGGGCAAGATGGAGTCTTATGAAGACGACACCCCTGAGGTTTGGCAAAGAGATTTTATGTGCCTCATCTACAAAAAGGGAGATAAAACGGAATGTTTCAATTACAGAGGTATATCTTATGGAACACACATTCAAGGTGTATGAGAAAATACTTAAAAGAGATTAAGAGAATGTGTAGAACCAAAGTTAGACGAGTGGCAAGGGGGTTTCAGACCAAAAAGAAGAACATCAGATGTAATTTTCACCTTGAAAATGGTATTTTAGAAGAGCTGAGAGTGTAATACAGACAGGTATATTGCTTTTATAAACCTAGAGAAAGCATTTGATCAAGTGCCAAGGCAAAAGATATGGGATGCATGAAGCGATAGATATAGGGATCCTGAAAAACTAATAAGAGGAATCTAAAACATTTAACAAAGCATCGTATCTATATCAAAAGCACACACTGTAAATGAGGACTGGTTTAAAATCCAGCCAGGAGTAAGACAAGGTAGTGTTCTTTCCTCTTTACTTTTCATATTGCTCATAGGTAAATGCATGAGACAGCAAAATCCTGATGAGTATATAACCATTGATTTAATACATGCTGATGATCATGCAGTTGTAGCAGAAACTATAGGGAACCGACAGAGAATGACAGACTAGAACAACCTCTTAGAATGTAAAATGGCATGAAGATTAGCAAGGAGAAAACTAAGATTATATTCCTGTCTCAAACACCGCAGATATAAATGTTTCTTTAGAAGGGCAAGCATTAAAGCAGTACAAAAACTTTAAATATTTGGAAGCTGTATTTAGCGATCAAAATGACCCTTATCTAGAAATAACCAATAGAATACATAAGTTCAATAATAGCTTGTAACTACTGTATCCACTGTTGAAGATAGGAACATCCCCGTAAAGTGAAAACTGTTATATACATCTCCATACTGAGGCCAATTGTAACCTACGGCCATGAGTCTGGGACGTTGACATTAAAGACTAGAAGCCAGCCCTGGCCAGCAGAAATGAAGGTATTGAAATTTATAAAAGGTGTCACAAGACTGGATAAACTTCAAAGTGAAGACATCAGGAGAGAATTAGGAGGGGAGGGAATTTTAAACTTTATTGAAAGAGGACAACTTTGGTGGTTTGGACATGTCAAAAGAGTGGAAGAAGAACGACATCCAAGGAAATTCTTGGATTGGAGACCATAAGGCTGAAGACCAGTTGGTAGGCCGAAGATGAAGTGGATAGTATATATTGAGAGAGGAGTGAGGATAGGTGCGAATTTACAAGAGATTGAGGAAGAGAAGCTATATGAAGATCGTCAGTAGTGGAGACAGTTTCTGACGCTGGGTGACTGACAGGCTTGAAAAGCCTACCTGACGTCTAATGAGAATGTGAAAAAGTTTGGAGAGACGAATTGGTCACTCAGTATGTTTAGTACAACCATATGAAGGCTGAGAAATATTATTGAAGGTGATAGGATGGACAGAGATGGTTTGGTCATGTGGGAAGAATTGGGGATGTTGGTGAAAAGATTGCACAATCCGTAAGTTTTGGGAAGAAGGCATAGTAAGTTGTGATCAAGAGTGTATGAAGAGGTACTTTGAGACTGCATGAAAGACATTAATGTGTGTGTGTGCGTGTGTGTGTGTAGGTGGATAGGTTTAACACTAAGCTGCTTAGTCCTATGAATCGGGCATCCACAATTCAGTCATTACAATAGGAATGTACGGTGATTGGTCTTATCTTGTTATTCCGTAGAACTTATTATTAGAGAAAACGGATTCATGTTGGGACAAATGACAATTTAGTTTGTACTACATCGCTATAAATTCTTGAAACACGTTGAAATCAACACTAAAGTAGCATTATGTTAGATCGTGTCGGGTAATATTGCCACTTTAAAATAAACTTGAACTTTGCAAAACTTGTATAATAATCAAATACAAGTCCACGCTCTACTAGTTAACATAGCGAGTGGTGATTCCCTAATTGTCGTCAAACGTACGTAATATATATATATATATATATATATATATATATATATACTCATTAACCTTACATATATGACGAACAAACTAAAACCACTATTACGTGAATGTAGTTATATGTATATATATATATATATATATATATATATATATATATATATATATATATATATATATATATATATATATATATATATGTATATATATATATATATATATATATATATACACATAAACATATATATATGTGTATATATATATATATATATTTTTTTTATTTATTGCTAGATAGAACTTTACGCAAATGTGAAAATTAATTATTATTATTATTATTATTATTATTATTATTATTATTATTATTGTTATTATTATTATTGTTATTAAATGCGAAGCTACAACCCCAGTTGGAAAAGCAGGATTCTATGAGCCCGGGGGCCCCAACAGGGAAAATAGCCCAGTGAGGAGAGGAAACAAGGAAAAATAGAATATTTTTAGAATAGTAACATTAAAATAAATATTTCCTATATAAACCATAAAAACTTTAACAAAACAAGAGGAAGAGAAACTAGATAGAGAGGAAGAGAAACTAGATAGAACAGTGTGCCCGAGTGTACCCTCAAGCCAAAAGAACTCTAACCCAAGACAGTGGAACACCATGGTACAGAAGCTATGGCACTATCCGGAACTAGAGAACAATGGTTTGATATTTGGAGTGTGCTTCTCTTAGAAGAGCTGCTTACCATAACTAGAGTCTCTTCTACTCTTACCAAGAGGAAAGAGGCCACTGAACAATTACAGTGCAGTAGTTAACCCCTTGGGTGAAGAAGAATTGTTTGGCAATCTCAGTGTTGTCAGGTGTATGAGGACAGAGGAGGATCTGTAAGGAGTAGGCCAGACAATTCGGTGTCTGTGTAGGCAAAGGGAAAGAACCGTAACCAGAGAGAAGGATCTAATGTAGTACTGTCTGGCCAGTCAAAGGACCCCATAACACTCTAGCGGTATTATCTCAACGGGAGGCTGGTGCCATTGCCAACCTACTACCTATGCATGCATATTCATATTTCCATCACTGAGACGGCAATTTTTATTGGAATGGTTTTAGTTTTATTTTAGTTTAGGCTTTACCTTCAAGATTTTTTACCAATAAAAGTGCTGACGTAATCAGTCTCAAATATTTACCAAGTTTGATCAAACACTAGCTCAAATTCTTCGAAATTGGGAGAACGCATGCATTAGTTCAATGGCAAATTTCTCATAGATGTGTTGGATTAAAAATAATTTTGTGTATATCGGCCTACCAAAAAGCTAGAACCTGTACTGATATGAGTCTAGCTTAATATGAATAAAATTGGAAATTTCATAAGAGCATGATATTGCATTGCACTTATTAAAATTGGATGGCTAAATCTATCATCGGGAACAACAACAACAAGTACTTTGCAATATTGTTGGAGCAACCTACCGAGTCGTAAGGAATCAGGGAGAGTGAAGATGAGCCGGCTGTATAATTTCAAGGTCAGTTTGACTAATAAAAGAAGTGAAGGTGGTTTAGGAGTAGGATAGGAGGAGGGATGCAGCGGGACAGGAATGGGAGAGGATTGTCCCTTTGGAGGTCAGAAGGAGTGGTTTTGTGTGCGGCTGACCGCGAGGGAGTTACTTTACATGTCGGATGATATCACATGAATGTGCCTTCCCAATCAGCTGCAGTTTACTTGACCACATCTTCAAGTGCCAATGTTGCGCGAATTGTTAATGATAGTATTGCTTCTAATTTTTTCAATATTAATTTGCATAAAATAAATTTTCAATACTTGATTGTATTTCAGTCTACTATAATCTTAGGGTGAGTTTAGCCATTTTATGGAAAGGTTATTGCATAAATGAATTTTTTCTATCTTGTAATAATCATGAAATAATTTCGAAGAACAAATTTGTTTCTCTTAATTCATCGAAGAAAAAAAAAATTCGTAAATTTAAAATCTATGACAAATTATTATTGAAGTAAAACTATACAAGTTAAATTATAATTGAAGTAGGTACTCTATCCGTTCTTATATATTTAAGTTTAATGATAAACCTCGAAATCCTCTTTGATGAATAATGAAATCTGATGCCTTTTTCTTTTCAAAAATTTTTCATTCACAAATTTAATATAGGTCTATTTGAATTCTAACTGAGTGACAAGTAAATAAGATTATATGCAGTATAAGGAAACCGCAAAATGCTAACATTGAACGTTATGAGACTATGAGCATTTTCATAAAACTAAAATGATGGATATTAGATATTCTTAGTAAAACATTTATCGATCTTTTATAAGATAAGCATGAATTTATTCATTAAAAGAATTGTATGAAATTTCTGAAGGCAATTTATGTAAAACCCTCAGAATTCTATATAAGAATGAAATTGAGTCATCAAAAAGAAAAAAACTATTGAATTTTGATAGCAAAAAACTTGCTTATATAAGTTGGAATAGCGACGAGGTACCTATTACATTAACTTGTAGTATAAAACCATATTAACCAACATCCCGGTGTACAATTCCAGTACAGCTACCCTGAGATATCTAGTCTTGGCTGCGTCGAATGTAAAATGTACCATACATGGAATTCTCATCCCGACCGGCGGGCATCCCTGAAGGTAGAGGGAAAGTAATTACCATCTGTATTAGTTAACAGATCAACTGATGTCTGATAATGAATAAAACAGGGAAGTAACTTCTCAAATGATAATACAGCAAAAAAGAAAATGTATGGACGATTTTAATATAATTTCAGCCTTTCCCGAAGTTGCTCTGTTCCTAACTTAAATATGTACCATATTCTACTTTCGTTAGGCTTTGATAATGTAATAGATTCAAGTTCGTCCTTTTAAGAACACTTAAAAAGAAAGATGTGTGAATTTCAATTTTTAACGTATTTGTATATGAACTTGATACTATAATTTTTTTTTTCAGATTAAAATAAAGTAGTTGAATCAAGTCATTAACATTAAAAATACAAGATTAAGACCGTTAATAGTCACATTCGCCACATTATGTCTCGTACAAGTTCTATATTCCTAGAAGCCTTCTTTTTTCAAGGCTTATACTACAAGAAATTTGAATTTCGTTCATTTTCGTAATGTAGACTTGTTACGAATATGAGCAAAGGTACCAACTGTATTGAAATGATACGGGTTGTAATTGTGTTACGGAGAAAGGGAATTGAGGTAACACTTTTGTAAATAATTAGAAATGTTGAGATAGCACTTGATCTAGTAAAAAGGTTCCAAACAAAAAACAATAAATCATTAACCGAGATGTTCCCAAATGATGAGTAGACTGTACAGTAGTATGATTGAGGGACTTTTAGTTCCATTTCGAACTGACAAATTTGTTAGCCCAGCTGACGAGCTTTCATCTTATTACTAGGAATAACATAGAAGGGATATAATGAGGAATAACTTGTTGTTCGGGAGATGGATTACCACTTTTTCCTTTTGAGAACATTTAATTCAGCTTTGAAGATAGTGCAGAATTAATTTTTTTTTTTTTTTTTTTTGCCGGTACCATTTTATGTTTTTAGTTTCGTTTTGCCCCCCCCCCCCCCCCCCCCCCGATACACCGCCATTTTTTGTTCCCGATAGCAGGACGTTTTTATCTGAAATTACTGAATTAATAGTAATCAGTGCTAACTATAACTAAATCAACAAATCAATCAACTTGGTTTTTGGATAAGTGCCCGAAGCATTTCATTCCTTTCTTGACATAGACTATTCCTGGCAAGTATTCTTTTCATATTCGAACTAAGTTTATTTTCTTCTCTGATTCTACCATCTACCTCTGTTGTGCACTTTGCATCAAGTCCCTTTTCTCTCAAGTTCTTTCTTATAGTCTCCTTTTTTATTTTTATTTACCTTCCCTTTTTTCTACCATGCACCTCCATCTCCCCTGACATTCCTTCCAATATGGCCATTCTCCAAATATGGTCTACCTCCCTTCTTAGTAGTTGCCCCTACCATCTCAGTCTCCCCTCCTGTGCTTTCTTTGATATTTCAACCACCTTTGTTGTCCCTCTTTTTATACTTCTACCCTCCCTCTTTACGTCAGCCATCCATCTTGACATTCTTATTACTGCTATGTCCATTTTCTCTTTTTTCTTTATTGTACTCTTTGTTTCTGTACCATAAGCATAGGTAGTCTTCCCATTGCCTTTATGGAGATTTCTCTTCAATCTCTCTGACACTTGCAACTGATGTTCTACTAACTCACCCATTCTACCCTTAATCTTTACTATCATCATCATCTCTTCCTACGCCTATTGACGCAAAGGGACTTTACAATAGACATAAGTATTTGAACTTGTCTACTCTATTTCTCCATCTAATCTTATACTATCCCTTCCACCCAGTGTAGTGGTTGTACACTTATATTGTCTGAACCTGCTTATTTTTTCTCTCTCTCTCTCTCTCTCTCTCTCTCTCTCTCTCTCTCTCTCTCTCTCTCTCTCTCTCTCTCTCTCTCTCTCTCTCTCTCATATATATATATATATATATATATATATATATACTATATATAAATATATGCATATATATATATGTGTGTGTGTTTGTTAGGGGAAATGAGGATATGAAAATCAATGGTTACTACCACTGAAAGTGATGGAAAGGAAAGGAATATATATATATATATATATATATATATATATATATATATATATATATATATATATATGTATTATATATATGTGTATGTATATATATTTCTGTTATATATTTATATTATATATATTATATATGTATTATATATATATATATTATATATATATATATTTATATATATATATATATATATATATATATATATATATATATATGTGTGTGTGTGTGTGTGTGTGTGTATCCTCCTACGCATATTGACTCAAGCGCCTGTTAGATTTCGTCAGTCGTCTTTATCTTGAGCTTTTAAATCGATACTTCTCCATTCATCATCATCTACTTCACGCTTCATAGTACTCAGCCATATAGGCTTGGGTCTTCCAACTCTTCTAGCACCTTGTGAGAGCCCAGTTAATTGTTTGGTTAACTAAGCTCTTTTTGGGAGTGCGAAGAACATGCCCAAACCATCTCTGGCTACATCTCGCCATGATCTCATCCACATATAGCATTCGAGTAATCTTTCTTATAAATTCATATCTAATCCTGTCCTGCCATTTAACTCTCAATATTCTTCTGAGAGCTTTGTTCTCAAATCTACAAAATCTATTGGATATTGTTTCTTTGTCATACCATGATTCATGTCAATACTGCAACACCGATTTCAGTCGATTTGATTACCAGATTTTACTAAACGTAGCCATTGTCTGGTTTTATTTTTTTCAATATTTCATTAAAATCCGATTCTAAAGACCAAGTATTAAAATTCATAGTTCCTAAATATTTAAATGATTCTACCTCATTAATCCTTTCTCCTCCCAATGATATTTCATCTTTCATTGCAAATTCCGTTCTCATCATGTCTAACTTTCTTCTATTTACCTTGAGCCCAACCTCCTGTGATATTTCGTGCATTCTGGTAAGCAAGTATTCTAAATCCTGTTGTGTTCTGCTAATAAGGACAACGCCATCAGCATACTCTAGGTCTGTTAATTTCCTATTACCAATCCACTCCAATCCTTCTCCACCATCCCCAACTGTTCTACGCATTACAAAATCCATGAGGAGGATGAACAACATAGGTAACAACACATTCCCTTGGAGTAATCCTCCGTTCACTGGAAATTAATTTGATAAGACTCCACTAGCATTAACTTTGCACTTGCTTTGTTCATGATCAGACTTATTCAAATTTCCATATTTTAAGAGGAACTCTGTAATAACACAGGACTCTCCTAAAGTTGGTCGGTACACACTATCAAAGGCTATTCCATAGTCCAAAAATGCCATCAAAAGTGGATTCCTATATTCTACACATTGCTGTACAACATATCTTAGAATGAAAATTTGGCCAGTACAGCTTCTACCTTTTCTAAATCGATCTTGTTCAACTCTCGGCTTTTCATCAATCTTTCTCTATAGTGTCATTAGAAAAATTTGATCAGTACAGCTTCTACCTATTCTAAATCGATCTTGTTCATCTCTCGGCTTTTCATCAATCTTTCTCCATAGTGTCATTAGAATAAGCATATTATATATTTTCCTGACAACTGACGTAAGTGTGACACCTCTGTAATTATTGCAATCAATCAGGTCTTTTTTTTTTTTTTTTTTTTTTTTTTTTTTTTTTTTTTTTTTTTTTTTTGCGTTTTCACCAATACTTCTAGATCCATTCATCAGGTTTTGCCTCTTCATACCACATTCTACAAAATTATCTGGTAAGAATTCTGAGGGTCGCCTCATTTTCCGGCAATATCATATCAGCAGGGGCTTTCCATCTTCTGAATTTTTAATGATAGTTTCGACTTTAAAAGATTCTGAATTAATTCTTGGGCTCATCAAGTTCTTCCTCATCTTCAGCTATATCAGTTAAATTATTCCCTTCATATCTCTTATCCAGCGTAGCATTTCTTCTGTTGTTATAACAGACCCCTCTCTCTTTTTGATGGGTATATGGTTCTTATTTGCCCCCCTAGAGATTTCATTGATAATTCTCCGAGCGATTCTTATATCATAGCCTCTACTTGAATTCATAGATTTGTCAGCCTCATCTGCTTTCTTTTCTACATATTCTCTCTGGTCAATCGTAGCTTTTCTCTTGACGTCACTATCAATCTCGAATACTTGGCATTCTCTGCCTTGTAATTTCCATTACTTCGTGGAAAATTTTCAACAATCAATTTCTGTTTTTTTTTTTTTCTCCCATTTTTAGTATCACAAGTATCCTTTGATATTAATGGTTTCCTCCTTGTAACTGCATGTCCCAAAACTTCATAACCAACTGACTGATATATGTTCTTAATAACACACAATTCTTCATTAATTTTCTGCTCTTCTTCTCTTGAAGTCTCTAAAACAGCAAATCGATTCTTACATTCAACTGTAAGTGTTTCTCTGTGCTCATCTTCTAGAAGCTTAGATGTATCAAACCTAGGTAATCTATCTACATTTCTGTTGGGTGCTTTCAGTTTTAATTTAAGTGTGGCAATGAGGAGCTGGTGATCGGTACCAATATCTGCACTTCTATAGCTTCTTACTTTTCTTAGAGCCCTCCATCTCTCTCTCTATTAATGGCACAGTGATCTATTTGAATTTTGTAATCACCACGTGGTGACTTTCATGTATATTTTTGGATGTCCTGGTGGTGGAAAAGAGTACATTCAATGACAAGATTTTTTTTTGAACAAAAACTTAAAAATATGCTCCATTTTCATATGCAGCTTCGTCAAGTCCCTCAATGCCCATCACATTCTCTATACCTTGATTATTCCTTCTAACTTCAGCATTGAAGTTACCTATACCAATTTTCACATATCTCTCTGGGATCTCATCTATTACTCTGCAGTTCTTCATTGTATTCATCCTCCTTTTCTTCAAACTACAACACTCATATTGCACTGCTTTGATTTAAACTTTCAAGTAGCAATGTACTATATATAATATGTATATATATATATATATATATATATATATATATATATATATATATATATATACATATATATATATATATATATATATATGTATGTATAATTGTATATATAAATATATATATTATTATTATTATTATTATTAATTGCTAAGCTACAACCCTAGTTGGAAAAGCAAGATGCTACAAGCCCAGGGGCTCCAACAGGGAAAATAGCCCAGCGAGAAATGGAAACAATGAAAAATAAAATATTTTAAGAAAACTTTGAAAAAAAGTAAAGACAAACCTCAGTTGATATTTTTCTTTAGTAACAAGGCTCTCAAGTGAATCGCAGTTAGTTTCAGAAAAGAGTGTTCAAAGAGAGAGAACCCCAAAAGGGTAGTTGCACAACGTAGTTATGGTAGGAGAATCCCCTTCAAAGCAACATTACCATACCATCCTCCTCCTTTCCTCAGAACCTTCCACTCAAGCCATTTATTCTATTCATTGTTTTTTTGCGATGCCTTTATCAACTGTACTATATATTAATATTATAAACTCCATTTACAAATTGCTCCATCCTTGGGTGGGGAACCAAGTAATGTTATTTCCATTCATTCTTACGGTGAAAATGATTAATGTTTGAACAATTTTGTGTGGGAACACGGTTCTGAAACAAATTTTTTTCGATCTCTGAGGTATCACTTTATACAGGTATACATGAATGCATAATCTGTATTTATATAATGTATATATCAAATTTATATGTAAATAGTCTCTCTCTCTCTCTCTCTCTCTCTCTCTCTCTCTCTCTCTCTCTCTCTCACACACACAGACCCATTTACTTTCATTGACTATATGTAAGTGTGTATATTTATCTTAGGTATATATCTATAGATATAAACTAAGCATTTATTTTTAATGAAACTTCCATTAAATGTTGATGCACTTGTGGCATCTACTATATTATTAATTTTTTTCTAATTTGCTAAATCTTTGTTTTTTTATCATATTTTATTATCTCGTGCTACCTGTTTTTACAACTAACTCAATAGCGTAATTTTACACTTGAACTACAATACACTTAAATTTTACGATATTTTATTAGTAGAGATACACAGAGATCTCGTGAGTGTTTTACGAGATATAATTAAAATTTAAGTGCCTAAAATATGTTTGAAGCATTGTTGCATATACAAATTTAACTCTGCTGTTTTGTTCTTGATTATATTATGGAAGGCAATTTTCAATGGTTTTTTGCTCAACTAGAAGTATTGGAAATTATATTTGGTGAGACTGAGACATCTGTGTAAATCTAAACTAGAGTTTGCCATCTGCATTTGAAGTTTTCTTGTAATATCTTGTTGATACCTTTAGAGCATTTTGACGAGACACTAGAAATGTGTTTTGTGTGTGAATATCATGGCCGTTGCTGAAAGTATTGAATATAGAATAGAAATATGTTTGGTGTTGGAATATCATGGCCGTTGCTGAAAGTATTGCATGTAGAATAGAAGTGTGTTTGTTGTTGGAATATCATGGCCGTTGCTGAAAGTATTGCATGTAGAATAGAAGTGTATTTGGTGTGGGAATATCATGGCCGTTGCTGAAAGTATTGCATGTAGAATAGAAGTGTGTTTGGTGTGGGAATATCATGGCCGTTGCTGAAAGTATTGCATGTAGAATAGAAGTGTGTTTGGTGTGGGAATATCATGGCCGTTGCTGAAAGTATTGCATGTAGAATAGAAGTGTGTTTGGTGTGGGAATATCATGGCCGTTGCTGAAAGTATTGCATGTAGAATAGAAGTGTGTTTGGTGTGGGAATATCATGGCCGTTGCTGAAAGTATTGCATGTAGAATAGAAGTGTGTTTGGTGTGGGAATATCATGGCCGTTGCTGAAAGTATTGCATGTAGAATAGAAATGTGTTTGGCGTGGGAATATCATGGCCGTTGCTGAAAATATTGCATGTAGAATAGAAATATGTTTTATGTGGGAATATCATGGCCGTTGCTGAAGTATTGAATGTAGAATAGAAATATGTTTTATGTGGGAATATCATGGCCGTTGCTGAAGTATTGAATGTAGAATAGAGATATGTTTTATGTGGGAATATCATGGCCGTTGCTGAAGTATTGAATGTAGAATAGAAATATGTTTTATGTGGGAATATCATGGCCGTTGCTGAAGTATTGAATGTAGAATAGAGATATGTTTTATATGGGAATATCATGGCCGTTGCTGAAGTATTGAATGTAGAATTGAAATATGTTTTATGTGGGAATATCATGGCCATTGGTGGAAGTATTGAATGTAGAATAAAAATATGTTTTGTGTGGGAATATTATGGCCGTTGCTGAAAGTATTGAATGTAGAATAGAAATAGGTTTTATGTGGGAATATCATGACCGTTGCTGAAAGTGTTAGATATAGAATAGAAATATGTTTTGTTTGGGAATAACATGACCGTTGCTGAAAGTTTTTAATGTAGAATAGAAATATGTTTTGTGTGGGAATATCATGGCCGTAGCTGAAAGTATTGCATGTAGAATAAAAATATGTTTTGTTTGGGAATATCATGGCCGTTGCTGAAAGTATTGAATGTAGAATAGAAGTATGTTTGGTGTTGGAATATCATGGCCGTTGCTGAAAGTATTGAATGTAGAATAGTAATATGTTTTGTGTGGGAATATCACGACCGTTGCTGAAAGTATTGAATGTAGAATAAAAATATGTTTTGTGAAGGAATATCACGACCGTTGCTGAAAGTATTGAATGTAGAATAGAAATATATTTTGTGTGGGAATATCATGGCCGTTGTTGAAAGTATTGAATGTAGAATAGAAATATGATTAGTGAGAGAATATTATGGCCGTTGCTGAAAGTATTGAATGTTTGCATTGTTGCTGTTATTTAGAGTTTTGGAGTAGTCCTTCCATTACGAGTTATGTGATTCCGTCCGTTGAATGTAATGCTCCAAACACTTCACCAATCAATATTTATTTTTCATTTTATGTTTCTGAATTTTGCCATACTCAGAAATAAACATATTGTTGTTTTTCAAAACGCCAATAATTATCTTACATTGTTTTTTCAACTTATCCGTACTTCATACTTATTGTATTTTTGTATAAGCCAGTAAAAAGGTGTAGTTATTATTACAATAATAAGCAGATCGTAAAAGGATAAACTTGAGTTAAAATCTAGTACCGATATCCAAGCAAATATCAAAAACCTAGGAATGAGATACATTTATGTATTTCAAGTTTTAAGAAGGATAAAGATGATATTGGAATCTGGGAAGTGTAACTGATGCTAGTCTCTCTCTCTCTCTCTCTCTCTCTCTCTCTCTCTCTCTCTCTCTCTCTCTCTCTCTCTCTCTCTCTCTCTCTCTCTCTCTCTCTCATTATATCTATCTATCTATATATATATATATATATATATATATATATATATATATATATATATATATATATATACTGTATATATATATATATATATATATATATATATATATATATATCTCTCTCTCTCTCTCTCTCTCTCTCTCTCTCTCTCTCTCTCTCTCTCTCTCTCTCTCTATATATATATATATATATATATATATATATATTTATTATATATACACACACGTATGCATACATACATACTACGCGTTTAAGTCCCAATCGGCCGTTAAAGTCGAAGATATTTGAAATCAAACGACATCACAAGACTACAAAAGCGAAGGTTGCGGTCGACCGCATACGATGACATTTCAGCTTCGAATTAAATGAATGCCTCATCTCGACTTTCGTCTTCTGTGACGGAGAAATTTTTCAAATCCTTTTTTTTTTTTTTTTTTTTCTGATTAATGAGCATGAGTCGCGCATCGAGCAGGACTGTAACCTTGGCATTGAAAGTGAGGTTTTGATGAACATAATTTTGGTTGTTGGACGAGTGTCAATTGTGCATACCTACTGCATAGGGCCTAAAGTCAAGTGACTGAGACGTTGAGGGAAAGTGTGATTTATTTCAATATTAAATATCTTGAAATGGAGTGTGTGTATGTCTCACAAATAAGTTTTGTTTGAAATGTACAAGTCGTTAATGATGCATTTATTTGTTAGTTTTATTGCACGTTAAAGCATTAGCTGTAGAATCGTTGATGGAAAATTGTACAGAAAACTTCCACAACCTTACCTGCTTCCTATACCTACACTAACGACCCATCATCAGCGCATTAAACCCCTCACTACGCGTTTTGTACCTTTCATCTTTCCGAACAATACGGTATTACATCTACTATATTTCAACATAATTACCTCCAGTCTTCCCTAGTGACGGAACCATATATATACTTTGCATTTAACGAATCCCTCTACCAATAACATATTTTAGCAGACTTTAGCATAAAGAACGCGTTCTTTATTCCATTGATCCTTAATGCCAACCTTATAGGCTATTTTTTTTCTATGTTGAAATTAGCTACCATGTAGCATTTTGATTTGACCTTTAAATCTCTCACATTGTTGTTTTATGATAAATATTTTATCCAACTTTTTTGTCGAAATCTGTTTTTCATCCCCTGTCGGTCCCTTTCTCTTCTACCTTATTTTTGTGGTCGAATCCTTTCAAAAACTATCAGTACACGAGATAATGTTGCTCTACAATTCATACCACTCATTCAGTCTCCTCTATAACCTTTATTCTTATATAAAGAAAGGATTCTTCTGAAGGTTTCCCTCATCAAGACATATCCTAACACATCCTGGTCAGTCATTCAGTCAGGTTTACACCTACTCTACATTTTCAACAGACACGAATAATATTGAATTTATAGAAAAATTTTCCATTCTTGTGTTATTCAGTTTTTCATCTCCCATATCTTTCATATCTTGTCTGAGAAATTTCAGTGTAATAAAGCTAATGAGTACTTAAAATCTGCAATTCAGGAAATTGCCATGACATTTACATTATTCGTGCAAGGTTATTTCGCGTAACTATTGTAATGAAAAGTATCAAAATTAATTTGATTAAATGAACATTAAATATGTAGCCAAATAATCAGATAAATTGTTAAATGGATCGTGATTGAAAAAAAAAAAAAACCGCCAAGAGCTCTGTCATCAAATTAGGTAGCCTTAATCTGTCAAAATTTTTCTCAAAGTATGTACTGTAAGTGCCATCTTTGCCGCATCCTTTTGGCTCTTCGGCTGAACACTATTATTAACGTTGTATTTTACCTTCGGTTCCGTTTATTTTCTTCCATTTTGTTGTTTGAAATTCTTTTGAGGTGAAGCTGCCATTCCATCTCCTTTTCTTCTATTGCTTCAACCCACCGCAGCAAATTAACCGTAGGGGTTTGCTACTGCAATGTTATTGTTCAGTGGCTACTTTCCTCTTGTTGAGGGTATAAGACTCTTTAACTATGTCAAACAGTTCTTCTAAGAGGAGGACACTCCAAAATCAAAACCATTGTTCTCTAGTCATAGATAATACCATAGCCCCTGTACCATTGTCTTTCACTGTCTTGGGTTAGAGTTCTCTTGCTTGAGGGCACACTCCGGCATGCTATTCACTCTATATATATATATATATATATATATATATATATATATATATATATATATATATATATATATATATATATATCATCAATTAGATAAATCTAAGGAAATATATTTGGCATGGTAGGAAGATCGTACTGATAAATGAGTTATAAAATGCACACAAACGTCAACATTCATACTAGATATACCCTTTAATACTAATATAAGGTTTAACTTTGATAATACTCACCTCCACACACACACACACACACACACACACAGAGAGAGAGAGAGAGAGAGAGAGAGAGAGAGAGAGAGAGAGAGAGAGATCCTTTCCTTAATCCCCTATTCCACCCTTAAAATAAATCTTTATAAGTTTTTATCATACTGAGGATAGTGTTTCTGGTTAATTTTTGATAAACATGACAGCATTTACAGCGGAGATAAAAACTGTTCTATCAAGCATCAGAGTTAATATATGGACCATATTTTGAAGCTTCCTCCTGTTCTTTAGTTTTTATAGATCAAATATGAAAAATCCAATTTAATGATGCTGTTCTTAAAATATTTTATATTCATTTCATTATTTCTCATTTAGTTTATTTTCTTGAATCCCTTGCGCTTATAGCATCTTTCTTTTCCAACTAGGGTTGTAGCTTAGCTAGTAATAATAATAATAATAATAATAATAATAATAATAATAATAATAATAATGATGATGATGATGATGATTAATATTAGAGAATTCAGTATATGTTGGTTGTAATATTAATGGAATTCATTAATGATTTAATATCTTTACTTTATTGGGGGACGGGATGTCAGTTAATCCTGCTCACACAATGATTTGCATTCATGCAACGACAATTAGCATATAAATGGTGACCATTTTGAATTTTATTCTCCTTTTATCAAATATGATTGGCATAATTTTAAAGAAATGCTCTAGAAATAAATGTTTTTCATGTTCTGAGCGCAAATACACTTAAGTGGAAGTATATACCACTGCTGATTGTCAACAAATGCTGATAAATGAATGGTCTAAGAGAACTTGGCGGACAAATTGGATTTCACATTACGGAGTTAGCCCAAGTTTTGGGAGGGTCCACCCCCGTTAATTTTGCCCAGGATATAAAAAATCATTATCATTGAATATATCCCCAATTAGTGGTCACGGATCACTAATATTTTTACTCAACTAACAGGCCACTGTTCAATAGTATTATATATATTCTGCTTTTATATATTTTAGAGGCATGTGTGGGACTATGCTCATTAAAAATGTATGGATTATCTGAGATATTTGTCTCCATGCGAAGTTAATTTCAGCTCTCATTACCCTTGACGTTCTTTGCGGTATTTAAGAAATTATTTAAGAAAAGCGCAACTGATTTATTATGGTAGAAGAGTTAATTTTCAAAACGAAAATATTGTTCGTTCTTTGATAACACCATAAATAATTCTGCTAAAATAATCTGGTGTTTATCGTCTTTCCTGGCGACGTTTCATAGTTCCTGTTAAAATATATTTAGCCTTGTGCAGTTATAATTTATTTACTTGTCTTGGAGGCTAGGCTAAGTCGAATAGGAGATAATGTATATTTACAAATCTGTTTGAAGACACGACCTATGAGTTGTCCATAGTAGTCCATTTCTCTTAATATATTGATAATTTCATTGTTATCTTGAAAATTATTTCTATTCTTTATTTATTTTGGTTTACTGGCCAGCCTTATTAGAAAGTCAAGGATATGTTGCTGGGGCTACATAATTATGACCTCACTAGTACTTCAAAGCAAGATATTTCAAGCCTATTGTATTGCATAGAAGTTGTGATATTGTAACTGTAACTGTAAAAAAAAATACTAATACACTTAACTAAACAAAGTTTAGGTGTTTCATAAAAAAAACTAGAATAAATGCGCTTAACTTTTATTGCAAGTCCACTGAAAGGCGTCACATATGCACATAATCAATTTGATGAAAAATACTGTTTGTGGAAAAGATATTCAATAAAGTCAGTAGTGATAGGCATCATAATCGTCGTTTTAATGTTTTTAGACTAGGCAATGGCCGAAGAGCCGCCTGCGAACTCTTCTACTGTAGATTTGGATGAACACCAAGACCCGTCACATTTTTGGGGGTCATCATTGGTCTTCTTGGATCAGAAGTCGGTCAGATTATTTGGTGAAATCGTCAGGAATCCTGCCAAAATCAGCATTTGAGAGTTCGTAGAGGGTCCTAGCTTCGCTGCAGGGGAAGGCGTCTTCTGGGGAAGCGCAAGTCAGTGACTCCTGACTGAAGATGGTCTGGTTGCCGCAGACGAAGGTGAAGTGGGCTGTTTCGACAAGGGCACCAATTTCATCAGCGATCGGCAGGCAGACGTGGAAGACCTGACAGTCGTTGTCTGTGTCTGCGTAATACCCGTAGGGAAGGTTGTCGCAGGAGAAGGTTGTCTGGAGAGGGGCGCTGAGAATGGTCTCGAAATCTGCTGGCAGTTGGTAAGCCATACGGGCAGTGGCTACAGAAACCAGAGCAAGTATAACTGAGGCGATGATTTGACGAGCCATTTTTGCTTTGGTTTAGCTGTAAAGTAGGAAGTTTATTATTATGTATCTTTCGTAAAAAAATAGTCGTAATATTGTTCATGATGCGCAAAGATTCGTATTAAACAAGGCATAGAGGCAATATACTTATTTGGTAAGCTTTTACTGAATAGACTGCTAACTTGAGAAAAATATTAAAAATAAAGCTAATGTGGTGAAGCGTGATTCATTTCTTGATAAAGAGTAACAAATACTAATATTGGCTTCTTCAATAAATAAAATGTTATCAATTGATAAAACACGAAAAGGAAAGGTTGGCTGAATAGAGGTAAATTCATTTGATGTGGAATACCATTACACTGATGACGCATATCCTAAGGATTGAGGCTAACAATGGTAATTATTATGATAATATATATTTAAGTTTCCTATATTGTTAGTAAAGTAAAATTAAACGTTTTGATAGAATTTGTTGATTTTACCTTAGTGCTTATGCATCATAGTGAAATAAACATCGAAATATCAGCCTTTAGTTTTTAATACTGGCAAATAGAGGACTTTAAGGTGTGTTAAATGAATTCTATAGAAGTTTCGATAAAGATCTAAATATTGAGTTGTATGCAATTTTAAATAAAACATCTTTAAACAACATTAAAGTTGAAACAGTTGGTGGTAAGCAACCATGAAAAGTACCAGAATAATTACATAACTGAAAAATAAAGTCTCACTTTCGAACATGATTAGTATGCCAATAGCACAATTTCATAGGTTGTGAAATACAACCATTCAACATCACATTTGGTTATCTCTATAAAGCTAGCCTTTGGTGAATTAAAGGGGGGCTACAGTAATGACAACAAATTACCACGCGTACGACATTTAATTAATCAGTTAATCAGTTGAAACTGGAATTCCTTTCGTTGTTTCACAAGGTACTTCAATATGCTTTTAATTTGTTCAATTGATTAAATCTTATTTGTTGTTGGATTAAAGTCATAATGTTCTATGAAACCTAATTTAGAAGAAGTTAAACCGGTTTGAGATAAATAGTAACTTTGATAACGCACATCTTAGGGCCCAATTAAACAAAATTAATTGCTATATTAAAAGGAGTGAACTTAAGATTTGTAACTTGTTCCTAATCTGCCTTTTATCTTTTTTTTTTCTTGAATTTAACAGCGACCTGAGAAATGCAGTCTAATTTTATCATCAAGCTTGTTGCGTTCCTAAAGAAAGAAAGCGTAGGATTGAAAGTGAAAGGCAACGTTGTCCAATAGGAGTATTTTCTTTTCATCTCTCCTCCTTTGCATACTTTGATAACCTAATTATGTACTGTAAACGGATGATAGAAGTCATTTTGAAATCTTTGTTATGTTTTATTATATATACAACAATAGTATTATTCACTCAAATATCTCGAGGAAAATAAACTAGTTGATAACAAAGAAAACTTACAAATTAAATCTATATCAACGTTTTGATGGATAAGAGCTTTTGACGATGGCAGGAAAACTATTAGTGTCCCTCGAACTCATTTACGTTGTTTTTTGATGCGCAATATCTTACATGCTATCACTCGCCATCCAAATCCTTCATTAATCTGCTTTTTTAGAAACTTTATCCACATATGATTGGGAATTAATTTTAATGGGGGTTTCCTTTTTCTTCCTGAATATCAACCACATTTCAAATGCTCTAAGGAAGTTTCGGCTTAACAGTCGTTTCATAATAATCGAATTCATATTTTTTCAAAAGTATGATACCTTAGGGGAATGTGAGTACCGTGGACAAATCAGTTAGATATTGGTTAAATAGAATTAATATTGATAAGATAATATTTAAGAATTGGAGATCTGTAAAAAGATGCTGCTCTCGTTCGATCCAGGCTTTACCGATTATCCAGAGAGAGAGAGAAAGAGAGAGAGAGAGAGAGAGAGAGAGAGAGAGAGAGAGAGAGAGAGAGAGAGAGAGAGAATACTTTCTGGAGTAAAAAATTGCCCTGTTTGAAAAAGAGAATACCCATAGAAGGTTTCACCCTTAAGGCATTAGGTATTAACATATCGAGAGAGAGAGAGAGAGAGAGAGAGAGAGAGAGAGAGAGAGAGAGAGAGAGAGAGAGAGAGAGAGAGAGAGAGAGAATGTAGCGCGCTTCATAGTGCGATACATTCCAAGTCCCTCTCAAAGGCATAAATAGGGAGTCTGCTTCCATACACTAGTTATTTAACGTGCTCGTTCCGCAAGTCAATTCGAGATAGCTTTGTTACTTAAACTCCCAAGATTATTCATTTGGTAGAATAAGGTATATTTGTACATTAACCTTAAAGCGAGTAAGTTGGTCTTATAAAACTATAGTGATGACTTTTATGAAAAAAAATATATATGTATATATGCTATATATATATATATATATATATATATATATATATATATATATGTATATGTTATATATATATATATATATATATATATATATATATATACATATACGTATATATATATATATATATATATATATATATATATATATATATATAATTTATATATATATATATCTTTTCTTTTTCAAGGTTGGATAGTAATGGCCTTAATGATAAGAACTCTTTGGGAGTTGGACTATAAATGAATTATATTAACAATAAGTGAAACGTAACCATAGCAACAGTATGATTGTTTTATCAATAAGAACAATGATAATTAAGAAAAGTTTCTACATAAAACAACTACGATGGGGAACTTTCTGTCCTGTTTTGTGTTTCCAAGATTGTTTATCAGTCAAGTTTTCGTTACTTGAAAGAGAAGACGTTCAACGGGTTCTTTTTTTATGATGATTGACAACGATTTGGCCAACTGTGCCTGTTTCGGTCTATCCACTAACACCGTGAAAATAAAGCTAAATTTATAAGTATTTGATACAACACTAAACCAGACGTTCACTCGCAACTAAAAAGTTAAGTGAATAGTAAATCTTGATATCTAAACTAGAAATTGATTTCAAAAGTAAAAATTAACTCTCTTTTCACGCAAGAAGAAAATGTCATTATAAAGACTTGAAGAATTAGGGAATTTCGAATTATGTTAAGATTAATGTAGAGATAAAATAGATATAAAGGAATAAGTGTTTCTGGAAGAAGGAATCGAATCTATGAAAGAGAAATATCTCAAGTGAATCTTGAATCTCAAAATAAGCGTGAATTAAAAAGAACTAGCTATGGAAAATCTAATAGTTTCAGAATTAAGTGAAAATCTTTATAGTAATTTTTGACGTGATAATTACCTTAAATCTTTAACGAGATGAATAACCTTTTCATGATTAATTTGATTGAAATAAAACGAAGAAAAAAACTTGAAAATTACGTGTGTCGTGTTTGGACGTTTCCCCGATCGATATGTGATATTATAATAATGAAAAAGAATCCTGTAAGTGCCGTTATCAGATCTTTATCGTTTACATGAGAGAGAGAGAGAGAGAGAGAGAGAGAGAGAGAGAGAGAGAGAGAGAGAGAGAGAGAGAGAGAGATAAGGATTTGCATTTTATATATATATATATATATATATATATATATATATATATATATATATATATATATATATATATATATATATATATATATTACTCGAGCAGGTAGTGTGCACATTACCTTTCAAATGTATGATAATGTAATTGGTTTCAATTTGAACAATTACTAAGTAAAATAAACTTTTAATTGAATACTAATTATACTAATGAACTCGAAAGTACCAAGTAAGCCTAAATTTCAACCCAAGGGATCGTGTCAGCCTATTAGAGCTCTTTTACTTTCGAGTAAGCTGTAAATGTTTCACAGATCCACCTTAACGGAGTTAGCTCAGAGCCAAAGTGAAAAGACTTTGACTCAAATTCGGAGCCTATGAATTATGTACGGTCCTTGTATGACATACGTATCTATGTTTTTTTAATGAAGAATATTTCGCACCGTTTTCAATTAGTACGGAGGATTTAATTGAAAATATCAACTCCGACTGTCTCTCAAAAAGAAATTCACATATTAAATAAAAAGAAAAAAGAAAACTAACAATCTTCCTATCCCTTATAGGTTTTCTTTAACGCCTATTTTGTCGGTTTCAATTGAACGCGATATTGGGTATCTTTGGAACTAATCTTTGCTTCTAATAATCAAATATAGCGGTAAAAATTGGAAATCGCCATAATCCTACTAGACTGGCATCACATCAACGATCATTCGGAACTTTAAATTTTCGCCAATATAAGGAATTATTTAATGCTTGGTGCGAATCTTTGGTAGGAGGGGAAAAATGAAAATGGCAGAAAATGAGAACTCGCGGTTAACATCAAACGTGTAATGCTTCACCAAAAGTCAGCACTTATTGATAGCTTCCAGTGTGGAATAACGCCATGGCGTTTCGTTTCCTTAAAATACGAAGATCACTAATACCCCACATGGGAAAAGTTTCCTTTCGCCCAACTACCCACCTTGTTGTGCTTCTTCTTAGTGAATGAGTGTGGTTGGGGCATGAGTTCAAGTCTTATATACGCAAAGCTGTGGTCACGGAAGGACAAGCGGCTGCGATTGGTGGAGACGAAAGAAGACCCGGGGATCCAGCCTCTTAATTTTTTTTTTTTTTTCGTGGCCCATCTCAAGGTTGTAGATTTTCACGGGGAAGAGGGGGGTGGGGTGTCAGGACGAGGTTTAGGGCGCAGGTTAGACTGACTGGAAGGTGGTGTTTGGTTCCTTATTTTACAATCACCCATGTCTATGTACCTATATATTTGCTTGGATTGAACGGATGCTTAGTTTAAGTAATAGCCTTTTAAATTTCATTGACGTTTGGCTAAATTGATTCATAATCGCGGTTTTTTTTTTTTGGCTTCAAACGTGCTTTTGTGTACGATACATAAATTTACATGCACATTGTATATATATATATATATATATATATATATATATATATATATATATGTGTGTGTGTGTGTGTATGGATATATGTATATGTATATATATATATATATATATATATATATATATGTGTGTGTGTATATATATATATATATATATATATATATATATATATATATATATAGAGAGAGAGAGAGAGAGAGAGAGAGAGAGAGAGAGAGAGAGAGAGAGACGTGTTTGGGTTTATCTCTTTTTTTTTTTTTTTTTTCCAACGGTTTTGGTCTAGGCGAGGGCGTTATGCTAACGCTGCCGTACAAAGAAGGTTACATAGATCCCGATATAACCTCCTTACTGCGATTGGTTTTCTTCATTAGAAATGCTGCTATTGAACAATATGTTATGGTGAAGGAGAAGGAACTTTGGGATAATGGTGAAGGAACATTGCCAGAGATATTTGTGTGCTTGCTTGTTTGATAGCTCCAAAACAATGTTGGAACACAGGCTCTTGCGTTGGCAGCCCGTAACTATTAGTGCGGGATTGGTTTAGGGTATTGGTAGGGGGGGGGGGGGGGGGGGGTTAGTGACTATGGGTATTATTTGGGAAGGGCTCAAATCACTTTGTGGGGTAAGGGTTAGGGTGATGAGGTTATTCAAGCCACGCGGGAGTACCGGGGTCAAGCCGAGGAAGTGCCACTTCGCTTAGGGAGTCTCACAGTCGAGATTCTAGTATCCTGTTCACTTAAAAGTTTTTTGTCTCACGAATTGAAGGAGATTGTTTTTTAGAAGTAGAGAGGGAGATTAAAGTTGAAAATAAAAAAGATAATGTTGAACCTAGCGCTTGGCTATAAAGCCCAAATTCATATATCCAGTCTATAAAAAGAAGACAGGAATAAAGAAAGCAGCAAAAGAAAGAGAGGGTTTCGAAAGTAGTATTAAAAAACAAGAAGTGAAGTATAGGAAGAGAGGAATATTAATAAAAGAAGAAGAGTCAATTGGACATAACGATTAACCGTTAGTGCCTCAATTGGCCGAGTATAATTAGAGACCGGGTGTTCCTTTCTAAGCACGATCTCTTCCTCATCTGGAAGGCTAATTGAGAGGAGACTTTCGGGAAGAGTGAAAGGGACATGTCGGACCAATCATAAATATTTTTTTTAGTTATAAAGTATCATCTCTTATTTCTTTATTAGTGACATATCGTAATGCGTTTCTCAATGAAGTGATAGTTTTTCGTTAAATTCTGCTGTTTTACTGTATTGAGAGATTATATTTGCTCAGGTTCTAATTTATTAATTTGCGATGTAGAATTAATAAACAGTAGAGATTCATATAAAAGTTTCAGTCAATTTATCTTTAACTGCAATATATTTCATATTTTAATCCTATCATATAACCCCTTACTTTAATTGCAGCATAATAAATTTTCCTGTAGCTTTGCTACTCAAGAATTATTTCAATTAAATTGTGTTGACTTTGTTATCTTTTTTTGTTTATTAGGATTTGGTCGTTCAGTCAGGTAAAAAAACTTGTTTCCTAAGCGATTTTCCGTTAATCTATGCACTTAGATTGCTGTGTATGTGTTATGAAATGAAGTTTTAACTTGAAAAATATCTCATTTAATTCACTGTGTATTATATTTTTAAAGATTTTCTCACCTGGGTTGTAGCTTTATTGATGATAATCCTCGTTCTCACCTTCTTAGATAGAGTTTGTCATATTTGACTAAATGAGAGTCTGGGATAGTAATCTTCATCTTTAAGTGATATAAATATTTTTGAAACCCCTATTCAAAATTTATAGCTCTTAAAGATCACTATTAAGTTTTGAACGATTAAGAGATAGCAATATATTCACCAAAAAGGCGTATATAATCGTTATCTCACTGAACAGCATTATATCAAAAATATATATGTGTGAATAGTTAATGTGGAATAAGAGCTATTAAACTTTTAATGTAATTTTTTCTTAAATTGCAACATGTTTAATTTTTAGAGCCTGATTTAATAAGTGACGCACTTTGATTACAATGCATTGAATTAATTACATTACATTTTCAATGTGCTGGATATTCGGAAGTCTTAATTTGATAGTTATTTCACGTAAGTTAACCGAATTTATTTTTCTCATCTAAAATAATTCTATTTCAATGATGGATATGATTTGTTCCTGAATTCCAAAAAGAAAATCATTTTAGAATTATTAAATATCACAGAAAAATTTATTACTGACGTTATACTCCACTTCATAATGCTCTTACTCTTTTAAAAGTTGAAATAGCATTACATTCATTTCCAGTATTTGGAATTCTCAGATTTTCCTGCATCTTGTGAACTAAATAATCTTTTCCTTTCTCTGATGTTTTCCCTCCTGTAGACACAGTGCATATCTCCCCTATACAGTATAATAAAGAGCAAGTGCCCGGTTTTATATATATATATATTATATATATATATATATATATATATATATATATATGTATATATATATATATATATATATATATATATATATATATATATATATATATATATCTCCAGTCACTCCTACCTCCCCCGCCCCTGGGGTTAGGGAGAGGGGGAGTAGTCATACCCCGATGAGAGAGAGGAACGTGTTTGTGTGTGCATATCAAAGCAAATATTTAGCTGTTATTTTTTATGGGTTGTGTACACTAAATGTCTGGTTTCAGTTTCATCAGAGATATGTTTAACCAAACGTCAGCTGGGTAAGCTCAAACCCCTACTGTGGTGCCCAGCCACAGCGGTGTCATCCCCAGTAAACAGCCTAAACTCACGGTCCTGGGCTGGGATTGATTTGCTGCCGTGCGAATGCAAGGCGAAAATTTTACCACTGTACTAGCGAGAAGGCATATATTTATATATATATATATATATATATATATATATATATATATATATATATATATATATATATATATATATATATATATATATCATCATCATTTCCTCCTACGCCTATTGACGCAAAGGGCTTCGGTTAGATTTCGCCAGTCGTCTCTATCTTGAGCTTTTAATTTGATACTTCTCCATTCATCATCTTCTACTTTGAGCTTCATAGTCCTCAGCCATGTAGGCCTGGGCCTTCCAACGCTTCTAGTGCCTCGCGGAGCCCAGTTAAAAGTTTGGTGAGCTAATTTCTCTTGGGGAGTGCGCAGAGCATGTCCAAACAATCTCCATCTACCCCTCATCATGATCTCATCCACATATGGCACTCGAGTAATCTCTCTTAAAGTTTCATTTCTAATCCTGCCCTGCTATTTAGCTCCCAATATCCTTCTGAGGGCTTTGTTCTCAAATCTATTAAATCTATTGGAGATAGTTTCATTGTCATACCATGACTCATGTCCATAAAGTAACACCGATCTCACTAAACTAATATATAGTCTGATTTTTATATGTAATTTCAGGTGATTTTATTTCCAAATTTTACTTACCATAGCCATCGTCTGATTTTTTTTGTTTCAATCTTCCACTAAACTCAAATTCTAAAGCCCCTGTATTAGAGATCATAGTTCCTAAATATTTAAATGATTCTACCTCATTAATCCTTTCTCCTTCCATATGTATATATATATATATATATATATATATATATATATATATATAATTTGTGTGTGTGGAAATGGGTGTATTTACTTGGTAAGGCTTCGTTAATTAAAGAAATTTTTTTAGTTTACTTTTTGATTATACTGAAGTTAAAGTAATTTTAGGAGAGTTTTGCATTTCTTTCGTTGTCTATTTTTAGTTCAAACCCATCTTTTTGTACCATTGATGAAGATGACAAAATTCTTTCGTTATAAGAGGTAATCTCTTATGTATCATCTTCACCAGTGCTAAAAATGTTACCACTGCATTATCTGCGATCTCCATATCTCCAGTGTAGTCATGTTCACCTTATATATCATTCGTGCAAAAACTTCAAGGTTTCAACAAGTTGAGCACCATAGTGTGGAAAAAAGAAATAAAGAATTTACGAATAAACTATAAATGAGAAAAGATAAAAAAAATATAGGCAAGTCATACATTAACTATCATAAGAAATTTAGGTTAACCTATTGAACAGAAAAGTACTTCCGACAATTTGAGCCTCTTAGAGCGCTACTGCTTCAGCTACCACGTTAGACGGATCTTTCCACGACCTGGTCACAACTGGAATAAAACTTCTAGATTGGTGTGTAATATTGAGCCTTATAATCGTGGAGAATAGACTGTAATTAATTACATATCTGGCACTACTACGTACTTGATGATACAATCTGGGTAGATCTGAAGCAAAGTATCGTCAGAATTTTGAGAATCTCATGAAAAATGCAGTCAACTAACTGAGTGATGGTGTTAGAGATTATTATCCACATCGGTAATAGGGGTATGATTTTAACAAAGATCATGTATTCAAAATTATTATAGAATAGTCTTTGAATTGATTAGTCTGCTGGAACGAAAAATAAATGGACGCAATGTTGGTGGTAGTTAACGTTCTGAAGGATAAAAAAAAAAAAAAAACGATTGTCAAATGTAAATGACAGTTGAGTGATTTGCTATCAAACACTACCTCTTTTCCATATTTTTTTCTCAGTATTTTTTATTTCTTAGACATTTTGTCCTTTATAATATTTGATTATTTGACAATAAGTCAGTCGATATTTATTATCGACGTTTTGTCCATCGAGAAGAGGGCTGTAACTTTTATCAAAAAAGGTTGTGGGCAGGTGGGAAACAATGTAAAGCTAAACAATGTTTCGATCTTACATGAGAATACTTATAAACTCTAGTAATATTATGTAGCCGTGAGTAGGTTAAAGTTATTACTGTACTTGGCACATACGGTATATGCACAGGATAACGGAAAGAAGTGCTACTAGCGCAGAGTATAGATTACCTTAAGAGCGTCCGAATAGGATGTTCCTTGAAAGTTGAAATAAATGTTGTCTGATCATAGTATAGATATGCAGTAAGGCTAAAAATTCTTAAAGGTCATGTAAGATGTCTATGAGCTGAGGTCTTTTAATAAGACTTCTGTCTGATTTAAAGGTTATAATTCTTGTAATTAAAAAACATGATAAATGACGTGGTGGGTCCAAAGAAGATATTTTAGAGAATGTCGCAGGAATAAACGTGATGTGTAAAATCAATTGCGCAAACATCACTTTACCTTTCGAATGCCACCAAAGAAGAAAAACTCTCACATCACCCATTGTGACAGCTGTGAATGATGGGCATACCTGGCTAAAATTACCTTTGATATGCCATATATGGGTAATGATTGTTAGTTATATGGCAGCAATTAGTTCTAGAGCTACAGGGATGAAATTGTACTCGTTCTAGTGTGTATGTAGTTGTTTCTTCATGTGTTACTGGTTTTCAGTGCAGCCCCTACCGGAATAGCGCCGTGTGTTGCAAATTACTTGGCCCTTGTGTTGTTATATGGCGGGATTGTCAATTCTCCTCCGAATATGAGCAAGTTTCAGAGTCGGCATAAATAGAAAACTATACCATAACTTTCGATCATTAAGGATTTTAATTAATCTGTAACTAAGTTTCAGTTGAACTCTTTACTTTATGTTGTGGGTCAACTTGTCAACTAATTTGTCAATAGCAAGAATTAAAACTATTTTATAAGCCTTAAAACCATTAGATATAGCTATTAATGAATGAAAGATTTTTCGGCGAATCTCATCACCTCTTCCCTCGTTATTATTAGTGCCAGACTCTATTCCATGTGAACTATATGTAGTTCAGTGCCTGTGATCACAATCTTAAAAATTCCTTACCAAATCTTTGTCTCTTTCCCAAGTATGTTTTTCTTTGGAAAGCCTCTACTTCACCCAATAAACACCATCTCTTTCTTTGTCCCCTAACCTACCTTTGTGATCTAACAGTCTCGTCATGTTCTTCAAAGCCCGTCTGGCTACATATATATATATATATATATATATTATATATATATATATATATATATATATATATATATATATATATATATATATATATATATATATATATATATATATATATATATATATATATATATACACACCCCAAAAAATTGGGGGAAGTGCCTTTGGTATATGGATGTGGATGGATATATACACATGTGCGCGCGCGCGTGTGTGTGTGTGTCACCTTTACCGAAATTTTGATAAAAAAAAAAAACTCCAGTCAAGTACTTGTTCATGGCGTAATGCGTATTTGATTTTGAGTTCCAGTGCTCGCTATGCTGTTGATTTTAACAGTCTTCGCTTTAATTTGAGGTTTAATATCACACAAGTACTTATACCTTTTTAATGATCTTCCCACTCAGCTATTTGGATTATTAGAACTGGAGAAGCTCAAATTTAGGATAAAAATGTCTTGGACTTTTCATAATTTAGTAGTTTTATTATTTTCTTATTTCTTACATAATTCATTAATATGTATATTTTCTTGGGGGGTGGGGGGTTGGTTAATACTTTCCATTTTGTGACACTTATTCCTGTAGTATTGTGCTTTATCAACGAGTATTTGTGTGTGTAATATATATATATATATATATATATATATATATATATATATATATATATATATATATTACACATACATACTGTATATATATATACATATTTATATATTATGTATTTATTGATACATATATACAGTACATGGATATATGTATGTACAGTTTATACATGTATATGTATACATGTATTATCTGTCTATACTGTATGCATATGCGTATTTTTCATATTTATGAATTTATTTATTCATTTATTGCATACAGGTATTTGGAAAATTTAGCATTCCTTACCCCGGTGCAGAAAAATATTACAAACACCCACCCTGAAATCGTAAAAGACATACAAACACGACATTACACAAAGATGCCTGTTAAAATATTCTGTTCCAAACCATACCCTCTTCCCTTCCTCCTATTGATTTAAGTCTCCTCTTTGGCCTTGGGAAGAAGGTGATTAGGAACACCGATAATCATTTCAGGTACTTGGGTTGCATTCAAAGAAGTGATGGAAAAGCAATAGCTGATAACATGAATATGCTCCTATCAATATACCGCGTATGGCCGAATTCTTTCACTCAATTAACCGCTTGGCTGTACAGTAATTTTGGATGGCTTTTCACTAACCCGTTCGACTATCTGTTGACTTGACAATTGAGGCATTTACTATTAGCTGAAGTATGTTCGGTCCATATAAGTGGATTCTAGGGACTAATCACGTTATTTACGTCCATGACTGAAAAGATGGTATTCACCTCTTGGGCTGTAGCCTTAACCTTTTGCCCTTTGTCCATGTTTTGTAATTTTTTCTCTGCAACTAATGTTTCAGACAATAACGCCTATTCTAACTCTGTCCACAAAATAACAATATACATTTGCGTAGTAGGTTGTAGGTAGTAGCAAGGTTGAAAGACCTTGGTAGTGGGTTGGCCAGGGCACCAGTCACCCATTGAGATACTACCGGTAGAGAGTTATTGGGTCCTTTGACTGGCTAGGCAGTACTACATTGGATCCTTCTCTCTGGATACGGCTCACTTTCCCTTTGCCTACACATAAATCGAATAGTCCGGCAATACTTAGATTACCGAAAAATTCTTCTTCGCTCAAGGGGATAACTTCTGCAATATAATTATTCAGTGGCTATTTTCCTCTTGGTAAGGGTAGAATAGACTCTTTAGCTATGGTAAACAGCTCACCTAGGAGAAGGACACTCCAAAATCCAACCATTTTTGTCTGGTCTTGGGTAGGGCCATAGCCTCTTTACCATGATCTTACAATGTTTGGGGATAGAGTTTTCTTGCTTGAGGGTTCAAGCGGGCACACTATTCTATCTTATTTCCCTTCCTCTTTTTTTTTTAAGTTTTTATAGTTTATACATCAAAGATTTTGTTTTAATGTTACTGGTCTTAAAATATTTTATTCTAGTTATTAATTACCTATTATGTAGTTTATTTATTACCGTATTTACTTTCCTCACAAGGCTATTTTCCCTGTTAGAGCTCATTAGCATAAAGCATTCTCCTTTTCCAACTACGGTTTGTAGCTTGGGAAGTAATAATAACAATAAAGCACAAATATATGGCAAAGGAAAATGACATAATCTGGTAAAACTAACATTTTGTCTTTTGTTGCATCCTGTATTTATTATCATCACAAAATTTGAATTATCGTTTTTAATCAGTGACCAGTGTGGTTCAATTATGAACTTTATATTTTGATTTTTCAACGACTCTAGCCTTGAATGAAAAATCACAACATTATTCTTTACATAAGTGATCACGCATGTGTATATTCCATTCATTCTTGAACTCTTGGCAGCCTCAACCATGACTCCCATACTATAGAAGGACAAAGGAATGTCAAAGGATGCTACAAAAACTTGCCGAGAAGCACTGTGCAAGTGTTATTCTAAAACCGGTTAGTCCGTACGCAAAGGCGGAAGCATACTCTCTCTCTCTCTCTCTCTCTCTCTCTCTCTCTCTCTCTCTCTCTCTCTCTCTCTCTCTTGGTGGCAATTAAAAACAAAGGAAGAAAGATAGATGAGCGAGATAAGGTTGAACAAGGCTTTTGTTGAATAGGCTTGTCGGCCAAGAATACAACTTGAGTTTACGAAGAATGATGAGATTGTAACTCGATGGAAGGGTTCTTGACGTGAAATTTGAAGTCTTCTAAAGGCCATACAGTTATATTAGGAATTCATATCCGTTTTTCACCGAAGTAAACCATACCTTTGAAAATATATTGTCAGGGTATATAATTCAATCGTTACCACAAAGGTGGTAGATATACATCAAAACTCTGTCGTGATTACAAGAATAGTTTCTAATCAAGAAGTAATGAAAAAAATACCCTTTTTTTCAGTCGTCTATTGACGTCCATGCTATCAAACGCAACGTCTGCTGTTTCATTCCCAGTATCCTAGAGTGTCTTTGAAGTGATTGCTATTGTTAGCGATCATTTAATTTTCATTACTAATGTGAATTTCTGACACAGGTCAAGTTTAAAAGATATAAAGGCGATAATATTTGAAACCAGTGTTGAATGTTGTTGGATAGCTGCACTCACTTTTTAACCTTTTTTTACCCATATTCCCGCTTCCTTTCTTACAACCGATAGTCCAACCTCTTTCAATTAATAGCAAAAGAAAACTACTGCTGAATCATGATTGCGCTACAGCAAGAAAACTTGTAGAAGTATGTATGCGTTTGTTTATTATGCATTTTAATACTTTATTGGCATATCGATTTCTTAGTGTATTTATAATATACAACGTATTAATCATTTTACCAAAGCAGAAGAAATATGACATTGAATATTTGGGAAAGCGGAAACGTGTCTTAGAAAGAAGCTGATAACCACTTTCATATATATAGAGCAACTATGTATGTGTATATATATATATATATATATATATATAATGTGTATATATATATATATATATGTACTGTATGTATTGTGTGTGTTTGTGTAATGTATATATATATATATATATATATATATATATATATATATATATATATATATATATATACACATATATATTTACATATACATGTGTACAACCATTCCTATACAGTATATGGTGTGTGGTGAGCGTGTGTAGTATTTTTGTATGTGTGACCCAAGAAATTTTTCTGGAGTCTCTCTCTAAGTGGGTTGATATGAAAAGGGAGGTTGGTTCTCATGGGTAATTTTGAATGTAAATTTGGGTGCTGGAAAAGATGGACAGAAATGACCTTGTGGAAATATATGATTGTTTGGAACAAGGGGTTTATAAGGGAATATTAGGAAGTAGACTTGAGAAAACGGATAAGATTTGGTTAACTTATATATATATATATATATATATATATATATATATATATATACATATATGAATTACTCGTTTTATGACTCACTTCACGACATTCATATTATTGTCAATCCTCTCCATCAGTATGCAATCCTCATTACATTTTTTAAAGGTTCTTCAACATCACACTTTAGAACTGAATTACAAACTAAATTAATTTTTTTTCATTTTAGAATTACATTTTGTTTTTCAGGCTGCTAAGTGGATTAGAGTATTTTGAGTTAGAGAGAGAGAGAGAGAGAGAGAGAGAGAGAGAGAGAGAGAGAGAGAGAGAGAGAGAGAGAGATTGCTTTGATGTTTTAAGATAGGTATTTCCCTTTAAAATTCTGAAGCATAAATCAGAGACGTGAAAGTGTGTCTGGTAAATCTCTCTTTCCCGCTGGTTAAGTGGTATATAATTGTTTCGCTCTTCTTCCAAGCTCCCTTTCATACCATACAGTATCTAAGAAGAAATAATAAAATTTTATGAATTACAATCAGACAACTAACGGTAAGAAAGAACCCGGCTAGAATTGGTGTGTTGAGGGAGGATGGGGAGTCGTTAGCCTAAGCTTGATTGCTGGTGGTGTTGGTGCATGTACTAAGCTTATGAAACTCTTTTTCGCTAGTATTAGGATATTTATCATTACAAGGTACCCTACATGCTTGCATTTGAGAAGTGTGCATTGTTTTTTTTTTTTTTTTTTTTTTTTTTTTTTTTTTTATTCACCTGTAAGAAGGTTTATTCTTATTTTCTATATATGTCCTTACGTTTTCCATAATACCTTTATGTGTACGATAATTTGCACTGTGTAAAAACATTGTAATTATAATTGAGAGAGAGAGAGAGAGAGAGAGAGAGAGAGAGAGAGAGAGAGAGAGAGAGAGAGAGAGAGAGAGAGAGAGAGAGAGAGAATATGTGCTTGGAAATTGTGCTGTAAACAGTCATTATGTAGTCTTGAACGAAATGTCTTATAATGTTATATTCTTAATGCACGTTTATTCACTATGCATAATATCATACATACTGTATATTATTACGCTGTACCGAGGCAATGGAGACTTGGTAAATAGTTTATGCAACAGCTCAGTAACGCACGGAAGATCAAGTAATATTTCATTGTGAAGTAATATTGTTTAAACGTTGCATGTTGCTGCAGTCTGTATTATTTTTATCATTATTATTATTACTAGATAAGCTACAACCGTAGTTGGAAAAGCAAGAAGCTATTAGCCCAAGGATTCCAACTGATAAAAATAGCCTAGCGAGGAAAGGAAATAAGGAAATAAATTAACGATATAAGAAGTAATTGACAATCAAAATAAAACATTTAAAGAAAACAATAACAACACCAAAACGGATATTTCACATATAAACTATAAAAAAGACTTATGTCTGCCTGTTCAACATAAAAAGACTCGCTGCAAGTCCGAACTTCTGAAGTTCCACCGACTCAACCACCCGACCAGGAAGCTATTGCAATACTTGGCTGCAGCTGGAACAAAACTTCCAGAATACTGTGTAGCACCGAACCTCATGATGGAGAAGGCCCGACTATCAGAATCAACTGCATGCCTAGCAGTACGAACTGGAATGAACTGTCCGGGAAGATCCGAATTTAAACGATGCAAGAACTACAAAAATCCCATGTAATATGCATAACGAACTAATTGAACGACGGTGCCAGAGACCAATATCTAGATCAGGAATAAGAAATTAATAGACCGTAAGTTCCTGTCCAACAAATCAATATGAGAATCAGGAGCCGAAAACCTGACAACAACACTCAAAACAAGGTAGAATGAAAGAACCAAAACACTTCTTCAAAACAGACCCATCACCGAAAATCTCAAAAAACTTTCTTAATAAGCCAACTTTCTAGGCAATTGAAGAAGACGCAGACCTAATGTTTCTCAAAAGCAAACCTGCTGTCGAGAATCACACCTAAAATTTTAAAAGAGCCACACAGAGCCAAACAAACATTACCAATGCCGAGATCCGGATGTTGAGGAGCCAGTAATTAAATAATTGATTTTAAATAATGTTTCAAGGCAATAAAGTATTAAGTTTTGCCCATTACACAATTCAGGTAATCCTCAAGTAACCATATACAACAAGACTAAACAAATATGAAATGAAACTGCAGTAAGGACTTTTTCTAGTTTAATAAAAAACTTATTCAAATCTTGACTTTACGACCAAGTACCTTTTCTTTGATGAGACATGACAATTAACAAAGTAGAATATATAAAAAGCTATTCAGCAAAGTAGAATAATTTCAAGGGAATGGTTAAATATAATACAAAAAGCATCTAAGATGAGGTAAACTAATTGCATAAAGCCACTTAGTTAACTTGATAGTATGTTGTGTAAAGTACACAGTAAGTAGCTAATTACATTCAAACCAAAAAAGTAAAAAGCAAAAGATTTATCAGATTTACAACTGATTCTTCATGGTAGAAACTAATTTTATCCAAATGTAAAATATAACTGGTATGCCAATATACAAATGATCTTTACCAAAGGCAACAAAGTACCCATTAATAATTCGATTATTCATGGTAAATAGTCATGTTATGGTGACGCAAATTTCTGTAAATAGATTAATTTCCAGTCTAATGAATACTGTCCACACAAAGTTATCGTATAGGCACTGATGTTTGTACATGATTTTGATATTTCAAAAAATACAAAAATATATGTTACTTTGCTATACTGTATAACTAACATATATGAACATCTCTACTATCTGTTATAATTTATTCTATATAGAAAATGACAGCATATGCAAACTTCTTTTCCTGGTAAGGTTAAAATTATTAAGAAGGAAACTTTTCTGATGCAGCATTTCCCCCAATATCAAACAAAGCTTTCATATCCTCTGTCAGCTTGTTCTAAGTTGTATAATTAACATATATGAACATCTCTACTATCTGTTATAATTTATTCTATATAGAAAATGACAGCATATGCAAACTTCTTTTCCTGGTAAGGTTTAAATTATTAAGAAGGAAACTTTTCTGATGCAGCATTTCCCCCAATATCAAACAAAGCTTTCATATCCTCTGTCAGCTTGTTCCAAGTTGTATAATTAACATATATGAACATCTCTACTATCTGTTATAATTTATTCTATATAGAAAATGACAGCATATGCAAACTTCTTTTCCTGGTAAGGTTAAAATTATTAAGAAGGAAACTTTTCTGATGCAGCATTTCCCCCAATATCAAACAAAGCTTTCATATCCTCTGTCAGCTTGTTCTAAGTTGTATAATTAACATATATGAACATCTCTACTATCTGTTATAATTTATTCTATATAGAAAATGACAGCATATGCAAACTTCTTTTCCTGGTAAGGTTTAAATTATTAAGAAGGAAACTTTTCTGATGCAGCATTTCCCCCAATATCAAACAAAGCTTTCATATCCTCTGTCAGCTTGTTCTAAGTTGTATAATTAACATATATGAACATCTCTACTATCTGTTATAATTTATTCTATATAGAAAATGACAGCATATGCAAACTTCTTTTCCTGGTAAGGTTTAAATTATTAAGAAGGAAACTTTTCTGATGCAGCATTTCCCCCAATATCAAACAAAGCTTTCATATCCTCTGTCAGCTTGTTCTAAGTTGTATAATTAACATATATGAACATCTCTACTATCTGTTATAATTTATTCTATATAGAAAATGACAGCATATGCAAACTTCTTTTCCTGGTAAGGTTTAAATTATTAAGAAGGAAACTTTTCTGATGCAGCATTTCCCCCAATATCAAACAAAGCTTTCATATCCTCTGTCAGCTTGTTCTAAGTTGTATAATTAACATATATGAACATCTCTACTATCTGTTATAATTTATTCTATATAGAAAATGACAGCATATGCAAACTTCTTTTCCTGGTAAGGTTTAAATTATTAAGAAGGAAACTTTTCTGATGCAGCATTTCCCCCAATATCAAACAAAGCTTTCATATCCTCTGTCAGCTTGTTCTAAGTTGTATAATTAACATATATGAACATCTCTACTATCTGTTATAATTTATTCTATATAGAAAATGACAGCATATGCAAACTTCTTTTCCTGGTAAGGTTTAAATTATTAAGAAGGAAACTTTTCTGATGCAGCATTTCCCCCAATATCAAACAAAGCTTTCATATCCTCTGTCAGCTTGTTCTAAGTTGTATAATTAACATATATGAACATCTCTACTATCTGTTATAATTTATTCTATATAGAAAATGACAGCATATGCAAACTTCTTTTCCTGGTAAGGTTTAAATTATTAAGAAGGAAACTTTTCTGATGCAGCATTTCCCCCAATATCAAACAAAGCTTTCATATCCTCTGTCAGCTTGTTCTAAGTTGTATAATTAACATATATGAACATCTCTACTATCTGTTATAATTTATTCTATATAGAAAATGACAGCATATGCAAACTTCTTTTCCTGGTAAGGTTTAAATTATTAAGAAGGAAACTTTTCTGATGCAGCATTTCCCCCAATATCAAACAAAGCTTTCATATCCTCTGTCAGCTTGTTCTAAGTTGTATAATTAACATATATGAACATCTCTACTATCTGTTATAATTTATTCTATATAGAAAATGACAGCATATGCAAACTTCTTTTCCTGGTAAGGTTTAAATTATTAAGAAGGAAACTTTTCTGATGCAGCATTTCCCCCAATATCAAACAAAGCTTTCATATCCTCTGTCAGCTTGTTCTAAGTTGTATAATTAACATATATGAACATCTCTACTATCTGTTATAATTTATTCTATATAGAAAATGACAGCATATGCAAACTTCTTTTCCTGGTAAGGTTTAAATTATTAAGAAGGAAACTTTTCTGATGCAGCATTTCCCCCAATATCAAACAAAGCTTTCATATCCTCTGTCAGCTTGTTCTAAGTTGTATAATTAACATATATGAACATCTCTACTATCTGTTATAATTTATTCTATATAGAAAATGACAGCATATGCAAACTTCTTTTCCTGGTAAGGTTTAAATTATTAAGAAGGAAACTTTTCTGATGCAGCATTTCCCCCAATATCAAACAAAGCTTTCATATCCTCTGTCAGCTTGTTCTAAGTTGTATAATTAACATATATGAACATCTCTACTATCTGTTATAATTTATTCTATATAGAAAATGACAGCATATGCAAACTTCTTTTCCTGGTAAGGTTTAAATTATTAAGAAGGAAACTTTTCTGATGCAGCATTTCCCCCAATATCAAACAAAGCTTTCATATCCTCTGTCAGCTTGTTCTAAGTTGTGCGCTTGACGCCTGAAAGAACTTCATCTGCTAGTTATAGTTTTTTCTGCTGCAGTTCTAAGATCCTTAATTCCACTGTATATTCGCCCCTTTTCCCGACGTAAATGAAATGGCGAGAGGAAAGTTACGCTTTTTGGAAATTCAGCAATTTTCTTAGGGATGGGGTCGTAGGGATGCTACTATCACGTTCTTCGTCTAGACCCCAGCCAGTTCTCGTACCAATATGTAATGATATATGATGAACTTGTAGAGTCCAAAATTCTGAGACATTATTTCTCTACATAAGCAAAACTCGAAAGTTTTCGTCTTTAGCAGAGATCTAAATGAAGATATTTTTTCTGACTTTTAGACCCCACAATTACATCAATGTGTACCGGTATGGTAATTGTATACGTAAAAGAACATGCCCATTTAAATATTTTTTTTTTTAAAGAAATAGAGAATATCCCGAATTTTTCAATCTAATTTATAATTAGTTTGTGATCCAGCCCTTCCTTCTTTCATTCTTAATTTCGTTAGAGGTATTAAATTTAGACGTAGATCTATTCCCATCATTCAGTGACAGGCACTTGATAAGGCTGGGTGCCTCAACAGCATAAATTACCCTTAAGAATGGATGAAAGAGAGAGAGAGAGAGAGGGGGGGGGGGTAGGAGGGAGTTTTTTGAAAAGGTTAGATCTGGTGAAGATGAATGGATGAGAAAAATGCTGGTGGTTGGGGGAGTTGCGATGAGTTGGTATGCAGTAGTAATTTCAGTCTGGAAAGGAGAGCATCCAAAAGGAGTTGATATTAGAAGGAGATCTATAATGGAATGGGAAATTGAAATTCGAATAAGGGCCACAGTTTATTTCACATGTCTGTTTGCTGACGGAACATTTGCAGTACGGTACATGGGTGTTATTTTTTATGGTTTTCTCTTTGTAGAACACTGAAATTTCCTCATTTTTATACCCCCTTCCATTGACGAAAAAAATTTAAATCAAGATGGAAATTACCCTCAAATATAAAAACAGGCAGGTGCGGTTTTTGCGCGCGCACACACACACACACACACACACACACACACACATATATATATATATATATATATATATATAAATATATATATATATATATATATATATATATATATATATATATATTGTGTGTGTGTGTTTGGTAGGGACTAAAGGCTTTGTTGCAATTATCGCTAAATCGTAGCTAACACAACTGTTTTCAGCTATACTTATTTGATGTTAATCATGAATGTATTTACCTTATGGTTAAAAATATCTAATTTATGTGCACACTCCAGTTATGATGCAGGATAATATATTAATTAATTGTGAAATAGGCAGTATTTTGTACATTTTAATAAAGTATAAATCAGGCAGACAGAGCAGTAGACATAGCATAGCAGGAAGGTTAAGAAATCATGGGCAGATGGCTAAAAATAATGACATGAAGTGCTTGTGAAACCTGGTAGAAAGACTAGGCTGGTAGTGCGCTACAAGTTAAAGAAAAAAAAAGAGATAAGATAAGAAAAAAATTGTAAAGAACGTATCACACTTAAATATCATAAAGGATGCAGCAAATGTAAAACCAGTAATAGCTATTTATGAGTTGAACCAATACTTTCATTTCCCGTATAATTAGGCATTTTTGTGGAAATGAAGTACATGAACTTATCCCGTCCCTGAGCCTATGCCCAAGTATTGCCTATAGGTGTACACGCAAGGTATAGACAACGTAGTCTGTAAACCTTGGATGTACACTTGTTGCTTGCCTTGAAACAAACTCAAGAAAAATTAATGCTTTCTATGCTAAAATAACTTTGTTTATTACAGTGTTTAGTTCAATATACAGTATATATATATATATATATATATATATATATATATATATATATATATATATATATATATATATATATATATATATATATATAAGCACTCACAAATACATTTTCATGTACAAAAATCCATATACTGTAGATTACTTTAAGGGAAGAACTTACAGCGGCTTTGTGATACGGAAACAGAGTTGGTCTCTCTCTCTCTCTCTCTCTCTCTCTCTCTCTCTCTCTCTCTCTCTCTCTCTCTCTCTCTCTCTCTCTCTCTCTCTCTATTCGACTTGAATATAATCAGATACCGTCCACGAGTAGTTCAGCAATGGGCTCAAATTGATTCCAAGATTTGTTAGGTCAAGAAAAACGGTATAAGTTATGCAACGTTTCCCCACAAGACATCTTGAGAAACTAGTAGGGTTGATTGCAACTGGATATGTAATTACACACACACACACACACACACACACACACACACACATATATATATATATATATACATATATATATATATATATATATATATATATATATATATATATATATATATATAATGTCGATAGATAGATAGATAAATGTACACTCCCCATAGTTGGCCTGCATTACCCGTAGATTTGACAAATAGGCATCAAGGATTAGTTCTTGAAAATAATTCCCAATGAAAAACTATCACCCCTTTTCATGAATAAAACGGGAATTGAACTTATTTGTACATTATATAAGAATCTTAAATGGTTGTTAAGTAAAAACATGTTAGTGTCCGACAAAGCTATACAAGTCCTGGAGATGACCACGAATTTACCTAATACTGAACAGCATGGTCTTAAACTAAGCATGAAGTGTACATAATTGTAGAGTGGATAATAACTGAATACGATAATAACCCAAACAGGAACTAAATCAAGTTAATATAATGCTGAATATGGTCATATTTTGAAAATATTGAAAAATGCGATCACAGCTGAACATTGTCAAGAATTAATCCAAAACCAAAAATTTTCATACTAAGAAATAAGCATCTATGGAAACTTTTTAGGAATTTAACATGGTTGTAAACTAAACAAAAGATAAATAATGTTGAAAATAAAATAAAAAATTAATAAGCATGGTTGTAAGCCAACTAGATCTGAACGTAGTCAAATTAGAAAACCATTGCTAGTCTTATAACTCTTGTTCGTAAGCTAAACAGGAACATTTATAAACCAAGGAAGAGAAGGAAGAGTCGTAAACTCATTTGAAATAATTGGCCAGCCTGTAAGGCCAGTATGTTTTGAGTAATTACTTGTTGAATAATGGTTAACTTATGCAAAATTTGTAATGAACGTAGCAACTCCGTGTTATCATTAGAAGGTGGGTTTAAGGGAAGAAGGTGAACGGAACAAAGGGACGCGGAATATTATAGAATCAACTAAATTTTACTAAGGAATTAAGGGAAAGGAACGTAAATGAGCAAACGTTGGAGTAATAAAACAGTAAAGGGAATATGCGTAGTTTTACGTATATATATATATATATATATATATATATATATATATATATATATATATATATATATATATATATACACACACACACGTGTGTGTGTGTATTATACGCATACGATAGATTGACGAGCTAAGAAATTTTTGGGGGGTATAGACTGTCATAGAAACACCATAAACAGACTGGAGTGGAAGGACATGTCTGCGGCCTTTGTCCTACAGTGGACTAGTAGTGGTTGATATATATATATATATATATATATATATATATATATATATATATATATATATATATATATATATATATATATATATAATTTGTTTCCATGAAATCAGCTGTGCTAACGTGAGGTGGCTCTAGAATGGTCCGATAGGTACGCCTTATCCATATTTTAACTGCTGAATCAAAGTTTAACTTACTTTATCAAGATCTGTTTCTTAATAAATCCTATAAGTCTCGTGCAATTTTATTTTGTTTTATAATCTAGAAATAGGAGAAAATTTTTCAAGCATGCTGGAGGATGTTGGCTAGAGAACGACTGGCTGTGTGGTAGGTGTTGTGTATGTATGGCCGTTCATCTTTATTTAGGTAGTTATGTGCTAAGCCAGAGAAAGGGTAGCGGACTTAAGTGTAAAGTTGATGTGAAAATGAGTCTTAATAGAGTAAGAAATGTATTGATAATTTCATATAATAATTTTCTGCTCTGAGTCAGGCAATGGAAACTGCAGAAAATGTAAAATAATTTTAATTTTTTTGTATAAGGACGCAGTTGAGATTGACGGTTAACAAGAGTATTGTAATGAAGGTAAATGGAAACCAGTAATGTGACATTGAATGATGATAAAAATTATGAAAGCATGGATTTGGTTTATTCAGTTGAGTATTAAGTAATTTTATTACGGATAATATTAAGGTCAGTCGATAATCGAAGAGGTGAGTCACAACAGGAGAAACAAGGCTAGAAGGATGTATTCAGGAAATGGAGAAAAACAGACTTTCATTGTTAATAGAATATATGAAGGGATTATTAAGCTAACTCTCCTATCTTGAAGGGAAATGCTGATGTGAATACAAATGAAAGGGGGAAAGTTGTAACTGTTAAGATGAATATGTGTAGTATATGAGATGTAATTAAGAACTGATAGCATGAAAAATGTCAGGGTAAGTGGAAAATAGTTTGACGAAAGTGAAATGGTAATCACTTCAGATGGTTTTTAAAGTACAAATATTGAAAGACTGTATATTAGTGGATAAAAGCTTTTAATTCAGTTTTTGGAGGTAGAAAGGAAGGAAGCTCATGAAAAGTATCAACAGATGGTGTGAATTATTCATCCTAAGTAATGGGTTTGATATCCAGGAAGTGTAATATATTGTTGAATGGTGCAACGCGTTTAGACATATAGACAAGATGCTCTTATCGACTGACCTTAATATTATCCGTAATACAATTACTTAATACTCAACTGAATAAACCAAATCCATGCTTTCATAATTTTTATCATCATTCATAAAGCAAGCAATTTTTCAGCGATTTTATACTGCCCAGGTAGTTTATCCACGTTTCAGCAAAGAAGGACTTTGCAAATGACAATTTTTGTAGGTTAGCGGGAACGGCTTGATGTTGAAAAAATAACACGTGATATATATATATATATATATATATATATATATATATATATATATATATATATATATATATATATATATACACTGTATATATAAAATGTGTGTGTTTATGTAATTGGTTCAATATTCAAGTGCTTATTTTGATATCAGGAAGCATTCTTTCTTGTGGCAGCAAATTAATCAAGTGTTGGGTATGGGACATAAGGAAGAATAGAGGAACAAATTTGCATAGAAATAATGAAACGATAAAGGCTATATAGGTTGACGAGTAGTAGTTACAAAGTAAAGTTGGCAATGATAGCTTGTTAGATATCCCAGAAATGACGAAAAAACTAAGAGAGATTTTGCTTAAGTTCACTAAAATTCTGTTTTCCTTGAGTGCAACGGTGTGGATGTATATTTTATGTTTTAAAAAATTGAGGCTAGAAATTTTAGCTTTATTTTACATAGTGTCTTTACAAAACTATTCAAGGACAATGAATTGTTACTTATAAATATTGTTGTTTCATTTTGAGTTTCGTTTGAACCTATGTTTTTATGGGTTTTTTGACGAAGAAATGCCAAGACTTAGTATCGTTTTTTCTTATCCTGCGACATAAAAGTTTTCAGTTCAAGAAGTAAAGAGTTTAAACGTCCTGTATACCTTCGATTTCTGAGTGATGCTTTTCGTGGTTACTGGGATATTTTCATTTTCTTTTTCAAGAGATGAGCACGGCAACATTTAAGAAAATGGGTGCATTAACACAGGTCGTGTCATACACAAATGTATTAAGGGTAGTCAAGGCCATGCTAGTGTGTCGTCACAAAAGAAAAATTTAAGTTAACTGTTGTCAGCATAGGAGGCAGCTGAGTTTCTGTTATTTAACGTAATTTTCTTTGTCTAGTTGGTCCAAGGCTCATTAACATGGACTCACTTGGTTTTCGAACAAGATTCACAAAGTTCATTAGTGGTTTAAAGTAATAGGATGACCTGTGGTTCTGGCCACCTTATGAGATATTCCCCCCCGGAAAGTTGTTAGACCTAACTTGAGACTGGTTCTACTCCTTTGCCCACACCTACACTTAGTCTTAGTAGATTTTTTACGTAGTCTCCCAAAATCCCCCACATCTGAAAACATTGAACATATATCCCTTTTAATTCGGATCATGTTTCTTTCCATTCTTAATGATTGATTAAAAGACCTTAGCACATAGCTCTCGTTGAGTTCTACTTTTTTTTTTCTTCCTAAAATAGATATTGGGTGCCATTCTTTTGTCATTTTCTTTAAAAAATGAAAATTCATACAAATGCATACATTCTTATTATGTTAACCTTACTAACAAGTGATTATTAGTAATATCTTCATTTTTACGTAGTGGTCTTGGTTCTTATCACTAGGCTTTTGTATGTTTTTCTTTGATAATGTACATGCCTGAGTATTTAAATTGAAGAACTTACACTAAATCTTGAAAAGCTCGTTCTAAATACTATTTTCCCGAAGTCTGTTATGCAGCAGGAAGCTCTCTAAATTCCTGTTCGTGTTACCTTTACTCGGGTAATTTCTCCAAGAAATATCAATTACACAAATCTGAACAGGGTTACGATAAAACAACGTTAAAAGCATTTCTACATTAAATTTCACTTAATATGTAATAAAAGATAAGATTTGTTTATACCACTAGTTGTCCAACCTCGTCCGAAACGCGTTACTGAGCAACAAAAATTCCGGACGAAAAAACTGGTTCTGCAACTTTGAGAATCTGGATTTAGATCTTAAGTGGTTTTGTGTTTGGCAGGGTTGATCCTCTCGATTTCAATATCAAGGCTAACGTTGCTGTAGCCTAGACATTGAAAGAGCTGAAAACATATGAATAGCAGAGGGATAGGGAGAGATGTATACACAGTTTAGACCAATTTATAAAATTTGTGAAGTTATTTTCTTGAAATACTTAAATGAAAACAGTAGGGCGAAAGTAAAATATCCAAAATAGGAAAGTAATTAAGTACAAAAAGGTCATTAACATTTGTACCTGACTGTGGGCTTCTTTAGAATTTATATGTTTGCCCTCTTATGTTCATCTGTAGATTTTACGATAGATGGATATAATTTCATGAAAAGGATTCTTTCATCACGATTATGACTAGATGCTGTATTTTAGGACAAAATATTTAATGAAATAAAGGAATGGATATACTGTATATTTATGAGCTTTGTTTTACGACGGTCATCAGATGAAACTTTATTGGATCGTCATTTTGCCGGTGTAAATTCAGCTCTGATTTCTTTTATTATACTTGTATTAGTTCAGTATGAATTTTAATCATAATCATGGATGTACATATCCATTAATTGTTTTATTTACAGTTTAGGGATGTGCTATATATCTGTATATACAGCATATAAATAAAAGCACTGTGCTAAAGGTCTGCGGACTGTGTTGTTGTGTCCAGTGTTATTTCCTTTGAAATTATTGATATCTTCACCTACTATCGTTCCTTTTTGTAGTCTTTTCTATAATCTGTTCTTTGCATGATTGCTTCTGGAGAGTTTGGACGACAGTACTTGTTCTGACTATATATACCTTTCAATCTGTTTATATAGGAATTGGAGATTGGAATTTGGAACAGCGTCTATTATATAATGCGATGATTAAGTCTGGGTTCTTTTTGGCCATTCGGATATAGCTTGCTGTTCTCTTTTGGGATCTCATTATAATCATAACCGTCTCCATTTGTATGCTAAAATATAAATTAGCATGCAGATACTGACTGTCAGGATATTGGCTGCTACATAGAGAGAGAGAGAGAGAGAGAGAGAGAGAGAGAGAGAGAGAGAGAGAGAGAGAGAGAGAGAGAGAGAGAGAGCGTGCGTTCATATTTAGATTAAAATACTTTTATCAGACAATTTTCATTAAAGCTGACCCGATGGGTTCATGACTCGGTTGGGAGTATCGAGTACCCCATGATATTTTCTATTAACACCTTACCCCACTCACCTATTACCTTTTAGTGCTATCATAAGGAACACAATCAAGATGAAGATAATGTTCAAATAGAGGCCATGCTGGCATGTTTATCTCGGTCTTTAGCAATATATTGACTACAAATACCTGTTGTTGGTGCATGTAATGCCATGAGGTTAGCTTAATTAACAGAAATAATTTTGTTACAAATACGCATTTTATAGTTGAAATCGTAAACAGTAGGTGGAGCATTCATCGAGGTTGTAAACTAATTTAATAAAGTTTTAATATACAAGTGGTTTTGGAATTTAAAGAGTAAACACTTTCTTGAAGAAATAAACATATTTGGAAATATTTACTTTGTAAAAGAATACTATGTAGAAAAATGCGATGTGATTAGACGAATCGAAGTTCAAAGTGGGGTTAGATACGTATAGAAGGGCTTTAAAAGCTGTACTTGCTACATAAATATGATTCAATGTATCTGTGGATTGATTAGGTAAAAATGCTCAACTGCTTTTTTGCTATGTGAGAACTTAACTTAGGGAATTCTTTCTCTTGTTACTATTATCCTTACACATGGTAAAAATGCTGTTTAAATAAAAAGAAACAAAGGAAAGTATATGTTGCCTGTGATATTTTCGATATGCCGTGTAGACATGGTTCAGTAACATATTTGAGATTGAATAGTTTTACCCGCAGATATCGATGATTTCACCAAATTGGGATCTACGATTAGGATGAGGATTACCTTTTCGAGGCCCTCCCGTTTTAATGGTTATGGCGGAGATGAATACACGCCTATTTTCTTCTCTCTTCTTCTTCTTCTTCTTCCTTTCTCTCTCTCTCTCTCTCTCTCTCTCTCTCTCTCTCTCTCTCTCTCTCTCTCTCTCTCTCTCTCTCTCCCCCCCAGCTCTGACCTGTAACGGTCAGCTAAAAGCTAGGTACCTAATTTGCTTTTTAGTTGCAGATACTCGGCGTTTAGGAACACGCCCATTACCCCCCTTACCCCCTTCATGTACGAGCCTAGAACACAATTCTAAGTTCTAAGGGGAGAGAGAGAGAGAGAGAGAGAGAGAGAGAGAGAGAGAGAGAGAGAGAGAGAGAGAGAGAGCCCTTCTAGAAATTAACACGTGGTTTTAAATATAACGTAAAATATAAACCCCAGGAAAACTGAATAGAGATGAATTGAAATCATTATATGTGCTTTTCTTAGTTTAAGTGTGTGCAGGCTATTTTAGATTGAAAAGGTGGACAATTGAACGAATCATTGGAATACTTTCTGTACAAAAGTTTCTTGGCTCTCTCTGTCTCTTTTTAGGTCTCTCGCCCGAGTCGCCCCATACAAAATATATAAAGCATGAGATTCCAAGGAAGGTTAGTTTATGGTTAAATGGTTTAGACTACAATAAAAGATATGATAGTTTAAATGACCTTACCTGTATTGTAGATTCTATAAAATGTTTTGAAAAAAGTACATTTCACAAATGAAAAAAATAGTTTGGATTCTCAAGTAAAATCAACTCAGTCGTAGGTTACATTAAATCTAATTAAAACACCAATTTTCGCTCAAGTGAGGCATGATTCAGGATTGATTTGAGATGTATCTTCAGATGTACGTAATTGGTCATGCGTAATGAGTCATGTCACCTGTTTTGTTTACTTTTTACATCTGATCGTAAAACAGAAAATACACATTGAATACCACCAAAGCCTATTTTCGTAGTATGTAAAAGTATAAATTGAAACGACTGTATCTGGTAATTTTTTAGACAGCTAGGATTATTCAGAAAGAATGGACAATGGCAGATTTGTAAAAAGTTTTCGTTTTTTTTTTTTTATGTAGATATACGGAGCGACTAATGTTATAGTTTTGCTGCACACACAGGTCATCCATGATCTAGTATTAGAATAAATTAATTTGACGGATTACGGTTTCGATTTTCCTAATGTCTGCTAGGGAAACCGCTTTCATGTTAAGATTCTTTATTTAATATTTCAGTATTATATCGTTTCATCTTAAGGAAAACAAGACAATGGTCCATATTCACATTGTTTTTGCTCATATGTAAGTCATGGATGAACCCCCTGTGCTAAAGCCTTCGAAAACATTAGTTGTTTCGTATACTTAACGGAAGGCTTGCCTAAAGCACTTTATTCACACTGTACTATTCATTCTTATCTTGCACATTTTTGTTCATGTAGGATATTTAAACCGTCATTTCTAGTCCTCGTTTTCATGTTGTATGTATAGTGCTCAGGGACAGGTATATTTGCCTCTCATGCGTTAAGAGCAGAGTTTTATTTCCTGGCTGACGTTGGCTGCGTTTACACGTGGAATCGCAATCGATATGGTGAATAGGGGGTGGGGGTGGGGCGCAGGTAACCTAATACCAACATATGTGATGAAAATCATGAAAGCTAGCAGTGTAGAGAGAGGGCAAGGTGAAATTATATATATATATATATATATATATATATATATATATATATACTGTATATATATACTGTATATATATACTGTATATATATACTGTATATATATATATATATATATATATATATATATATATATATATATATATATATATATATGTATATATATACATACATACATACATACCGGTAAAATACAATATTCAATGAAGCGAAACTAACGTGATTCAAGAATTTCATGTCATGATTGGATGGATGGGAGATGAATAAAAGACTAAAGCTTTTTCTGACTAAACATAATATTTCTATAAGCCTTTCTAACTTCCTGTCTCTTGTTTTTAGAATAATTAGTTTATGAAGTGCACTGCATTTATCCGTGAATCCATGGAAATTCTTGGGAAATTTAACTCCAGGATTCACTAAAGAAGAGAGATACTGTAGGTCGACATTTTCCTTACTATTTAGTATAGATTCATAACTCCGGAATGTTTAAAGATCAGTAAGTTGGTATATATTTGAGTGAAAACTGGAAACGAACAGATTTTTTTTTTTATATATATTTTGATTACTCAGTTGTCAAGCTACAAACTGAAAATCGTTTACCTCCTCCTCCTCCTAATATTGTTATTATTATTTATTTATTTATTATTACTATTATTTATTTATTTATTATTTATTATATATATGTATGTATGTATGTATTAAACTTTAAAATCTTGAGACTCACCAACTGTATGTGGACCTCTGATATCATTTGATTTGTGATGAGATATACCATTCCCTAGAATCTTAGATGCTGATATGATCCAAATTATTGTCCTGTCTCTTGTCTTAACCACTCACGAAACACCTTTAAAACATTTGAAACTGGATAAAAGAAGGATTGCTTAAAATAAAAGAGATTATATCATCATCACTCTTTAGGAAAGAATATGATACATGCAGCATGCCAAGCATGGCATGAACGTCCTTTTTTTTTCTCTCATTTTTTCCGGTTGCATTGCTGTCTATATTTTCACAATTCTCTTCTTTAGAGAAAGTGACATTTTTGGCGCAAGAGCACCATAATATATTGACGAGATTGAAGTCTTCATATTTTGCTGTCCAAATTTCATAATCTGTCTTCTTATAACCTACACATTTCTTTTAAGATTTGTTTTTCTCACGCCACCTTTACGGAAGTATGGGAATGTAACTCTAATTAGGAAAGAAGTAAACTCCATCCCTCAACTGATAATCATGAACGATGACAAAATGCAAAACTCTTAAAAAAAGAAACTTGAAAGATGAGAAAAATGTAATGAATAGTTTTATTTGAATATTCACTGAGAAATGAAAAAAATGAAAGAAAATATAAAGGGATGAATTATTTGGTGAAGAAATTTATTTTAATAGTGGGTAGACTGACATGTCAAAACCTTCCCATCTTCAATTTGTTCCTCGTTTCTTCTTAATACATGTCCAAGTTATCTCTTTCTTTTAGAAGGTTTCTCATTCGAAATGCGACCTTTCTTTATCGTATTCCGGGTGTGAATCTTAATCTATGGTTACAGATTAACAAATATTTATCTTGGAAGATAAGGACCCGCATAGGTTACTTTGTGATTATGTGATTATTGTAAATCAGTAAATATGTCTGAATCTTGTGAACATTATTTTTTCTGTCCTTAAAAGAGAACATATATCCACTTTGTTTGAGAATTAGAAAATTAACGTAAAGAAATTGATAAAGCTCTTAAGTGCGTTTCTAATAAAACGACATTAGTTTTATATGAAGGTACCGAAAATGAAGTCTGAATCAACCTACTTGTATTTATAGATTCCAATTATCAAGTCGTTAGCCATAAAAAGTATTTACTTGAATTGAAATTATGGGTAGCCGAGACTCACTGGGTGTCAATTTCAAATTAGTTGACTAAATTTATTCATTCTTTATCAAATAAAAATTTCAAAAATAACGTTTTACAATGGTAACCAAAAATTAAATATGCATACACTGATGCATGTACTCTACACAAAATTTAATCACGTATTTATTGTGTATTACAATATGTTTCTTGTGGTTTATTTCTTTCTTAGTTGGACATTCAGAAAGTATTCAGTGCAAAAATGTTCTTCAAAGAACCGACAATTTCTCTCTCTCTCTCTCTCTCTCTCTCTCTCTCTCTCTCTCTCTCTCTCTCTCTCTCTCTCTCTCTCTCTCTCTAAACGACGATTAAAGCCGACTTTTGTGCGAGATATCAGAAAGAGCCCCAGTAATTTAACTTTTAGGTTTTTATTAATTTATATACACTTAGGGTGGTATCAACGGATATTATGAAATGGGAATGAGATTACACTAAGTTGAGATTTGGAATAATGTGAAAACCATTCGCTATATCGCCAAGAGTTGATTAATGGAGGGGCTGGGGCTATTAGGTTAAATACATGACATGTTTAGATTGACATCTTGAAGAAGGGATGGTGTGTGTGCAGATTGGTAATGATTGGGTAAATAGACAAGTACTGCATGTGGCAATTGAAGGGGGAAATGTAAATGGTAGGTATTATGTAAAAAAAAATAAAAAAAAAGTTGGGCCTAGGTGAGTGACCTCCATACTCATTTTTGAGAAAACCCCTGTTGGTAATATATATATATATATATATATATATATATATATATATATATATATATATATGTATATATATATATATATGTATATATATATAAATATATATATATATGTATATATATATATATATATATATATATATATATATATGTATGTATGTATATATCGTCATCACCCGATACTAGTCCACTCGTCGTCGTCGGCGCCCATTCGTGTCCGAGTATTGGGTTCTGTCGTTAGCCATCAGCCTCCTATCTTTGGGGTGGGTGCTTATGTCTGATGTGGCTGTTAAGTCCTAGTCTGTGGTGGAAGAGTCGCGGACAGTATTCACAAGGGAGGGTAGGTGGTGGGCGGGGCTGTTCTAATCGCTCTCTCCTTCTTCTCCTCCTAGCCTCCTCATTTTGTCTCCTCCTCTCCTCGAAGTCCACGGTGCCATGGTGTACTGTACTCCTCCAGGTTTTCCTGTCCCTGCCTGTTTCTTCCCATGAGGAAGGATCGATGTCAGTTAGAGCCAGGGTGCGCTTTAGTTGATCTTTATAGTGCATTTTCGGGGCTCCTCGTGGTCTGGTGCCCTGGGTCAGTTCTCCGTAGAATATCTTCTTTGGGAGCCTAGATGGATCCATCCTATGCACGTGTCCTATCCAGCGGAAGCGGTGGTGGATGATGGTGGCCTCCACGCTGGTCAGCGAGGCACGTTCTAAGACTTCAATGTTGGTGGTGTGGCTCTCCCAGGGGATTTTCAAGATCTGCCTAAGTTTCATTTGTTGGAAGCGTTCTAGGTTTTTAATATCGTTTCTATACAGCGTCCATGTTTCACATGCATACAGGAGCCCTGAACACCATTATTTTGGTGGTCATTGTCAGTGCGTGGTTGTTAAATACGCGGCAGTTGAGTCGGCCATAGGCGGAGTGGGCTGCCCTGATCCTGTTCTCCACGTCCTTTTCGCTTGTGGGAGTTGATGTTAGGATGCTCCCTAGGTAGGAGAACTGGTCGACCTGTTCTAACGGTTGGTCATTCACTGTGGTATTGAAGTTTGGGAGCATCAGTCCTGGTGGATATTTCCTGTCACAGCGAGAGACAACTACAATCTCCCACAAATTGCCCAAACTGCCTTGTGGTAGTTAGGAAAGGGGTAGGGGGTAGAGAGGGTTGAATCTGCATATCTAAATATTTAGCCGTCCTTTTTGACGTGTTGCATACACTAGTATATATATATATATATATATATATATATATATATATATATATATATGTATGTATGTATTAACTTTGTCTGGTTTTGTATATTGTTGGGTTATGTTTCTTACAACAAGCTTCGAATAAAAGAGAGAAATAAATGTAAGTTTTTATCACTTACATAATGGAATTCAAGCACACACACAAAGTTAAAGGGTTTATGCTCTCCCACACCATACCATCAAGAAAGATGAAAATATTTTGCAACTTGTGTATACATAGAATTTTTGGGTACATTTCACCAGAGCTGGAAAATAAATGTTTCAACATTTTGTCCTCTCCCCTACCACGGAAGAGCTCAAGGAAAAAAAAAAAAAAAACGATACAAAAGATTGTGCTTTATTTATACATTAAAACTGAATCATGGTTGACGCATAGAATACGTCCATAACCTATGCTGTTTCATACATTTGCGCAAAAGAAACACCAAATGAATGAATATCCGTATATTCACTGTCATTCTACTTTAGCCGGTTGATGCTATTCATTTTCGGTACCTTTTTCGCACCTTCCATTTTTTTCTAGGTTTTTTTCTCTCCTTCCTATCACCTGTGAATTATCAGCTTATCATTATCCATTCTTTTCACAAGACGCACCCTGGAAGGTCTCAAATCATTAATTTATCATCAGTAACCTTTTTGTATTTTTCTTTTTTTTTACATCTAAATATTACTTCCTGTGATTCATTTTATGCTACATAATGCGGTTGTTTTTCATTTGCATTTAAGGTACAGTACATGCATCACTAACACGGAGGATTAGCTCGGCAATCCTTTCTCAAGTTCCTATCTTGTCTTCCATATACAATTTGTTCTAATTTCACTCGGTTATCTTTTCCGCTTCATATTTTATATGGCATTATGCTTCTCTCATCTTGCAATTATCTGATCTGTTATCATGTAAATGCCTATATTCTGTACAATATACCAGCTTATTTTATTCTTATTCCATTCATATCAAGATTTGTGACTCCCTTTTCTCGAAACCCATAGACCTCAATTACTTTACTCGGGATCATATTTACTCGAGGCTTTCAATCTTTTGCTACTTACCGTAATTTTTATTTAACATCTTCAATCTGTAATACGACATATGCTAAAACACAACCAATCTTCACACCATTCGTGACTCATATCTCATCCTACAACTTTTATCCTATGGTTTGATTTTGGAGTGTCCTTCTCCTAGAGGAGCTGCTTACCATAGCTAAAAAGTCTCTTCTACCTTTGTTGGTAATGAAAATCCAAATGCTGCTTTTATATCAGCCAGAAACTTATAGTAACTCCACTAAACTTAAAAATAACACAGTTGGAGTAGTCTACTTTATAGTACATTAATATTTCACAGAAATTTGGCTAAACTATGCACATCCTCATCAGTGTCGATAATACTGACTTTTATAAATTTGAAAAGGTACCTTAAAAAAAGAGCACTTGGCCTCGGGTAGACCATGTCACGAATTCTCAGATATCGTAAAACAAACCCATTTTACGAGGTCTTTTTTTTTTTTTTTCTTTTTTTTCGTAAGGTCACGGCCAGATAGGATAACTTTTCATGGGTTCACGCATATTTGTTTTTCTATAGATGGCTTCGTAGATGAAGCCGTTTTATTGGTTTCATTTCCTAAGGGGAGATAAACCCACCTCATAATCGTAGGTTGCAATGGTAAATAATGATAACCGTCGTCGCTTTGGATATGAGCCAACATAAAGAGGAAGAGTTGATGTAGATCTTAGGCACAAATGTAGTTTGTAGATTATCTTGCTCTCTCTTGTGAGCAACGAGGCATGTTGATTCTACAACTGTTATACAAACATGAAAGCTCTTGATATTTGTTTGTCTTTCTGCTATAATAATGGCGTCTTGAGCATCCTTCTCATAGACCCTGAATAGTCAAGGCAGACAACTTTAAAGGAAAGAAAAAAAGTGGTAAAAAAAAAGTTCGTTGGGTGAGCTGAAAAATCCAGATATAATCCTTTCTTTACAACGAACTTTGCCGATATTCTCTCTCTCTCTCTCTCTCTCTCTCTCTCTCTCTCTCTCTCTCTCTCTCTCTCTCTCTCTCTCTCTCTCTCTCTCTCTCTCGAATTGTTGGTATTTCTTTTAGCGTAACCAGTGATTCTACCATTTCTTGCAGATCACGCTTGTGTATGACTTCATAAATATTTTTCATCAAATAAAGAAGCTTTTATAATTTTTCTATATTGTTATTATTATTATTATTATTATTATTATTATTGTTATCATCATTATCATAATTACATGCTAAGCTACAACCCTAGTTGGAAAAATAGGATGCTATAAGTCTAAGGGCTTAAACAGGGAAAATAGTCCAGTAAGAAAAGGAAATAAGGAAATAAATAAAATGAAAAGTAATTAACAATTAAAATAAAACGTTTGAAGAACAGTGACAACATTAAAAGAAATATTTCATATATAAACTGCAAAACCTTTATAAAAACAAGAGGAAGAGAAATAAAATAGAGCAGTATCGTCGAGTGTACCCTCAAGCAAGAGTACTCTAACTCAAGACATTGGAAGACCATGATACAGAGGCCATGGCACTACCCAAGATTAGAGAACAATGGTTTCATTTGTTCTGTACAGGTGCTTCATGAATACAAAAGTTGAACACAACACACACGTACGTTGGTATCCTTCCATTTTTCCGCAATCCCTAGTTATGATTACTGATGATGTATTATGTATTATCTCGGGCCAATCCTGACCGCGCATATTTTCTTTTAACCCTCATTTCCAAACGCCAATTGCAAGTTTTGATAGCTCTTGTCTTGATACTTCCATATTTGGACCTTTTCCGGAATATGGTTTTCATGGGATACACAAGGCCTACCGCTTCCTTTAACGGTAAAGCAACATAATGTGCTTCTTCCTTGGCATATCAAAGCCCTTGGCCCCAGTATAAAAGAATACTTATGCATCAATTGCTTAGGCTTCAGCTGTCAAAGGTCAGATGTTGCGAAATGTAAGGCTTATCCTATTAAGTTGATTATTGCTCTTGAAAAAAAAAAATTAATCTTGATTAAGGGTCACTGGATATAAGTTGTAGTAGTCGAAAGAAAAAATTGAGCAGTGCAAATATTTCCTGACGCAAAACAGGGTTTGGTTAACCAGAAAATTGAGCGTTAAGGTTTCTAATGCTTCCCAGTTTTTATTATACTCTCACGACAGAGCTGTAAGATTTTATGGTTCGAATGAAGTGTAGAGACATTTAGTATCTAAACGTATAATTTATATAGAATTCGATATGTTAGTACTGTGTTGTTTCAGGGATAATGATTAATGAAGCGATTATATTGTTTAAAAACAAATCCGTCCCCAATTAAAAAAAAAAACTTCCCAAAGGTTTTGCTATGATGTCTGTCTTGCCATACTCTATTTTAATCATTACCCCTTCACAAACCTTCGCATGTTATTAGAACGTGTCAACGTGGATGTAGCCGATTAAATGAATGATTTAAAGTGTTATCGATATGGATAATTATCAGAACTTATATATAAATCACCTTCGGTTTTCATGATTATTCTATGATAACTAGTTATCTACTTACTAACGTCTATTTTAGTATTTCACATCTGTTTTATTTTTACTCTTCATTATGTTTCTCCTTATCAGAAGGACTTAAATCAAGACATTTCGTTCTTGAGGGACATCACGACATCATCTTTATAAGATTATTTTTAAATGGAAACTTTGGAGAAAATAAGATAAAGTTTATTCCTCGGTCGTATACTTCCTAATTTTGACCTTTTCTGCTTATGATGTCAGAAGCCAACAGAAAAGACAATGATTTTTTTTGATAGGAATAATTATTTAGACAAATGTTAAGATCGCCAATATTTTTTTACATGAAAGCTTCTTGATATAGTTTTCATCAACTGAATAATTTTCTTTTAGAGCATGCGTTCGTTTAACCATAATTATGAAATAATGTGGAATGTTCGCATCTACTTAGTAATGAATGAATAAGATCAAATTGACTTCAACATTTAAAGCAAGTTACCTATTTAAAGTCATGGCAATAAATATTAGCACTATCATAAAAAAAAGTCTTGAATGTAGAAGGCAAAGTGTGATGGGAACATATCTGCGGTGACAACATAAGTAAACGTAGCTAACGTATAACATGTTTAGTTTTGAGGGTTGTATGGTTCGGGTTATAATAAGAATTGGTGAAATTATTCATATGTTTTAGTATAAAGTCTGCGATATGCAAAACATATAATTGTAGGGTTAAGTGCAAAATAGAAAAAAAAATTAATCCACTGTCCACGAATTAAAAGTTAGTTTATATATGATATATATATATATATATATATATATATATATATATATATGTTATATACATACATATATTATATATATTATATATATATATATTATATACCGTACTTATATATGTATATTATATATATTTATATATGTATGTTCTGATATATATATATATATATATATATAGTATATATATATATATATAATGTATGTTTATATATGTATGTTCTGATATATATATATATATATATATAGTGTATATTTATATATGTATGTTCTGAGCTATATATATATATATATATATATATTTATATTTATACAGTGTATATATATTTATGTATACATATATGTGTGTGTATGTATGTATGTGTGCGCGTGCGTATGTGAGTATATACATGACAATGTGAAGAAGGATTATTCTAAGACGTAAAGAGAGGAATTTTGTACATAGGTATATCGATAAAAATAGAGATTTGACAAAGTTTATATGACTAGTAATTACATATTTTATACATACACACACGTGTGTGTGTAATGTAATATATATATATATATATATATATCTATATATAATATATATATATATATATATATATATCTATATAATATATATATATATATATATATATATTATAATATATAGATAGATAGATATGAGCTATCAAAGTAGGCTTACGCTATTTAATTATTCTTAAATACACGTCCCTAAGCAATGGGACTTATAATGTTTATTAACTCATTTTCGTGGAATATTATGATAAATGTTATGCACGTTAAAAGAAATGGGAGACTGTCAGAAACTCATTTCTTTGAATAAGGACGTATATAAGGATGCTCATGTTTGTAACTTTCGATTTCATATTCCCCTCTGGTATTTCTTATTCAACTTTTGACAAAGGATGAGCCAACTTCCCACTGCCCCATGTACTCATCTTGTGCCCGAGGGTGATATGCTTCCAAGGTGAACCTCTATCAGACCACCATACGTAACCACTTTATTCTCTCTCTCTCTCTCTCTCTCTCTCTCTCTCTCTCTCTCTCTCTGAGGTATCGTAGGTTTGTAGTTGTTATTTTACTAATAGAAAGATTTTAATTTTCTTTTTAGTCGCCCAACTACACATTTTTAAATGAATGACTTCATCATAGATTCTTTAATTTAAGTATGAATACTAGGAAGATTATCATACTGATTTTTCTCCTGATTCGCCTTGTTTTGGGAAA
>NC_090746.1:27066372-27073872 GCF_036898095.1 Palaemon carinicauda | reverse complement strand
AGATTTTTTCTTCCAGTTGACCACTCCATCAGTTAATTGACTGTTGTCAAAATAGATAACCTTCAATTCCAAAGTGTTGTATTTGATTTGGGTTTTCAAACCATGATTTTTTTTTATTATAGTTACTTAAATTCTACACGAGTAACCTTTTTCTATTAAATTTATGTAATTATGAATCCAGGTAGGTTGTTTGATATCCATGATCAGATTAACTATATCAGTTTTACTATAAAATAAAAATAGTCGAACGTTAATATTTTTTTTAGTAATTTTCTAAAATTCAATATGCTTATTTGGTGTGTAAGTCATCCTTGGTTTTCAAATTGTGGTGCCTTTTCAAAGGGTAGAACACCTTTCTAATCTTTTAGTTAACCACAGTATGATTCGCTTTTACCTTAATTTCAGTGTGTCTCAAACTTATTTTATTTCAACATGAAATGTATAAATTTTTACGAATGTTTTATGGACAAATTTGGTAGCTGATATTGTTAAACCACTACTTTACTATTTTGTGCACCCGAAAGTTAGATTCTCTCTCTCTCTCTCTCTCTCTCTCTCTCTCTCTCTCTCTCTCTCTCTCTCTCTCTCTCTCATTGTAGGTTCCGAGGAATGAGCAAAATTGATTAGAGAAAACTGAACGACGTTTTAGAAGAACGACCGTAGCAGGAAAATTTTATGGGGAACTAAAGAAACTATTCTTACTACTCCCCGTAAACGTTTCTCGTGGACTATTTATCTATATGGTATATCATTGAAAAGGAAAATAAGAAAATTAATTTGTAACAAAACAAGTCTTGTAATTGTTTCAGATTAATAATTTTAATTCTAATAGTTTGTGTTTTTGTTATATAATGCAGATTTACTCTTTTCAGTTAAACGATCAAGCTCTATATAAGCCGTTTGGGTGAAAACCCTGTGCACAATAAATTTCATTATGTGATGCCGATTGCCTAATTCCCCAAAATATTTGCTTATTTTTTATAAGGTGAACTTTGTTTCTCATGGATCAAAGTTCGGTATAGGTGTTTATGTTTGGTTCCAAACGATGACAAGTGAACAGTGAGACAATGGTGACGGCAGCAAGAGTGATTGATGTACGAGTAACGAGAAAATGGACAGTCGTATGCGTAAAAAGAAATTTTTCTCGTGTATTGCTATTGCTGTGCTAGAAAAAAAGGAACAAGAAAATTTGGTGTAAAAAGTCTTTGCAAAGGCGACAAAATTGGGTTAAATCATGTTACAATACTACGGGAGTTGTAAAGTGGAACAAAACTAGATTTCATAAATTACATGACAATTGATCCAAGTACTCTTTACAATCTCATCTCGAAACTGGAACCTGCAAAAGCCCTATTACAGGCAACATTACTTTATCTGTGAATAGGATGCAACTGTACAGCACCTCAATACACAATATAGCAAGATTTCCAAGCAGAGTTGGTGTAAAATTATACCAGAAACTTGTAGAGATATCTATTAAGTCCTAAGAAAAGAAATTAATTCATCTTCTTCTTCTTCTTTGTCTACATCTTTTCCCACTTCTATGTGGGGTCGATGTTTCTGGTCAGCTTTGTCCATCCACCTCTGTCCCACACCTCATCACCGGTTAATCCCCTTCATCGAAGGTCATCCTTGATACAGTCCACCCACCTTCGCTTTGGTCTCCCTCTCCTTCTCCTTCCCTGTACCTCCATTTTCATCACTCTCCTCCCAATATACTGCTCATCTCCTCTCATGACATGACCATACCACCTCAATCTACTTTCTTGGATCTTATCTGATAGTTTTCTAACTCCTGTGGTACCCCTAATTACCTCATTCCGTATCTTATCTCTTCTTGTCACCCCACACATCCATCTCAACATTCTCATCTCTGCCACATCCATCTTCTCTTCTGTCTTCTTTATTGCCCACATCTGCGCTCCATACATCATTGCCGGTCTCACAACTGTCCTGTGTACTTTACCTTTCAACTTAACCCCTATTTTCCTGTCGCATAGTACTCCACGCATTTTTTTTCCAATTCTTCCATCCTGCTTGTATTCCATGGTTTATTTCTGCCCCTAGATCACCATCCTCTGCAACTGTTGATCCTAAATACCTGAAATTTTCAACTCTTTTCAATCTCTCTCCTTGTAAACTAACTTCCCATGTTCGCTATTTTTCATTCTCAAATACTCTGTCTTTTTCCTGCTGATCTTCAATCCCCTATTTTCCATTTCTCTTCTCCACTCCTCCAGTTTCTCTTCTACTACCTCTTGCCTAGTGCTACACAGTATAACGTCATCAGCAAAAAGCATACACCAAGGAGACTGATCTCTAATACCTTGTGTTACTACATCTATGACCAGATCAAATAGGTAAGGGCTCAATGCAGACCCCTGATGTAGTCCCACATTTACTGGAAACTTTCTGTTAGGCCTATACTGCTCTTAACATTTGCTTCTGCCCTTTCATACATATCTTGGGTGATTCTTACGTATTTCTTAGGGACTCCCTTTTCTCTCATACAACTCCACAGCTCCTGACGTGTTACTCGATCGTATGCCTTCTCCATGTCAATAAAGACCATATGTAATCCTTTCAGTTTCTCCCGATGTTTTTCTATCGTCTGCCTCAAAGCAAATATTGCTTCTGCAGTCCCTCTTCCAGGCATGAATCCAAATTGTTCCTCACCAATTGTTGTGATTCATGATCGACGTTTAAACATATGTATCCCTGTTTATGGTCAGTATGAATGTATAAAATCATGACAATTATTTTTTATCAAAAGTTGTGAATAAAATCCCCAATTTTCCTGTTGAATAATAGCACTAGCATCCTTTACTGTATCACTTATGAAGATGGCAGTAAAGTTTTATTCGTTTCAAAATTATTTTGTGCAGTTGGATTAGTATTGCATAAAATTATTTCACCCATGATTAATATAAATAAAAGTTATGAAGTGTTATGAAGGAATAATTTGTTCTGTAAAAGGAATAAGCAAATTATTATTATTATTATTTGCATACCTGTATATGGAACTATAGAAACAACCAACGACTTGGTCAGCGCTATTCTATTGGATAGAATCCCCATGAGAAAATACAAAACCAGATCTTACAACAATCAAAGTGGAGTGTCATCTTGTGTTGAAGCATTTATTCTATAAAACCAGCTTTTTTATAGTTCTATATAATGTGCTTTCTCTATATGGTATTTTTATATTATACGTAATCAATTTTAGGTATAGAGATGTTTAACGGATGCCATAACTTTCTGCATCATATCGAAGTAATATCGTTCATCAAAGTCATATATTCTACTTTAGATATTAATTCCTAAAAATTCTTAGAATGCTAAATAATTCTCTGAATAACTTTGGTTTTCATATTTCTGAAAAATTATATAAAGAAAATTAAGAAATTATAAATCACTGTTACCGATGCTAAAACCAATACTTTCAGCGGTTAGATTGTAATTATACTTACCGATATTTGACCATGCCAAATCAAGAGAATTTGAATGCGAATGAGCTATTGAGGGAGGGTAAAAACAATAAGTTGATTGACACTGAAAGCTGTCGTAGTTTACAGTTGAATCCCTGAAAAAGAAAGTCAGCAAACATCCAGAAATGAAGTTTTTATCCTTTCCTACCACCATGTTCGTCGTCCAGCGTCTATTGAAAAGGGTATAAAGACAGTTCGGCGCTCTATGAAAGAGCATTATCTTCATGCCTGAGAGAGAATTTTCCATTAAACAATATTGATCGACATGTCCGGAAAAACCTTTAAGACTTTATTACTTGGAACAGCGTAGAAAATGATAAGTTAGAAAACTTGAAGGTACGTAAGAAAAAGTTGTTAGATTAAGGTGTACTTTCGTGTCGTTTTGTTGGCTACTGGATTAATTCTACTGAAATGGTTTTGTGGTTGAACATTAGTTCATATATGTGTGTATATTTATGTATATATATGTGTATATAAATGATATACAATATATGTATGTATATGTATATATATATAAATAATATACAATATATATATATATATATATATATATATATATATATGTATGTATATGTGTATATATATGTGTTTGAATGTGTATGCATATATATATATATATATATACTATATATATATATATTATATATATGTATATATATATTTCGTAATTGTTTACAACACCATGCTCTCCATTTACTCCAAAATAATGTAATCCTGCAGTTCTCATCTTCTTGCACAATAATTAGGTGGTTATTCAAATTCTGGGAAAGCAATAATTAGCAAGATATGTTGAGGAAAGGGGAAGGGGTTATTAAAAGAAAATAACTCGGTTTCCTCACTAAACGACTTGGAACTGACATGTCAACATAGTGAACCAAACAGAATTCGTGATGCCAGCGTACATAAACAGAAGTTCGTGATGCCAGCGTACATTTGATATACTGTATATTCAAAATATACTTAATAAAAAATTGAGTTATTACTCAAAATTGTCACTATTTGTAAATTGCATATTTTATGGACACTTTTGAGTAATTAATCCATTTTTAATTAAGTATATTTTAAATATACAGTATATCAAATGTACGCTGGCATCACAAACTTTGTTTATGTACGCTGGCATCACGAATTCTGTTTGGTTGACTATGTTGACATGTCAGTTCCAAGTCGTTTAGTGAGGAAACCGAGCTATTTTCTTTTTATAACCCCCTTCCCCCTTCCTCAACATATCTTGCTAATTATTGCTTTCCTAGAATTTAAATAACCACCTAATTACTGTGCAAGAAGAGGAAAACTGCAGGCTTGCATTATTTTGGAGTAAATGGAGAGCATGGCATTGTAAACAATTACCATATATATATACATAATCTTAAGAGGCCATCCTTTTCTATTGTATCTGAATTTTGACGGGGCCAAAGGCAAGCCTATTTTTCTTTATCGTCTAGTATTTTTTCTCCACCTTAACAGCGACCTGCAACGGTCTACTAACAACTACCCTTTTCACACCGGCTTTAGCACAGGCTCGGGCGTGAAGTTTTGGCTATCCGCGGTCATCCGAACCGGAGTCCGAGATACTATATATTCAATCTGATGATGTACGTGGCTTTATGTGGTGGTAAGTAGTGTTTAACACCGGATTTCATACAACCCCGTACAGGCTCAGACGGGAAGTTTTGGCTGTCAGCGGCCATCCGAACCGGAGTCCAAGAGGCTGCGTATTCAGTTCGATGTTGTACGTGGCTTTACGTGGTGGTAACTAGGGTTTCACACCAGATTTTGTACAAACTTGTACAGGCTCAGACTGGAAGTTTCGGCTGCCCGTGATCATCCAAACCGGAGTCCGAGATGCTATATATTTAGTCCGACATTGTATGGGGCTTTACGTGGTGGTAATAAGGATTTCTCACCAGATTTCGTGCAACCTCGTACAGGCTGGGACGGGAAGTTTTGGATGTTCGCGGTCAACGGAACTGAAGTCCTAGTTGCCATATATTCAGTCCGATGTTGTACGCGGCTTTATGTGGTGGCAACTAGGTTTTCACCAGATTTCGTACAACTTCGTACAGGCTTGGACGGGAAGTTTTGGCTGTCCTCGGCCATCCAAACCAAAGTCTGAATTTCTACCTATTCAGTCAGTTGTTGTATGTGGTGGTAACTAGGAATTCACACAGGATTTTGTATAAGCTCGTATAGGCTTGGACGCGAATTTTGGCTGTCAGCGGTCATCCAGACCGTAGTCCGAGATCCTACATATTCAGTTCGACGTTGTATTGTGGTTTATGTTGTGTTAACTGGGGTTTCACACTGGATTTCGTACAACCTCGTACAAGCTGAAATGGGACCTTTTGGCTGTCTGTTACCATCCGAACTGGAGTCCGAGATTCTATGTGTTCAGTCCGATGTTGTACGTGGCTTTACGTGGTAGTAAGTAGTAGTAGGGTTTCACACCGAATTGCGTACAGGCTCGGACGGGAAGTTTTGGCTGTTCACAGTCATCTGAACTGGAGTCTGAGATGGTACGTATTCAGTCCGACGTTGTATGTGGCTTTATGTGGTGATAACTAGGGCTTCTCTCCTGATTTCTTACAACCTCCTACAGGCTCGGACGGGAAGTTTTGGTTGTTTGGTGCCATCCGAACCGGAGTCCAAGATCCTATTTGTTCAATCTGATTTACGTCGCTTTACGTAGTGGTAAGTAGGGTTTAAAATCGGATTTCGTACAACCTCGTGCAGGCTCGGACGGTAAATTTTGGGTGTCCGCGGCCATCCGAACCAGAGTCCAAGATGCTATGTATTCAGTCTTACGTTGTACGTGGCTTTATGTGGCGATAATTAGGGTTTCTCTCTGGATTTCGTGCAACTTCTTACAGGCTCGGACGGGAAGTTTTGGCACCCCGGGGCCATCCGAGCTGGAGTCAGAGATGCTACGTATTGAATTCAATGTTGTACGTGGCTTTACATGGTGGTAACTAGAGTTTCACACTGAATTTTGTACAACCTCGTAAAGGCTCAGACGGGAAGTTTTGGCTGTCCGCGGCCATCCGAACTGGAGACCGAGATGCTACGTATTCAATCCGATGTTGTACGTGGCTTTACGTGGTGATAACTAGGGCTACACACCGGATTTTGTACAGGCTCAGACGGGAAGTTTTGCCATGGCCATCCGAACTAGAGTCCGCAATGGTATGTGAGAGAGAGAGAGAGAGAGAGAGAGAGAGAGAGAGAGAGAGAGATGTAATTTTAATGTTTAGGAGTTTAAGTAGAGCAAATAATCTATGTTACTCTTGAAATATATATCTTATAACGCAACCTTTCCATTTAAACTTTGTTTTCATAATTATACAGTAGATTCTCTAGGTGTAGGAAAGTTATCATGTTTTTATATCGTTTATCTTTGTCGTTGGCCGTTAACAGGTATGGTCTGACGTTAAATATGCCTTTTTATGGCTAATTGTGCTTTAACTAGATAGTATTTGGTAACTTTGGTTGGGGTTATGTTTCACTGGAGAGCATAAAAATTAAAGGTTTTACTTGATGAAGTTGGTTCTTTCTTTGGAAGGAATAGATAAAGTGATAGATAAAAATGAAAATAGCTAGTGAATCCCAGTTATTCCCTCAATTTATCATACAGGTACGTGAAAAAATTTTTTCGGGCTCTCAATTCCACCTTTAAGTCATCCTTATGAGCTTAGAACCTTGTAAGCAGCGCTCAAGAGTCTGCTTTTCTCTTTATTGGATTCTAAATATTACTAAGAAAGCAATCAAAGATTTTGAAAGAGAGATCAACAGTCTTCTTTCTTTCTAACTTTTGGAATTCATCTTTATTTTCTTTTATTCCCATTTTCTATAATATGTCCTTCAAGATGTTCTTTTATAATATGTCACTCAATTTTTTTTTCGTGGGGTGGGGGGTGGTGGGGGGCGTTCCTTCACGGTCTAGAAATATGGGTTCCTTTCAAGTTTGGTCTCTCTCTAACTAAATATGTGAATGATTAAGGAATTATGCAGATAT
>NC_090746.1:27058872-27061372 GCF_036898095.1 Palaemon carinicauda | reverse complement strand
ATTAGGGGCTTCTTGACCTCGATTTTGAGGTGCATTACTTCTAGTATTAGAGACTCTTCGACCTTTATTTTTAGGTGCCTTATTTATAGCATTATGGACTTTTGACCTCTATTTTTAGGAGCCTTGAATAAAGCATTAGGGGCTTTTTGACCTCGATTTTGAGGTGCTTTACTTCTAGCATTAAAGGCTCTTTGACCTCTATTTTCAGGTGCTCTATTTATAGCATTAGGGGCTTCTTGACCTCGATTTTGAGGTGCATTACTTCTAGCATTGGAGGTTCTTCGACCTCTATTTTTAGGTGCCTTATTTATAGCATTATGGGCTTTTTGACCTCGATTTTGAGGTGCTTTACTTCTAGCATTAAAGGCTCTTTGACCTATATTTTCAGGTGCCTTATTTATAGTATTATGGGTTTTTTGACCTCGATTTTGAGGTGCATTACTTCTAGCATTAGAGGTTCTTTGACCTCTATTTTTAGGTGCCTTATTTATAGCATTATGGGCTTTTTTACCTAGATTTTAAGGTGTTTTACTTTAGCATTAGAGGCTCTTTGGCCTCTATTTTTAGGTGCCTTATTTATAGCATTAGGGGCTTCTTGACCTCGATTTTGAGGTGCATTACTTCTAGTATTAGGAGCTTTTTGACCTCTCTTTTTAGGTGCCTTATTTATAGCATTAGGGGATTTTGGACCTTGATTTTGAGGTTCATTACTTGTAGCATTAGAGGCTCTTTGACCTTTCTTTTTAGGTGCCTTATTTATAGCATTAGAAGCTTTTTTACCTCTATTTTTAGGAGCCTTATATATAGCATTATGGGCTTTTTGATCTCGATTTTGAGGTGCTTTACTTTTCGTATGAGAGGCTCTTTGACCTCTATTTTTAGGTGCCTTATTTATAGCATTAGGGGCTTCTTGACCTCGATTTTGAGGTGCATTACTTCTAGTATCAGAGGCTCTTCGACCTTTATTTTTAGGTGCCTTATTTATAGCATTATGGACTATTGACCTCTATTTTTAGGAGCCTTGTATAAAGCATTAGGGGCTTTTTGACCTCGATTTTGAGGTGCTTTACTTCTAGCATTAAAGGCTCTTTGACCTATATTTTCAGGTGCTCTATTTATAGCATTAGGGGCTTCTTGACCTCGATTTTGAGGTGCATTACTTCTAGCATTGGAGGTTCTTTGACCTCTATTTTTAGGGGCCTTATTTATAGCATTATGGGGTTTTTGACCTCGATTTTGAGGTGCTTTACTTCTAGCATTAAAGGCTCTTTGACCTCTATTTTCAGGTGTCTTATTTATAGTATTATGGGCTTTTTGACCTCGATTTTGAGGTGCATTACTTCTAGCATTAGAGGTTCTTTGACCTCTATTTTTAGGTGCCTTATTTATAGCATTATGGGCTTTTTTTACCTTGATTTTGAGGTGCTTTACTTCTAGCATTAGAGGCTCTTTGCCCTCTATTTTTAGGTGCCTTATTTATGGCATTAGGTGCTTCTTGACCTCGATTTTGAGGTGCATTACTTCTAGTATTAGAGGCTCTTTGACCTCTATTTTTAGGAGCCTTATATAAAGCATTAGGGGCTTTTTTACCTAGATTTTAAGGAGTTTTACTTCTAGCATTAGAGGCTCTTTGGCCTCTATTTTTAGGTGCCTTATTTATAGCATTAGGGGCTTCTTTACCTCGATTTTGAGGTGCATTACTTCTAGTATTAGGAGCTCTTTGACCTCTCTTTTTAGGTGCCTTATTTATAGCATTAGGGGATTTTGGACCTTGATTTTGAGGTTCATTATTTGTAGCATTAGAGGCTCTTTGACCTTTATTTTTACGTGCCTTATTTATAGCATTAGGGGCTTTTGACCTCTATTTTTAGGAGCCTTGTATAAAGCATTAGGGGCTTTTTGACTTAGATTTTTAGGTGCTTTACTTCTAGCATTAGAGGCTCTTTGACCTCTCTTTTTAGGAGCCTTACATAAAGCATTAGAGGCTTTTTGACCTCGATTTTGAGGTGCTTTATTTCTAACATTAGAGGTACTTTGACCTCTATTTTTAGGTGCCTTATTTATAGCATTAGGTGCTTCTTGACCTCGATTTCTAGGTGCATTACTTCTAGTATTAGAAGCTCTTTGACCTGTACTTTTAGGTGCCCTATTTATAGCATTGTGGGCTTCTTGACCTCGATTTTGAGATGCATTACTTCTTGTATTAGGAGCTCTTTGACCTTTCTTTTTAGGTGCCTTATAGCATTGGGCTTTTTGGCCTCGTTTTTGAGGTGCATTACTTCTAGCATTAGAGGCTCTTTGACCTTTATTTTTAGGTGCCTTATTTATAGCATTAGGGGCTTTTGACCTCTATTTTTAAGAGCCTTATATAAAGCATTAGGGGCTTTTTTTTTTTTACCTCGCTTTTGAGGTGCTTTACATTTAACATTAGAGGCTCTTTGACCTCTACTTTTAGGTGCCTTATTTATAGCATTAGCAGCTTTTTTTTACCTCTATTTTT
>NC_090746.1:27033872-27053872 GCF_036898095.1 Palaemon carinicauda | reverse complement strand
TTGTTTACGCAAATTATCTGGTTCGGCGTCAATAACCTTAGATGTCAGGATGACAAAAAACTCCAAATCAATCAATCAAATTATCTGGGCAAGTCGCTCACTTCCAGGCGAACCCCCTTCCCTGGTGACGATTGCTCAATGCTCAAAGGTACTAGTCTAGCTGGCTTCACCCTTCCCAAGGCATAAGGAAGTATTTCCTTAGCATTGAGTATTCGTATTATTATGATTTTATTTGTCGTTTCATGTCCTGATGTCCAACACCTTAAAAGTTCCCCCGGTAAGCTCTTCAAGAAATCCATTACTCTCGATATTTTTTCAATCAGTCTTTCGCAAATTTACTTCGTTATCTATAATTTTGGTATAATTTTAAACACCTGGAAAGCAAACTGTATGAAATATTGTCATCTTAGTCATTTGTTTTTCAATTACTAAAAAACTTCCACCAGAAGGATCTTATCATAACTATGAGACCTTTAAACCTCAAACATTGGGGATCGGGGTTGAAGGATATAACCAGGTGGGGGTTAAAGATGATGGTTGAGAGGTGGCAATTAGGTGATCTTAATGTAAGGCTTGACGAGGTTTGCTTATTAACATTTATGAAATGATGATGATGATGGTAATACCCTTATTGATAACACTTTATATCAATGATTCGAACTCGCAATGAAAACGGGCATATATTGTTCTAACATTGCTTTTAGGTGGTCACTGAACATCTTTGGAACATGGGATCTTCATCCGAAAAATATACAAATCCAACACCAACTTGCAAAGTAGTTAGCGGTCTTATGTGATCGTTGAGAAAATCCAAATAATATAAAACATTGGATACAGGTAATATATATATATATATATATATATATATATATATATATATATATATATATATATATATATATTCTCGAAAACGATTGCATTTTTCAAAAGAATATGAGATAAGACCTCTATCTCTTTCATATATATATATATATATATATATATATATATATATATGAATTTATATATGAATATATGTATATATATATATGTATATTCATATATATATATATTATGTATTTATGTTTATATGTATAATATATATATATAATATATATATATTATATATATTGTATATATATATTATATATATGTATATATATATATATAAATATATATGATCATCATCAATCCTCGCACTTCTTTGACTGATATCGCTAATTACCCTCCTCACATTCGAACCATCCTAACGATGTCTTGGTTGTTTAGATGTCAGGCCACCTTTCAACCTTTCAGGGAAAGAAGGACATGATGTATCCAAGTCGGGTCTGGCGAGGCGACACCGCTTTTGTTGCTGGGTGTACTTTAAGATTTCCAGAGTGTAAGTTACCGTGTAAGGATGATGCAAATGGAAGTGTATGTTGGATAAGTAGACAGATGTCTTGTTAGTTAGACAACTGTGAATGTTTTCATAACATTCAATCAGTACAGTAGTAAAAGAGTTCATGTTAAAAACATTGTTGTTACAGTTTTTCATTAAGTCCATCTCTACTAGCAATATGTAATTCTTAATTGAATTGCAAGTTACTTTATCTATTGTAAAGACGTTTACTTATATTTTTCGATATGGAGTTTCTCTTCAACTCCGCTGGGAAGAACAAAGCGAAGCCTGCATAGATAATGTGACGTCTAAAAAGATCTCAAGGAATGATTGGTGTAAATTGGTAAACATGAACTTCATATTTAGAGAGTATTTTTAGGTTGGAGTAGATTGGTTCGCATTCCTGAGTGCGCCTTGCATACCTTTAACTTTTGCCTCACTTGGTAATTAAAAAACAAACAAATGATCGTGGTTGCCCGCATACGCATAGACATCTACAGTATAGTGTATATATATATATATATATATATATATATATATATATATATATATATATATATATATTATATATATGTATGTATGTATGTATGTATGTATGTAAGTATATATATACTTTGTGTTTCTATATAAACGCAGGAAAAAAATATCCACTACACCTTGTGTACACGGGCCAAACACCGGCACCATAAAGGTGAAGTGGTGGTCGCAATTACTGCAGCCTTTCCAGTGTCAAACAAGGGAGGGAGTATCGAAATTCTCTCTCTCTCTCTCTCTCTCTCTCTCTCTCTCTCTCTCTCTCTCTCTCTCTCTCTCTCTCTCTCTCGTTTTGCTTTCGCAAACAATAGGAATCTTTCATGTTATTTTTGTCGCATTAAAAACGTCAGTTTTTATGATTGATGGTGCTACCCAATTGGCCTATATAGTCAGCTAACGGTATTTTTCATCCCCTTTGTTTCAGTAAAAAGATTATCCTAGTGGAAGCCTTTCATCAGAGGAAATATTTCACGTATTGTAATTGGCAATTAACTTTGATGTTTTTTCGAGCAATTTTTTCTTTTATCTATTTAGTGTATGAAATCGGTGAAACCTAAATTTTACATATGGGCATTGAAATTGTTTCTTCAAATTGATAGTCATTAAGATTGTTCTTTTACTCTGACAACTATTAAAGTTTTACTTTTATATTCATAGCTTCATAAATTATTAATTTCTACTGAGTTTTCTAACTATACTCCTGACAATTGCAGGTATCTGTAGGCTACTATACTTTTTTATGACGATTCAAGATTATAACCTTTACATTGATAGATTTTTTATTTTTGTTTTTTATTTTTAGAATGGTAGCCATTCCTTTACAATCATAGCAATCAAAGTTATCACTATATAAAGACCATTCTTTGGTCAGTATGTTTTTGTTCTGGTCTCTTGTTAAGAAATTTTGAAATAATGCAAAGAGTTAAAAGCGATTATCGCAATTCAACATTTTCCTCCCAGCAAGGATTATGTTTGGACTCATTAGCACTTCAGTCTAAAAATTCTTGATAGCTGTTTAATTGCATAGAGAATCTATCAAGTCTTTTATGAGGTAATTGCCTTATTCAAGTACTAATTGCTTTTTATTTTCTTGCGTTTTCTTAGGTTCTGAAAGCCTATGATATGACAATGTTTAAAATTTCTTGGTGATCATGCATCAAAGTACTAACCAGACCCAACGTTACTCAAATATGATAATCAGACGACCAGATAAACACACGAACATACACCTCTCTCTCTCTCTCTCTCTCTCTCTCTCTCTCTCTCTCTCTCTCTCTCTCTCTCTCTCTCTCTATGTATATCATCATCTCATCCTACGCCTATTGACGCAAAGGGCCTCTGATAGATTTCGCCAATAGTCTCTATGTTGAGCTTTTAATTCAATACTTCTCCATTCATCATCTACTTCACGCTTCATAGTCCTCAGCCACGTAGGCCTAGGTCTTCCAATTCTTGTAGTGCCTTGTGGAGACCAGCTGAACTTTTGATGAATTAATCTCTCTTAATGAGTGCGACGCGAATGCCCAAAACCATCTCCATCTACTCTTGTCATGATCTCATCCACATATGGCACTCGAGTAATCTCTCTTATAGTTTCATTTCTAATACTGTCCTGCCATTTAACTTCCAATATCCATCTGAGGGCTTTGTTCTCAAATCTACTAAATCTATTGAAGATGATCTCATTGTTATGCCATGACTCATGTCCATACAGTAACACCGATCTCACTAAACTGATATTTAGCCTGATTTTTATATAGAATTTCAGCCTGTTTGATTTCCAAATTTTACTTAACCTAGCCATTGTCTGATTTACTTTTTTCAGTCTTTCATTAAACTCAAATTTTAGAGATCCTGTATTAGAAATCATAGTTCCTAAATATTTAGATAATTCCACCTCATTGATCCTTTCTCCTTCTGAAGATAAAAGTCAATGACAATTCTTCTGTACTTATACCTGTCGATTTTTTTTTTTTTTTTTTTTTTTTTTTTTTTTAAGAATTGAAATCAACCCATCTTTACGATCGTTGCTAATTGGTATGTTTGTGACTTGGCATTCGATTAATGACAAATTTTGCTCATGTAGACGTGTTTTTCATATTCAAATAAGCCATATATTTTTTATACATTGTCTGGATTCTCTTAACGACCTCGGGATCAGAGCTCCGGGCGAAATGACAGAAAGACAACAGCTTCTGACCGGCAGGGAGTCGAACCCTGGTCCAGTAAACTTGTGTGAACAGTGACTTACTACTTGGCCACGAAGAAAGATAAAAGTCACTGACAATTCTTCTGTTCTTATACCTGTCGAATTCAGGATTTTTTTGTATTTAGAATTGAAATCAACCCATCTTCACCATCATAGCTAATTGGTATGTTTGGGATTTGGCATTCGATTAATGATAAATTTTGCACATTTAGACGTGTTTTTCATATTCAAATAAACCCTATATATTTTATACCTTAATGTCTGGATTCTCTTAACGACCTCAGGATCAGAGCCCAGACGAAATCACACAAAGACAACAGCTTCTGACCAGCTGGGAGTCAAACCCTGGTCAAGGAAACTTGGATGAACAGTGACTTACCACTTGGCCATGAAGAAAGATAAAAGTCAATAACAATTCTTCTGTACTTATACCTGTCGAATTCAGGTTTTTTTTGTACTTAGAATTGAAATGAACCCATCTTCACTATCGTAGCTAATTGGTAGTTTGTTACTTGGCATTCGATAATGATAAATTTTGCACATTTAAACGTGTTTTTCATATTCAAATAAACCCTATATATTTTATACCTTAATGTCTGGATTCTCTGAACGATCTCGGGATCAGAGCCCCAGGGGAAATCACACAAAGGCAATTAGCTACGATGGTGAAGATGGGTCGATTTCAATTCTAAGTACAAAAAAAACCTGAATTCGACAGGTATAAGTACAGAAGAATTGTCATTGAATTTTATCTTTCTTCGTGACCAAGTGGTAAGCCACTGTTCATACAAGTTTCCTGGACCAGGGCTTGACTCCCGGTCGGTCAGAAGCTGCTGTCTTTGTGTGATTTCGCCTGGGGCTGTGATCCCGAGGTCGTTAAAAGAATCCAGACATTAATGTGTCAAAAATGTATGGCTTATTTGAATATGAAAAACATGTCTAAATGTGCAAAATATATCATTAATCGAATGCCAAGTCACGAACATACCAATTAGCTACGATGATGAAGATGGGTTGATTTCAATTCCAATTACTAAAAATCCTGAATTCGACAGGTTTAAGTACAGAAGAATTGTCATTGATTTTTATCTTTCTTCGTGGCCAAGTGGTAAGTCCCTGTTTTTACAAGTTTCCTGGACCAGGGTTCGACTCGTCCGGTCAGAAGCTGTTGTCTTTGTGTGATTTCACCTGGGGCTCTGATCCCGAGGTCGTTAAGAGAATTCAGATATTGATGTATTAAAAATATATGGCTTATTTGAATATGAAAAACACATCTAAATGTGCAAAATTCTAAGTATTAAAAAACCTGAATTGGACAGTTATAAGTACAGAAGAATTGTCATTGACTTTTACCTTTCTTCGTGGCTAAGTGGAAAGTCACTGTTCATACAAGTTTCCTGGACCAGGGCTTGACTCCCGGTCAGTCAGAAGCTGCTGTCTTTGTGTGATTTCGCTAGGGGCTCTGATCCCGAGGTCGTTAAGAGAATCCAAACATTAATGTATCAAAAATATATGGCTTATTTGAATATGAAAAACACGTCTAAATATGCAAAATTTACCATGTATATATATATAGATAAACGTGTTTGTGTATATATATAATATATATATATATATATATATATATATATATATATATATATATATATATATATATATATATACATATATATATGTATATATATATATATATATATATATATATATATATATATATATATATATATATATTGTATGTGTGTGTATGTGTGTGTTTCATTGAGCTGGAGGAAGGATCAGAAAAAAAGGAGATTTTTGACCTTGTGCTTTTGTATCATATTGTCAAGAAAAAGTGTGTGTGTGTTGGGGGGGGGGGGTATTTTGGATTACGTTGCTCGCCTCACTCTCCTCAACAAAAAAGACATTAAGGGACGACAGGAAAGCTTACTTATAAAAAAAAAAAAAAACCTGTGTGCTTGTTCAATGCCATCTATTGGCGACGTGCATTACTAATTAACTAAAAACAACTCAGTGGGGTATCGGTATTTCGGAAGGATCATATGTTACTATAAAAGTTATCCATTAATTGCTCTATTATTATTCATGTAATGATTTTGCACATATTTATATTAAATCGGATTGATCATTAGACTACTTACTGTATATTTTTTTTCATACTCATATATCTTGTTACCTGTTCATATACAAAATACAGGTTAAGGTTAGGCTGGGTATTTCATGTGTATATAATATTGCAAACATAACTTACAGAATATGTGAAAGACACGCCTCCGAAATAGGACCTGTGCCTAAGACTATACTAAGAGGGAAGAAGATTAGTGGTGGTTGGTCTAAAATTGTCACTCTTAGTATTGTTAAAAGTCACATTTTTCCCATACCATGTAGAGATATGGTCAGAGAAGATGGTCTGTTTTTCTGCATATAATGTAATTTTTGTTTCCAGTGGAACGAGTTTGTGATTACAACACTAGAATAAGGGCCTCTCGAAATGGCCTCAGCCTTTCTTAGGCCCTCTTTCAATGTATAATCTCGAACTTTGATAAAGTACACATGTTTTGCAAGTTATAATCATATATACATTTAATATACAACCTTACTTTTAACTTTGCATCGAGAAATGCGAGGTAAAAATGCACCATTAGATGATAGTTTATGCTCGAGGGACAATATATTCAACATATGTTTCTTGTTAGCAGATGGCGACGGCACTGCTACAATTGTTTTAAAGACTTGAGTTAGCGTTACCAGATTGTTTTGATCCCAAATTCCACTGAGAAGGATGGAAATACAACATAATCATGATCTTTAATGAAAATGATAAAACCACGAGTAGGTTTTTTCAATGATAAATTTTATTTTATTCATAGTGTAGCATATATTTGTATCGTGCTTAATATGAAACACCCATCATAGTGTGAAAAGAATGCTGGTGAAATTTTTCCCTCTGGCAACACCGACTTGAATAAGCAAGTAGCAGACGACAAGCATACAATATGTCAGCGCCATCTTATACGGATGCGCCCTACTAAAGAGGGAAGATGCTCACAGAAATCCAAGCGACGTTCTTGTAATCCCTGTTCTGTCTTTGCTTCAACAAACTTGCTGGATTCCACAACAATCGGCTAACAACCATTAATCCAGTATCATTTAGGTCTCCTGCAATCTACGCCACAAAACAATGTAAAGCCCCTCTACCCTTGGCCCTGCTCTCTCTCTCTCTCTCTCTCTCTCTCTCTCTCTCTCTCTCTCTCTCTCTCTCTCTGGTACCCCCTTTTAATTTAGGCTCAGATGCCTAAAAATCTATATTAAATTACATGTAATCTACAGTAGCTAACTGATGCTGGGCTTATTAGACGGCATTTGGGACATTAGGCTAAATATTTAGTTTCACTTAATAATTATTCAACTGATACTGAAACCCTTACTGAGTTTCACAAGAGTAGCACCATCCAGTCGGCTCTGTTTGTGTGTTGGTATTCGCTCTCTTGGTACAAGGAAACGGGGGATTAAGTCCATAAGGTTTCATATTCGGATTCTGCTTAATGAAAAATCTATGATTTTATACCAATATGTTTCTGTATATTAAATGGCTTCCATCTTGAGAAATGGCAGCCATATTGAATTTTTAGGTGATTAATTGATTTTACTTATACCCAGTGTGTGGTCATTTCCGGAAATGAAAGATTCATCTGAAAATTTGTTTTTTATAGCCTCTGCTATTAGAAAGAAAAAGTTGATAACCAGTGACCCACGGTTATCATATGTGTATACCTTATATTCATGCATTTATAGCTTTGTCTACTGCCTGTGTCAATCTTCAAACCTTTTGAACTCCTAAGTGTTCTTACTACTGAGAGAGAGAGAGAGAGAGAGAGAGAGAGAGAGAGAGAGAGAGAGAGAGAGAGAGAGAGAGAGAGAGGTGCATTAATAATTGTATTTTAGTAATTACCCATAGGCAAACATTTTTTATTGATCGTATTCAAAGAGAATCTTCCACTTCTGATTCGTTATAATTTCTCTTTGCTTGCTTTGTAATTTTGTACATTATATATTCTTCTTATTTTTGGGTGGACTTAATAAATTTATGTATTTCTTTTTCTGTGGAAATAAAATATTCAGGTAATAAAATGAGCAGCTCATTGGGTATTTTCCACCCTTAACAGGTGTTTCCACCCTTTAATGGCTAGATGTATTTTACGTGAAGTGCATAACATTTTTATTGCTTTATTTGCACAAAAGTGTTTACGCCAAACATTTGTTTATGATTACCCGTTGGGACAGGTTTGTAATTGCATTGACTTTTACAGTATATGGTAGGAAGTAATTTCCATTGTTAGAGAAAAATGGTAACCTAACTATTTTTACTTCGTTCTGAAATTAATATTTTCCGTAAAATAATAGTGGAAAAATAGATAGTGTGTATCTTGCCCTCTTCCTGAGACGCCAGGATCACTTAACATTTGGTAGCAGAAAATTAGCTGCGACTTTCCGTAAACATTTCGTGCTCTTTCTTTATTTTTTTTTCTTTCTGTTAATTTCCAAATCGTTTCCTCCATTATGGTCTTGGAGAATGAGCAACAACCTTGGCACCAGTAGTAAACTAATAAAACGAGAATAACTAAGCCGGCAAATATTCCCTTTTTCCCTTGGGAAATTGATGCGGGTAAAATGTCGGAAATGCTTAGGATCATAGGAATTCGTAATTAGTGTTAAACCCCATTTGTACTCTACACTTTCAATACACCGAAGAGAAAGTTGTATTGGAAAAAATATGTCGATAGAACAAATCCGTTTTGTATGGTTGTATAAAAATGATTTTCACTTCTATTAGATATTTGTTTGTTTCCTTTCTTGTTTCCATCTACTTTACTTTTTTAACTAATAATGGAAAGTTTCAAGGTGATATTGATTATAACTTTTTATTACTGGAACATTATTAGTTAAGAAATCATTAATTTACCTTTGTCCTTTGTCCTTTCCCCTTTATACTTATTGCCAAATTCGGAAACGGGATGTTTTAAGGACCTCTATTAAAGTTCATTTATTTACCTTTGTATTCACCCTTTGTTATTTTTTCCCTTTAATTCTTAGTATCGAATTCTTATACCCATTTTATTATGCTAACGTTAGTAAAAACTAAATCGTCATCTCGGATAAAGTATGGACCTAAGAAATTTTATAATGCTCATCCCAGTGTTGCATTCTACATAGAATTTTCCTAATTCTATATTGAAATTACGAAACCTATTTAAACACTAGTAATTAAATTAAAGTTAAAAAAAGTTTAAATTAGAAACATTCTTTCATTTACTTACAGTATATTTCATTTGTAAATGGAACTGCCTAGAGTGAATTGCACGACACTATAGTTCTGATTGAGACTATTGAACTAACCCAACCCCTTAACTTATATCTATTTTCTCATTTAGTTGCCTGTTCTTTTGATTCGTTAGAAGATTTGACAGAATAAAAAATTAGAGCTTTATTGGTTATCAACTTGGCTTCGCTCTTTTTCTTTTTGGTTCTGTTTTTTATCATTTGGTTAGGAAATTTCTTCACTCAAAGAAATATTTTGTCACACAAAACTCACTGAGCAAGTAGGCTTATCAAATAATTTAATAGAGCAGTTAGATAGGCAGACTGTAGGATATTCTACGGGAAAGGAAATTAGTTGTATGTAATTATTTGGTAAATTATAGGTCCTTCAAGTAATTATTAATTAATGCACGTGCATTTATACATACACATAGGTCTATGAATCTATGAATTTCCACAAATGTAAATAAGGTTTGTAACGACGAGTGCATACCTGTGTATTTAAATATTCTATTACCACTGGTAAATAAAATACAAAAGTAAAACAGATAGAGGAGGAAATAAGGAATAAAGTTGATACTGATAAAGTAAGCATTTCATAAACTTGAAGGGCTCTAGTTTCTCTAGAAATGGTATGCTTATGCTAGGTACATAATTTTTTTAACCTCTTTGAAGTTGGCTGAAGCGTAGCACTACTATAACGAGTCTGATCTCATTTGAGAGACTGCATTTTTTATATGGATTTAAGATTTAATTGAAATAGCATTGAGCAGTATAAAAAATGCTTTGCCAGAGTGGAAAGTAGACTATTCCGAGTGGTTTTGAAAACTCTGCCGAAGGTACAACTTTAAAGTTATTGAACTTGAATGTACTGCGTGTCTGCTTTGATTTCTGTCTGTCATTGCACATTGTCTCATTTAGGACCATGTCTGGCTTGAATGACGAAAAGACATCTATGTGTATAAATTTGCAATTTCGTGTCTGGGGTGGGGTTTTCCATACGGCATAAGATTTGTTTGGGAATATTTTTGTATATTTCTCTTTACCTATGTTGCTCAAAGGATTGTTTATCCATTTCAGGCAACAGAGATAACATGCGCACACGCATATATATATATATATATATATATATATATATATATATATATATATATATATATATATATATATATATATATATATATACATAAATACATACATACATACGGTAACATTCATATATTTCTTTTGAACAAAAAATGTCTCATATACATATCTTGTGCGGTATTCTTTTTCCATGGATGAAACTATAACTTTTGCATTCATTTCAGTGCATCTTAAAAATTGTATCATAGTTATTTGCCGAGTGCGTCATTTTTCAGTAATAGTGAGCCAAATTTTTACCTGCATTTCTGAGACCTTTCTAAACGACTATTTTCGGGATAATTTCGAGGAAATAAATGTCGAGAAATAAGGCAGAAAGAAGAAAACTCTTGTAGACCACCTTCCATTTTATTGCGGGTAATTGTATTTCTTCTCTCTTGCTTTCCAACGTTTTGACGCTATTTAATTTCGTTATTGTGAAGTATATTATTATTATTATTATTATTATTATTATTATTATTATTATTATTGTTATTGTTATTGTTATTATTGTTGTTGTTAGAGTTTGAACTAGTTTTTATCATTTAATCCATAAAATTTGGCTTAGAATTATCCCAGAGTAATTGACTTGAATGTTTATAACATTGACCTACTTCAAGGTCAATAGGTCTTGAAAAGGATAAAATCTGGAAAAGAAATTGATACAGATACCTCTGTTTATAGTAATTTCAGTCAAAATTTTGTTACAGTAACCAGTGGTATGCCACCTTTGATGTATAAAGACAACCATTAAGAGATACAAACACAAATCCAACTGAAAATAACAAATATCGAATAAAGAAATACTATAATAAAACAATATTATTATCATTTAATACAGTAAGCAAAAGGACATTTCTAGTAACCAGATATTTATTTCATATGAAACCCAACTATTTATTGACTTGTAGCTAGAAATCATAGGCTTGGAACTCAGATTGGGCTTAACTTATGCCAAAACCGAACAAAATTCGACTTCCAAACAGGTTCTTGGAGCGAATTGAGATTGCAAGTTGAGGACCTTCTGTACATCCTTACCAGAACTCTTAAAGATGATGTTGTGTACAACTAAAGTGGAATTTATATCTTAATTTCAGAAGCTAGGCTTCTGCAAACGTTCTATTTGAAGTATCTTAATTTTACATTGTTCATTGTCATAAAATTATGCTTTTTCAATGAGATATCATCAGGGACAAGATATCCTAAAATCAATTAGCAATTCCTCATAAAGGGATTACATAACTGTAGATTAATATTATATTCGTCTTCAGAGAAACAGTAAAACCGAAAGGGACGCTGTCTACGTTATGAAGTGACGTTTGCTCTGCACTAAACCAAACCATATAATTATACTAAACTGATTTTCTGAAATATTTCTATAGGAAATTCACTGCTTGTAAAAGTTATATGTAGATTAGATTGGATAAAATTTATGAATTTGGGCCAGAAACCCTGGTACTGGGGTTCGAGAGGCCATTCAGACACATGCGTAAAAGAGTGAAAACCTTGCAATGGTGTCATGCGGGAAAGGTTAAGAGGTTGTACAGCAGGATGGAAGAAAACAAGCGGTGATTGATTTAGAGAAGGCTACAAAGCGATTAGTGCTGGGGCCTAAAGAACCATGCAAAGACGGTACTACCCATTTTTATTATTATTATTATAATGTGTAAGCACGATTACCACCCCTCTTAAAAGATAGACTTCCTTCCCCTTAGGTTTAATACTTTCCTAGTTCTTTCTTGAGGCCCGGTCACACCGCCAGAACGTTGCTGGAGCGTTCCTTGAACGGCAGGGAGGTGGATCAAACCCTCAAAAATTTAATTTAACTTTTTTACGTTCGGTCTTTATTAGGCTGCTGAACGTAGAAAATCCTCGGATATTTCCTGAGTTTTCTTACACCTCTATTATGGAAATTGCTAATTTATGCAATAAGGGTATTGGTATACAGGATGTCGAAAAGTTTGTCGCTTTTTTTCTTTTTTTAAATAAACTGTTAAAAAAAAAACTTAATTTTAATTAAGATAAAGCGACCGTAACTTCTACCCTACTTTGTTATCATCTTTTACAGGTTGGTGACTGTAATATAACTCCGCTACGCTTTTCGACATCCTGTATACCAATACCCTTATTGCATAAATTAGCAACTTCCATAATAGAGGTGTAAGAAAACTCAGGAAATATGCGAGGATTTGCTACGTTCAGCAGCCTAATAAAGACCAAACGTAAAAGCGTTAAATTTAATTTTCGAGGGTTTGGTCCACCTCCCTACCGTTCAAGGAACGCTCCAGCAACGTTCGGGCGGTGTGACCGGGCCTTCAGTTGAATTCTATTGCTCGTGGTTCAAGAGTGTTCATTCCTTTAAATATATTGACAATTCTGAGTCTGTATTTAAAAGGTAAATTTTGCCTGCAATATACGGAAACACTAGTGTATCTTATCTAGTATTAAAAAACCGTCGGTGCGGAAATACGAAGTTTATTCAGCTGTTCTAAAATGTTCTTATGCTATTGCTATTTAAAATGTGTAGAAATTCGTATAAAGGAAGTAAATACCCAATTATGCATATGGAAAGTTTCCAGGGAGTTTAGTGAGAGAGAGAGAGAGAGAGAGAGAGAGAGAGAGAGAGAGAGAGAGAGAGAGAGAGAGAGAGAGACGTGAATTAGATGATCAAAGAAAAAAAACTCTTAAAAAGATGATTTAGTCAACCTAATTAAATTAAAGGGGATGGCTTGTAATATGATCCTTAATGGCGTCGCCTTTTAATCTCTGATTCTTTGGGAAAATTAATTGCTGTAATTTACTCAGAAAAGATCTCAAGAAATCTCCCCTGGATTTCAGACTGACGATGACCTTTCGGGTTCTTAGCTTCACTGAAAATGATAAGAATTTTGGCAAAGTCAGTTGACTCGACAAAGTTTTCGTGGCAATTTGGGAAAAAGACCTTTTGAATTGTATAAGAGGTGATTTGAAGCGTTTTTCACTTTTGTAGTATATTTTTCTTAGGGTGCATCTAAATTTACGGTGGCGACTTTGTATATTAGATTTTTGCTGTTTATGGGAGATCAGGAAAATTAAGGAAACTATTTTCTGCCTACAGTTGTTGTCAGTCAGACTTATAAAGATAGGTTTATTCTGTTGGCTACAATCAGTTGCGTCACTCTCCCTTGACAAAAATATTAAGGCACTTTCGTCTTTTAGCCCAAACGTAGTTAGGATTTATGCTTACTCCATCAACCGGACTCTGTCCATCCTCTGGTTTTCTTATCTTGTTCCTATCTCCTTCGGATAGTCTCTTTTGGAAGCTTATATATCCCTGTTATGTCTGAGATTATTACGGTGAAAAATCTTTCTTTCCATATAAGGAGTATGTTTTTATATTCCGCATCCTGATTGGTTTCCTTGAAAACGCCTCTTTGATCATGCCATATTACCTTCTAGAACAAATTTTCTGATGCAGTCTGGACCTGATGTTGCGCCTGGTAACGGAAGCGTGGTATGAGATGCCCTATGAAAACACCTTCTAAATACAGGGATTTCCACTGAGGCTTGGTTTGTTCCCAAAGTGCCGACGACAGTAATTAAGGTGTTGACATTTTGACCTAACACTAACTGAATTTTTCGCTTCAGACACTCTTGGAAAAGAGATAGATATGGTCTTTCTATTTTAATTAGTCCTTTAATATTATTACATCTATCCAAAACACCCATTAACATGACCACATACCATTGTGCACTTTTTTAAACATTCACATACACACACGATTTTGTTAGGGCTGCCATCTGATGCTGAGAAAAGTCTTTTTTTGCAATCAAGTAACTACCACCGCATAACTCACAGCAGTAGTATCTATGGTGAATGGTATCGATTTCAACACTTACTAATTGTTGCCTTAAGATAGCATATGTGTGTTCCCGCTCTCACACTTAAAAGACAACAACCTAGCATTCGATAGGAAATGAATTCACGCTAGATCGCACACATAAAAGAGTAAAGTGGACTGTATAATAGATATAAAGGTACATGGTAAATAATAAATGGATTCAATCAATCGCACAAAAACTTAACAATTATTTATTAATATAACCATACGAAATTTAAAGAAAAAGGAAAACAAACTTGATTGAGAATTAAATAATATCTATACTTTGTTTCTTAATAACAGAACGAAACTGAATACTTAATTTAACCCTGGATAGGTACGGTCCTCGGACACCCCTTTAAGGGTATACTCGGACGCGAACGACCCCGACGCCAAAAAAAATTCTTGAAAAATCAGTTTTTGCAGTAACCTCCTTTTTTCTTTTGCCAAAAAAAAACTTCAATGAATGCTTAAAACAACTGTAAAGATAAATACTACTCATCTGCAGAAAAACTATTTATTATAAATATTTTAAAAAATTAAGTAGAAAAAAAAAAGACCTGACATAAAAATTCATAAAAAAAAAGTTTATACATATATACACAAATCCTTTTAGGAATTGATTCTTGAATGTTTAGGACACATCTTGATGTATTTTGGATGAAGTCAGACCCATGGAGGTGAAGATCTGAAATGAGAAAAAAAGGGTAACTTTTTTTGGCCAAAAAAAATTGTCCAAATTTCATGAATTTTTTTGGGTACCCAAATGAAATAGGAAGTGGCTAATTTTTTTAGGGAATAAACATATGTTATCCTAAAATAGAAATATGTAAAAAAATCTTCATTATTTTGTAAATTACATTTATATCAGGGGCCATATCTAAAGGTAATTTTTTGAGTACTTGGAAATTTCGTAAAAAAATACATATATTTAATATATAATATGATATTTATGCAGGTAAAAATATACCAAAATATCACAAATTCTATAGGGAACAAGAATATATATAGATAGGGCAGCTTACGCTTCGGATATGTCCACAAAATGGCCGCCAACCACACTGACTCAGACTCCCTAATCTGCCACTTGAAATGTAGGAAGGGTATGTCAATTTCAAGGTGTTATTTACTAATCTAATTATTATTGGATATGCATAAAAATTGTATAGTCGGTTGCTGGATAATTGTCGATTATTTTACGACTATAAAATTAAAATTCTGACCCAAAAAATTTTTTTTGAAGGGAAATAAAATCGAAAAAAAAAAATGTAAAACAATATTTTAGCTAAAAAAATTTGATGATATTCAATCAAAAAAAAAGTAAACAAAATTTTCCGACAAATAAACATCTAGAGGAATCATTACTCTGTGATAGTTCCTTAGTACGTAGTAATTTTGAAAGAATTGGGAAAAAACGAAAAAATGGCAATCACCGGAAAATCGAACACATACCTATATATACGCCATATCTGGCTAAAAAAAAGATAGGCATGGGTAGCCAGATCATCTAGAAACACTTTCCAACACTATAAAAATATAAGTTTTGCGACACTACTTGCCAATTCCTTACGGTAACATGACTAAGCAAAAAAATGCAAAACAAATAAAAAGGGGCACTCGTGGAAAAATGGCCATTCTAATATACGGCATTTCAGAAAAAAAAAATTTCAGCCACGTGCTAGGCAAACCATCAAGGCATATTTTCCGACAAATAAACATATAAATGAAATATTACTCTGTGATAGTTCCTTAGTACGTAGTAATTTTGAAAGAAATGGGAAAAAACGAAAAAATGGCAATCACAGGAAAATCGAACACATACTTATATATACGCCATATCTGGCTAAAAAAAAAAATAGGCATGGGTAGCCAGATCATCTAGAAACACTTCCCAACACTATAAAAATATAAGTTTTGCGACACTACTTGCCAATTCCTTACGGTAACATGACTAAGCAAAAAAATGCAAAACAAATAAAAAGGGGCACTCGCGGAAAAATGCCCAACATTCTAATATACGGCATCTCAGATAAAAAAAAAGACATGCACGTGTTAGCCCAACCATCAAGCACACTTTCTAACACATAAACATGAAAAAAAAAATCAATAATATACGGCAATTCCTTACTACGTAGTAAATTTTTACAAATATTGAAAAAAAAACAGAAATTGGCAACCGCAGTTAAATACCCAATATACCAATAACTACGTCGTATCTGACAAAAACAAAATCACGCATGGGTAGCCAGATCATCTAGACACACTTTCCAACATTAAAAAAGCAAAAGTTTTACGACACTATTTCGCAATATCTTACGGAAAAATGACTTGGCAAAAAAATTTAAAAAAATTAAAAAGGGACACTCGCGGTAAAATGCCCGACATTCTAATATACGACATCTCCGATAAAAAAAAAGACATGCACGTGTTAGCCCAACCATCAAGGCACACTTTCTAACACATAAACATGAAAAAAAAATGAATAATATACGGCAATTCCTTACTACGTAGTAATTTTTACAAATATTGAAAAAAAAACAGAAATTGGTAACTGCAGTTAAATACCCAATATACCAATAACTACGTCGTATCTGACAAAAACAAAGTCATGCATGGGTAGCCAGATCATCTAGACACACTTTCCAACACTAAACAAGCAAAAGTTTTACGACACTATTTGGCAATATCTTACGGAAAAATGACTTAGCAAAAAAATGAAAAAAAATGAAAAAGGGGCACTCGCGGTAAAATGGTCCTCGTGGTGATGAACGACATTTTAACTAAAAAAAAAAACATGCACATGGTAGCCAAACAATCCACCAAGACTTTCCACAACTGATAACCTATACAAGTTGCACCATTCTACGACAATTTCATAATACGTAATAACTTTGATAATTATGCAAACTACCTCAGAAGGGTAAACTCGGACGCGAACGACCCCGACGCGTCTCAGAAATCGGGGAAGGAGTACAGCTACAGCAATGCACATCTGGACACTACTAGAGCGTGTAGGGGAGACACCTCCTGCAGGTCGATCACCCACAAATTCAATCACAGGGGTGAGTCACGTGAGAAAAACCTCTTTTCTTTTGACGCTCGGGGTCGCAAACGACCCACCGTACCTATCCAGGGTTAAATAAGCATTGATAGCAAATGATAATAAACAAAATATATTGGCTACAGTACGGATACCAAAATTAAACAAACAAACAAAGTTTATAAGGCACTGTCAAACACTCCTGTCCAAGTTCAAGGTCGTAGGATATTGATCATGATTCACACGTAAACAGATCCCGATTCACAAGGGCAACGAAAATTACACAGAAGACGGCTTATTTTGCAACGAAAAGATCCCCAAGCAGTCCACGTTTGTTGAGAATAATGTATACTTCACCAGGTATGCTGGGCTTCCATAACTTCAATAAGATCTCAACAAGTGGGTGGTAGGACAACTTAACTTTCTGACACAGATCATAACAGATCCGTCTTCTATGGGTCCTCGTGGGCGACAAGGGGCCCTGTTGTTTGCAACGTATCTGTGAAAATATTCGGAGATAGAAACGTTCGTATGGGTACATTTAACATTAAGTCAATGATCCTATCTAAGATTTTTCACTACCATGCTTACTTGGGACGGTCATAGTTGGCTTACATAAAATAAACATGCACACAGATGATACAAAACTTATGAATTTTAATTAGATTAGCAAATTAAGTGTGTTTATGAAAGTGATGCAACAGAAACGGACAGGTATTGAGCATGCGCTCTAAACACAACTATTTTACAAATAATTCTTATGAATTCTTTTAAGATTAAAGTCTTAACATATGTAATAGAATGTGTATTAATCTTAAGGAAATAAAATATATAAAATATCACGAAGAACAGCAAAAAGATAAAACAAATGATCTTATACAAAGGATTTGATACTCAAACAAAAAGATACGTTTCTTGTGATAAAAAAGGGAAATGATATAGGGTTTTCATCAAAATAACAAATTAACTTGAATAGCCAAGTTGGAAGACAAACTAAGCTTCCTTACAGGAAATGTTCATAACAGTATCAGTGGCACAAAGAAATTATTTTAGTGAACTGGGACAAAGACATTTCATCCTTGCGGTCGACGTGGGTCTGTCATGAAGGAGGCTAAAGCCCCCCTGACACTTGCACGCATTTGGGGCACGCACTGGCACGCATTGTGGCGTGAACTGGCGTGAACGATGCGGGAACTGGCGTGAACTTGACGTGAACGGTGCGTGGCATGCGTGCTGATGCGTGCCATGCGTGCCAAGAATTTTGAAATGTTCAAAATTTGTGGCACGCATTGTCACGCCAAAATTGGCGTGAACTTGTCGTGAACGATGCAGGAACTGGAGTGAACTGGAGTGAACAGTGCGGGACGATGCAGGAGGATGCGTGCCAGTGCGTGGCAATTAAATCATTGGATTTATCCTTACTGAGGGACGATGCGGGAGGATGCGTGCCAGTGCGTGGCAATTAAATCAATGGATTTATCCCTACTTTCTCATAATCATCAAAGAAAAAATCTGTATAATGACAATATATTCTTTCACCTCTCCCCTTTCCTTATTTAAGAGAGAGAGAGAGAGAGAGAGAATAAGCTTTAATATTTTGATGTATCATAGACTAGGGAACATAAAAACTGATAGGTCTCTCTCTCTCTCTCTCTTGGTATTATTATCAGCAAGGATTTTAAGTTCACCAAACAGAGCATAAAAGCTGAAAAGAAAGCACAAAACATGATAGGTTACATAAAGAGACAATTCAAATACAGAGATATAGACACTGTAGGCCTACTACAGCTGTAGGCCTATACAGATACACCATTAAATAAATACATTTCAAATTCATCTATTCCGCTCTTTTATAATATATTAAAAACTTTTCCTTTATTCTCCTACACAATCTACAACTTTACCCTTTGAGTAAGTCTATCGGCAAAATTGTTATTCACACTTACACTAACATAGGCCTAGGCGCGAATCTAAGGAATTTGCACTTGGTTTTTCACTAACTTTTACCCCCTGCACTCTTATCGCTCGGGGGGGGGGGGGAGAGAGAGAGAGAGAGAGAGAGAGAGAATTATTGATTTTATAGCACAAAAACTAATGAATGGAATAGTCATCTTTCAATTAAATTCTAAGATAATGTAAAGTGGGTTCCAAATATCTGATCAGCATATAACTGCCATAAAATATTTTTTTCAGTAAATTATAAAGCTTAAAAATTATTCAAACCAGCTAATTACCTATAATAATAATTAAATAATAAAATATATACTAAATAGAAGTATAATTGTTACAAATATCTATAAAGATAACCCATACATTTATACAGGGGATATTAATCAAAGATTAGCACAAGAATACGCTTTTGATAAAAATCATGTAGGAAGCCCCGTCTTTATAGATGATTTGGCCAAGTCGTGAACTGGCATGAACGATGCGGAAAGATGAGTGAACGTGGCGTGAACTTGTCGTGAACTATGCTTGAACGTGTCGTGAACTTGTCGTGAACAGTGCCGGAACCTCCCAGTGCGTGCCACAAAAGTGGCACGCACTGGCACGCAAAAT
>NC_090746.1:27003872-27028872 GCF_036898095.1 Palaemon carinicauda | reverse complement strand
GTTCAGCCACGCCATTTTTCCCTCATTACTTATTGTTTCTTTATGTAACCTGAAGAAATGGATTCTAATTCAATAAATAATAGTAATGGTTGCATTACGGGCTTAACTAATCGGAGACGACATACCTTATGTTTTTAGCTACACTAACTTGCACCCACAGACACACGTGTGTGTGGATATATATATATATATATATATATATATATATATATATATATATATATATATATATATAGATATATATTATATATACTGTACATACACAGTATGTACAGTATATTTCTATATCTTTTTTTTCCACCGTTATCCCTACATTAAGGGTCGGTTTACTGATACGCCCTCTCCAATGCCTTCTGTCAAAGGCATCCTCTTTGCCTCCCCCTGACAGCTTACTGTCAAGCCCTGCTCACCATCCACCCTTAACACGTGGCTGCACCATCTCAGTCATGACACTCTTATCATTTCAGTAACCTTTGCTACTCCTGCCATTCTTATTTCGTCATTTTCCAATCTTTCAAGCCATGAAATTCCCGTAATCGACCTCAGAATTCTCATCTCTGTTCTCTCAAGCTTTGCTTACTCTTTTCGTATTAAAACCCAAGTTTCCGATCCATACATTAACACTGGTCTTATTACAGTGCACCAATTCCATCTCCTGAAGGAAGATCTGGGGTTTCTGAATCGCTTATTAAAGATCTAGCTAAAATTAGTGTATGGCCCAAGTATTGGGACATGAAGTTGAATCCTAACAAAACTCAAAGTATGATTTTAAGTAGGTCAAGGACAGTGGCTCCTCAACTTCCTTATCTCAGCATTGATAATGTTTCTTTAACTCTGTATGACTCATTTAAAATTTTAGGTGTTATCTCGACAACTAATTTACTTTTGAGAAACACATCATGTCTGTGTTCTTCCATTACACAAAAAAATGGCTCATTGAGAACGTCTTTTAAGATTTTCGGTGATCAGTCTATTCTGAAGAAGTGTTTTAATTTTGTCATTAGTCCTTGTTTCGAGTACTGTTATCCTGCCTGGTCTTCAGCTGTTGATTCTGATCTTAATTTATTGGACAGGAACTTGCTATCGATTAAATTTCTTATTCCTGATTTAGATAATTATCTCTGGCACTGTTCAATTAGCTCGTTATGCATGTTGCATAAGATTTTCCATATTTCTGATCATCCTTTACATTCAGATCTTCCCGAACAGTTCCATCTTGTTCGTAATACCAGGCATGCAATTAATTCTAATATTCAGGCCTCCTCCATCATGAGGCTCAATACTACACAGTATTCTGGAAATTTTATCCCAGCTGTGACCAAGTTGTTGAAAGATCTTCCTAATCTGATAGTTAAATCGGTGGAACTATTCAAACTTACAGCAAATTATTTTATGTTGAACAGGCTGACATAAGTCTTTTTATAGTTTATATATGAAATATCTGTTATTATGTTGTTACTGTGTTTGTAGTATTTTATTTTAATTGTTCATTATTTCTCATATCGTTTATTCATTTCCTTATTTCCTTTCCTCACTGGGCTATTTTTCCCTGTTGGAGCTCTTGGCTTATAGTATCTTGCTTTTCCAGCTAGGTTTGTAGCTTAGCAAGTAATAATAATAATAATAATAATAATAATGATATAGTCATTTTAGCTTCATTGTCTTTTTCTTATCACATATCACTCCTGGTACCCCCCTCCAATTCCCCCATGATGCTTTTATCTTATTCTCAACTTCAGCCTCACATCCTCCCTCCTTTGACTCATGGTAGATTCGAAGTATTTAAATTGTTCTACCTGTTTTATAATTGAGCCTCTACTTTCATGTATGGTTCTCCTGTCCTTACGTTCCACCATACACTCATAATTACAAATTGTTCCCGATTTCTCAATAGGACCAAAACTGATTAATTATCCTACATTTTTTTTTCTCTTTTGCACCACATGCACACAAACCTAAGAACCCTGAGACTTAGAATTTTATTTCCTTTGTGGCTTCTTTCAATATTATTACTAGGAAGGGGTTGCAAACACTTCGATATTCACGGAATAAAGGAAGTGGAAACAACACTTTTCTTTCGGAAGAACTTGTCATTGAGCCAAGTATTAATAGCAGGTGTCTGGAGACGTCAAACCACCTTCACGGCCCATTACTTACGAGGCCATTTGGTGGGTTTTAAGACACAAAGATTGCTAAGGATACTATTGATTACTTTTTCCAACATTAAGTATTGGTTAAAATGTAGTTGGTTTTAACCATAGGTGAAAATCCCTTTTGCTATTTATTTGGCATGTTTTCTTACCAATGGTTTCTCAACAGTACTAGAAGCTAAAAATTAGAAATTTGAAACCTGATTATTATGTGTCCTTGACTCTTCAATATCTTTATGAATGGAGTGATGCAAGACGTCCGAGAAAGGGCTATAAGGAGATTTTTGTATGCAAAAACTTTTATCGAAGTAAAATATAGATGTTAACTGCAAATTCCTTATATATTTGCCTTGTCTGTAAGTAACATAAGAATAACTGAAAGGGTGTAAAATTTGAAGGTACCTAAAGTGTTTTGAGTTATGAAGAGAGAATGGAAGATGAGAGGTCAGTCAAGAGATTGTGCAATTAGGAAGTGTTGAGAGGAAAAGGAGACCTGGAAAGGTGCTGGTGGATGGGACATTTATAATTATTTGATAGGAAGATAAAGGCATTAATAATAGGGAGCGTAAAAGGTGATGGGACGCAGTGTGGTTGGGAATTCGACGTGCCTCTGACGACCAATTTGTGTTGAAATAGGACTTTGGTGGAGTGATGGAAGTGTTCTGCAGAGTGGTTCACCCACTACCCCACAGTTAAAGTGTGAATTTTCCTGTAATTTTTTTTTTTGCTCTAGAGCCACATCATTTTAGAGAAAACGGTCCAATTTATGATATATATATATATATATATATATATATATATATATATATATATATATATATATATATATATATATATATGTGTGTGTGTGTGTGTGTGTGTGCGTGTGTATGTATATATATATATATATATATATATATATATATATATATATATATATATATATATATATATATATATATATTAAACATGAGATATATTGTAGGTTTTGCTTGCTTTATAATTAAGCATTTAAAAAAAGCATGATTTTTATGCTGATGAAGTAATTAATTACTTTTCTGGCAATTTGAAAAACAGACACTCAGGTTTTCAAGCTCGTTACTAGCAGAATTTTTTTTTTCCTTTACCTTTTACAGAGATGAAAATAATGTCAAACGATGAGAAGGTTGAAGTTTACCCGACTACACCAGACCTTTCCTGTAAAATGTCTTGTCAGGTTTAAGCAGACTGAACTGTTGAATAGAGAAACTATGCTGCTTTCTCTCCTATTTTAAATCCATCCCTTATATAACCATCTCAATTTGAGGAAAGGCAGCTTAGGTGGAAATTCCCTTCTCATTTGGGAAATGTGGTAGGACAAGCTGTTAATGTATCTAAACTCTTTAATATTTAATTCTAACCCCATTCTAGGCTTATTCGCCAATCATGATATTTTTAAGTTTTTGCCTTTAATCTTGTTTTACTATGAACAATGAATAATCAAAGGAATGAAGTATAATGTTTCCTTTTAAACAAGATAGCTTTTCGACATTAATGTAAGCCCTTCTCTTTGCATGAATAGTTAAACAGTGGTAAAGGACAGAAAATGATCTTTATCATTCTTACTGAGTCCATATGTTCCCATAGTACCTTTTCCGTTTGTGGTATTCATGAGAGAGAGAGAGAGAGAGAGAGAGAGAGAGAGAGAGAGAGAGAGAGAGAGAGAGAGAGAGAGAGAGATTATTAAAGGGAAGAGGCTACCGCCAAATTCCCTTTGCAACCCTCCAACTTCAGTCGGTTGATTTCACATCCAGAGTTACAAGAAAAAACGTTGCTTATAAATTAGACCGTATAAAGAAATATTATTGGAACGTCTCGAGACTTATGGTAGGAAAATTAGCTCTTAATGCAAGAGCAAGATTTATAAATTATTCCTTCCTTTATGAGTCTGGTCTATCTTTTCCAAATGAGAACAAGTTTTCCGTACTTTGGACTAAGAGAAAATATGCTATAATTAGTTGTGTGTGTGTATATATATATATATATATATATATATATATATATATTATACATATATATACATATATATATATATATATATATTGTACATATATATATATATATATATATATATATATATATATATATACATATATATACATATATATATATATATATATATATATATATATATATATATATATATATTCAATTCTTTTTAGTATTTATAAACCTGGAGACTTAGCACCCCGCTACACCCGGGACTGGGGCCAGTCATTCATCTTAACTGGGGTCCACAAGGCACTAGAAGAATTAGAAGACCCAGGCCTACATAGATTAGGACTATAAAGCGCTAAGTCGGAGATGATGAATGGAGAAGTATTGAATTAAAAGCTCAAGACAGAGACAACAGGTGAAATCTAACCGAGGCCCTTTGTGTCAATAGGCATAGGTGGAGATGATGATGATGATGATATATATATATATATATATATATATATATATATATATATATATATATATTTTCTTTTTTTTTATACCTGGAGATTCTTAGCACCCCGCTACATCTGGGACTGGGGCCATTCTTTCATCTTAACTGGGCTCCACAAGGCACTAGAAGAATTGGAAGATCCACGTCTACATGGCTTAAGACTTTAAAGCGCTAAGTAGGAGACGATGAATGGAGAAGTATTGAATTAAAAGCTCAAGACAGAGACAATAGGCGAAATCTAACAGAGGCCCTTTGCGTCAATAGGCCTAGGAGGAGATGAGGATATATATATATATATATATATATATATATATATATATATATATATATATATATATATATAACGTGTATCTAATAGGTTTTTAAGACAAACCTTTTACGTTTGTCATTAAAGTTTCATAGGCAAAGTATTCTCCTCGTATTCTTTTCTTCACGATTCCATGGTTTTGATTGGCCCAAAATTGTACTAAATTTTTATTTTGGTTTTTGTTGTGATTTACGAACTTAACATGACATAGCAAAATGTGTTTATAATTAACAATCGAAACCATTTGCTAAAATCCCGGTGAATATAGCCATCTCTCAAGGGCTGAATAAATGAATTACTACAAAAAGCATTTATTAAAGTTAATGTTGACCAACTGCCGACACAGTTCGTGGGCCAGTTTACCAAACCAATGGCGGTTTACTAGGCATATGCTCTTGCCCCTGGGTAGCGTGTAAGAGATTTCATTGCGAACTTGGTTTTCACTCTCCTATTCTAAGGACTCATGACTTTTGTTCTCTCTTATATGAGGTCCATTCGGCTACTGGCGACAAAACGATGGTAGCAAGTGATGTCTTCTGGGGATTTTGGGTATCCCGTAAGGAGACAACTTTATTGGTTCAATAAACATGTACTGCCAATTATGAAGAATTCGTATTTTAGTAAAGAGATACACATGCATGAATATATATATATATATATATATATATATATATATATATATATATATATATATATATACTGTATATATACACACACACGTCAAGGGTGTGCAACCTTTTTTAGCAAAAGGCCCCTAGTCACGACTCTGTTGGTATGGAGGGCCACATAACCTTACCATTTCATGTTATTTTTCTTCGATTGAAGACATATGTGAGATTATACAGATAAAGATAGATAATTAGCTTCTTATTGGTTTATTTATATTGGGATCACAAAAATAAGAATTGTCCGGAACGAAAGTAATAAATGATTACATATTATTGGTTAACTGGGATGATTAACATGAGAATTATCAAACACAGTCATTTTTCTAACCATTAGTGAGCAAATGAATGGCTACCATTGTGAGATGGTTGAAGTTGCATTTGGGACACCAACTCATCAATATCTGGCTGTATGGATGATGTGGCTATACGCAGGGTACTTTCCAAATGTTCATCAGTAAGTGAAGACCTATACTTGTTTTTGACCCGATTCATTTTTTAAAAAAGTTGCTCACATACATATGTGCTATCAAACACTGCCATCATTTTCCTCGCATGAGCAGGGAGTTTTGGATACACTGTTACTGATACTGTACATGCTGCTTATAAAACTGGTATACTGAATTATTATCAAACTTCTTTCTTAGTTCATCATTACACTAGTTCAATTAATTCCATTTGCATGTCCTCTGAAATTGCTCTCACATCCACAAAAAAAGGAGAAGCAAAGACGTCAATGGCTTGTGAATGTTTCTTGAGGTCACCAAATCTTTCTGAAAATTCCTCTCGTAAGACTGCCAACTTGTCACCATACTTCTGATGCTGAAGGTTGCTAGTGTCAAGGTTTTTCAGTGTAGAAAAGTGGGCTGGGTTTTGGTTTCTGACTTGTGACTCCCACAGACTCAATTTTATCTGGAAGCCTTTGATCAGTGAGAGCATCTCATTTACTACTTGATCTTTTCCTTGAAGTCTAACATTCAGTGCACTAAGATGATCAGTTATATCTACTATAAATGCTAAATCACATCTCCATTCCTTATCTCTCAATTCAGGGATAGCATTACCTTTCATATCTAAGAACAGCTCAATTTCTTCCAAAAAATCAAATGCTCTCTTCAACATTCCTGCTTTGCTTAACCACCTTACCTCACAAAAATACTTCACATCACAGTACTCTGCATCAATGTCTTCCATTAACTGCTGAAACTCGCGGTGATTTAAACCTCTTGACCTAATGAAATTGACAGTTTTTACAAGAATATTAGTCACATGCTGAGAGTTTAGTCTTTGCACATAAAGCTTCCTGATGTGTGATACAGTGCCGGACAATAAGTGAACCTGAGTCAATATTTTGAGACCCCATTCTAGTCTTCAGTAATCCAACAACCCCATTTTTCTGACCAGACATTGCAGGTGCACAATCTGTATTAATGGAAACTAAATTAGTGTAAAGTAGGAATTGCAAATTTCCTGTCGTCTCCGGTCCTCCACTCTCACCTCCAATTCTATAGATTCCAGAACTTCAGGTGTAGAAGAGTTTGGTAGTTAGGAGGGAGGACAAGGGGTTGGGGGCGGCAGGCAGGCTGGGGGAGGACCCCAGGAAGGGGCAGGACGACGGGCGGGGGAAGTACTACTTCCTAGAGCTGCTGTAAGGTGTGTGATGGCAGGGGAAGCACAAACCATTATGTATGAACGTAAATTCAATATAATATCACAAGATCCCATCCTAGTTTCATGATTTTAATGATTCTGACTTATATTTACTGTGTTATTTACTATACCATTCTCGCGAACAACTTGTTGACAAAAATAATCGATGATTAGTTTGGCAATTAATAAGTCTTGACTAAAAAATCTTTTGTAAACATAAGCTAAGAGTTCTCTCTCTCTCTCTCTCTCTCTCTCTCTCTCTCTCTCTCTCTCTCTCTCTCTCTCTCTCTCTCTCTCTTTATATACAGTATATATATAATACATATATATGTATGTGTGTATATATATAATGCATATGTATGTATATACATATATATATACATACATATATATATATATATATATATATATATGTGTGTGTGTGTGTTTTTGTGTATATATACACATAATGTGTGAGTGTATCAAAAGTGTGTAATTCTAAAGGCGGGGAAGGAGTCATTTTGTTTGAAAGTAATTCACTATTAATTAATCAGCATCATAAGATTTTCGGCAATGATTCCAAATTATAATTACGGTTTATAGAACCACTTGTTATTCGATATAACATTCTAACAGAAAAGTTATTGCCTAAAATAATGAACTTTGGTATAGTTTGGAAATTTTGTCCAGACTGTAAAACCTTACTTACATGGTATACCCAATTCACGAGTCTAATATCTCATTTTCCTTAGATAGAATATCTACAATTGGTATGCAACAATTCAGCATATATGAACAAGTATTTCAGGAAACACTAGTGTTTGTGTGAGTAGTCAATCATCAGAGAGCAACGTACCACCCGTGTGTCACACGAGCGTACATAGTATTTGATGTGACGAGCCAAGAGTAGGATGCGACTTAACGGCGAGATGAAAGCAACTGAGTCACATCCTGCTCTTGGCTCGTCACATTGGTCACTCCCAATGTGACGAGCCAAGAGCAGGATGTGACTCAGTTGCTTTCATCTCGCCGTTGAGTCACATCCTACTCTTGGCTCGTCACATCAAATACTATGTACGCTCGTGTGAAACATGGGTGGTACAGCAACTACAAATAATCTTCATATTTCTTTATATCCTCCCCTAGCTTACATTATGTAAGGTTCGGTTAGGTGTATTTATGGCTTTTCTTGGTCTCGTTAAGCGTGTTTTTTTCCCTAAAGATACGGTTTACATTGAGGTATGACATTTTGTGCCACCGCAAATGAATTCTACTGCATTTTGTAAATTCTATAAAGACGGTCACTTTATGCTTAAAATATTCGCATGACAGAATCTTTAAGCATTCTCTGTCATAGTTACCGAGTACATGTTCATGACAATTAGACAGATTGGGTGAAAGCTGGGCAGATTATGATGTCTGCATTCACATACACAAAATGCAATATTGTTTTGATTGCTACTATGGTATGGAACACATGTTGATTCTATGTTCCCGCTGAATAAGCTCTGGTTTCAGCTGTTATTTCATGGTTAATAAGCAATTATATTCAGTTAGTATTAAAGATGGTTGATAAGAGACGATCATAATTTCATAGTTATGTTTTAGATTATAATATGACCCCAGGAGAATAGTGTAAGTAGTTGCTTAGCTTACTGAATATAAATATATCCTGAAAAGTAAAGAAAAAGTTTCATCATTTTAATTCTAACTCAAGAATCATTCATATATACAATGTCCTTCCACCTTTATTATTATTATTATTATTATTATTATTATTATTATTATTATTATTATTATTATTATTATTATTAGCTAAGCTACCACCCTAGTTGGAAAAGCAAGATGCTATAAGCCCAAGCACAAGATTCTTGCTTATGGTAGAGTGAAGTATTGACACCCACGATTCAAACGCTCTAGTTTAGATGGCTTAGCACGTTCGATGCTCTCCCACGTCCCAATAACAAACCATTTTTGCCACTTTACTACTCCTAGTTTGTTTCGCATCGGCTTTGATCATTTCTTCATATTTCACAACAAGGTTCCTCACTTTTTCTTCGTTTTCTAGTAAAGGACATCTTTTATCTTTCTCCATTATTTGAGTTTTTTCAAGATTCCCAATCAGATCCTTAACGATTCCTTCTTGTGGTTTTTCATCCTTTGGTTTAATCAAAGATATCCTCTTTTTCTCATTTTCGGATATTTCAAATTGTTGAATCTCTAAAATTTTAGCTAGGGCAACTTCTTTGGCCTCCATACTTGAATTCCTTCTAATTCCCAGACAATCCTCCTGTTCCATTTTACTATTCCTAGTTAGTTTTGCATCGCCTTTAATCATTTCTTCATATGTCATAACAAGGTTCCCCACTTTTCCTTCGTTTTTTAGTAAAGGGCGTCTTTCTTCTTTCTCCATTATTCGAGTTTTTTCAAGGTTCCCAACCAGTTCCTTAACGATTCCTTCGTGTGGTTTTTCATCCTTTGGTTTAATCAAAGATATCCTCTTTTTCTCATTTTCGGATATTTCAAATTGTCGAATCTCTAAAATTCTAGCGAGGGCAACTCCTTTGTCCTCCATACTTGGATTCCTTCTAATTCCCAGACAATCCTCCTGTTCCCCTTTACTATTCCTAGTTAGTTTTGCATCGCCTCTAATCATTTCTTCATATGTCATAACAAGGTTCCTCGCTTTTCCTTCGTTTTCTAGTGAAGGACATCTTTCTTCTCTCTCCCTTATTCGAGTTTTTTCAAGATTCCCAACCAGATCCTTAAAGATACCTTGTGGTTTCTCATCCTTTGGTTTAATTGAAGATATCCTCTTTTTCTCATTTTTGGATATTTCAAATTGTTGAATCTCTAAAATTCTAGCGAGGGCAACTCCTTTGTCCTCCATACTTGGATTCCTTCTAATTCCCAGACAATCCTCCTATTCCACTTTACTATTCCTAGTTAGTTTTGCATCGCCTTTAATCATTTCTTCATATGTCATAAAAAGGTTCCTCACTTTTCCTTCGTTTTCTAGTGAATGACATCTTTCTTCTTTCTCCATTTTTCGATTGTCTTCAAGGTTCTCAACTAGACCCTCAACGATTTCTTCTTGTGGTTATGCATCCTTTGGTTTAATCAAAGACATCCTCTTTTTCTCATTTTCGGATATTTCAAATTGTTGAATATCTAAAATTCTAGGTAGGGCAACTTCTTTGGCCTCCCTACTTGAATTCCTTCTAATTCCCAGACAATCCTCCTGTTCCACTTTACTATTCCTAGTTTCTTTTTTATCTCCTTTAATCGTTTCTTCATATTTCATAACAAGGTTCCTCACTTTTCCTATGTTTTCTAGTGAAGGACACCTTCCTTCCTCCATTTTTTGAGTTTTTTTTTTCAAGATTCACAACCAGATCGTTTACGATTCCTTGTGGTTTTTCCTTTGGTTTAATCAAAGAGACCCTCTCTGGTTCCATAACGGAACACTAACCGCATAAAAGCTTAATTCCCGAAGCCCCAATAATGTTCTGATTACTAATTATAAATCCATTAACGACTTTTGTATTCAAAGCCATTCCACAATAACAACACTTAATGTCAAAACTCTCCATATCTGTTGATATATTTCCTTCACCTCGTCCTTGCTTTATTTTGAGAAAATGTTTCTTGCTCTGGAGACTCATGGAGACTCCGAGAAAGTCTTCGGAGAATCTGATAATGTCTTAAAAAAAAACACGGATCCGTGAGTCGGAGTCTCGATCAGACGAAAGATTTATTTTGTTCAATTTTCATAATTTCTATTTTGAATACCAACAAATCGACAGAAATTATTACAAAACTATCTTTTAGGCATATGTGTACTACAATCGGTTTCTAAAATCATTTACAATAGGATAACATAAAGGAGAAGTAAAGGCGATTTTCTAAAATTAGGATTTTATTCATTAGAGCTACATTGAACAAATCAAATAGGTGAATATAAAGGGTAAGGCATTAGGAATTTTAATACGAAATTGGAATATATGTGAAGAAGGAATTCTGAAATTAATTATTTCATAAATGTCTCTAAAGACAGAGAGAATCTTCCGTGGAGGCTCCACAGGACCACAAGATCCGCCAAAGCCGCTACAGATGACGTCATTCCTTCATCTGGGCTATAAGGTCTTCATTGGATTCCGTAAACGATAGAACATAGAGCGCTTCTCAATCTTCCTCTGTTTTTCCAGTTTGTTTCCTGATGTTCAATTGTTATTTCTTCCATTCGCCATTCCAACGAAGCGCACTGTTCCTCTGCTGTGATGAGCTTTATTTACAGCCTTTAACCATCTATTGTATGGTCGCTGTTCCGTAAAGGTCTTCGCCATTCTCTTCTATCCTGGACATCCTGTTCTCTTAATCATTCTTCCCGAATGTCTTTCGCTTCTTTGCTGAATTGTTTTCGACACCTCATTGTCGAGGCTTTTCCATCATCTTCCTGAATCCTTTTAGGAATGGCGTTGTTCGGACTTGTTACTCTTCAGCCGCCTTGATCTTGTTTAGAGCAACGATCTTTGCGTTCTTCCACAACTCATCATTGACTCGCGGAATTCATCAGAGACATTGATCAACGATGATGATGTTAGATCATGACCTCAATGTGTTTGGCAGCCCGTAAGAGGCACAGAAGGACGGACGCGATGAAGATGAAGCTCTCCAAAGAGCACTTGAAGACGACCATGGTAGGGAAGTTGAAACTGCTGTCGGTTCATACTCCTTTCTCGGTTCTGGATAAATTCGTCTGCTCTGCTTGAACAACGAAAGTACACCTCAATATAACGGATACGTCGACAAATTTCAATAAAGAAAACATCCAAATATTTGTGAAGAAATTTAGGCATTTAGAAATTTACAAAACAAATTATTTGATAAATAATTTTGAAGGTGAAAGTTTTCCGCGCTAAACCGTTTTGTATTTTTGTCTCAAATAGCAATATCTGGCATCTCTCTCACTACGTCTACATATCTTTGTAAAAATAAATCCCATTTAGAGGCTCTGCTGTAGGTCTATACGTATAGAGTTTATAGTGTATGCCTATACATGGATGGGCCATACTGTATGCTTAATCATAGATGGGCTATTCTGTAGGCTATTCATAGATAGGGTTATTATAGGCGTATTCAAAGATCAGCTATAATATAGGTCTACAGTATACATAATAGGCTATGCTGTAAGCGTATACATAGATAGCCTACACTGTAAGCCTATACATTTATACATGTATGGGCTCTCTCTCTCTCTCTCTCTCTCTCTCTCTCTCTCTCTCTCTCTCTCTCTCTCTCTCTCTCCTTTATATACATAAACATACACACGCTCACACACAAACTATATATATATATATATATATATATATATATATATATGTATATATATATATATATATATATATATATATATATACATATTTATGTATGTGTATATATATATATATATATATATATATATATATATATATATATATATGCTTTTTGGACACTCCTATCTAATATAATTTTCACCAAATGCGATTGCCTTGATGGCGTCAATAGGTTTCCTACAGAAATCGTCGTATTTTATCACCTTTAGAATCTCCGGCTTTGTTTTCTTTAACCAAATAAGGCTTACGAATACGAGGATTCCTGTGGGAAAAACATTGACGCCAATTTATATATATATATATATATATATATATATATATATATATATATATATATATATGTATATGTATATATATGTGTGTATATATATATATATATATATATATATATATATATATATATATATATTTATATATATATATATATATATATATATATATATATATATATATATATATATGTGTATATATGTGTGTGTGCGCGAGCGTGCGTGCGTGCGTGCGTGCGTGCGTGTGTTTAGGGCTCAAAGAATTGTAATTTTTCTTCTTTATAATATTTTTAATTTGCTTTTGCGTTCACTATATTAACAGAACTGAAGTAATATATATATATATATATATATATATATATATATATATATATATATATATATATATATGGATAAGCATGGGATGGATAGCTTTTGGTAAACAAAATGAAATTATGAAAAGTAAAATGGCACTTATCTAAAAAGAAAAGTATTTTTTCAGATGGTCTTACTAGCATTCTGTTATGTATGAGAAACATTTCACTTACAAAAGCCTTAGTTCACAAGCTAGTTGAGATCAGAGCTATGGGAATAATGATGGGGATACCAGAGAGACGGAATAATGATGGGGATACCAGAGAGACGGAAAAAGAAGAAAAGATTAAAGTACAGGATGTTCTTACAACTTGTAAGAAAAATAAATGGACATTGGCAGGACATATAATGAGAATGACAGATAATAGAAGGACATTGAGAATACCAAAACGGGTTCCTAGAGATTACAAAAGAAGCAGGGGAAGGAAGAGAAGACAACGGATTGATGAACTGAGACATTTTGTCGGTGTGGACTGACGTAGAAAGGCCATAAACAGATGTAAAATATTTTTCATCTGTAAAGATGAAATTTTTTCCAAAGAAGTGATCAACGTGGAGATATTATAAAGGAAATCCAAGGTGATATTCCCAGTGTTTCTACTGTATGTTAATTTTTCTTTATTGGTCAGTATGTGATTATGAATACCTTCTTCATGGAATCTCTGTCATGATGATTGACTTCTCACACAAACACTTGTGTTTCCTGAAATATTTGTTCATATATGCTGAATTGTTGCATACCAATTGTAGATATTCTAGCTAAGGAAAATGAGCTGTTATTTGACTCGTGAATTGGCTATACACTGTAAGTAAGGTTTTTCAGTCTGGACCAAATTTCCAAACTATACCAAAGTTCATTATTTTAGGCAATAACTTTTCTGTTAGAATGTTATATCGAATAACAAGTGGGTCTATAAACCGTAATTGTAATTTGGAATCATTGCCGAAAATATTATGATACTAATTAATTAATAGTGAAATACTTTCAAACAAAATGCCTCCTTCCCCGCCTTTAGAATCACACTCTTTCGATACACACACACGCGTGCGCGTGGGCGCACACACACACACACATATATATATATATATATATATATATATATATATATATATATATATATAATTTATATGTATATATATAATTTATATATATATATATATATATAATTTACATATATATATATATATAAAGAGAGAGAGAGAGAGAGAGAGAGAGAGAGAGAGAGAGAGAGAGAGAGAGAGAGAGAGAGAGAGAGAGAGAGAGAGACCCCTAGCTTGCGTTTACAAAAAATGTATCAATCAAGACATAATAATTGCTAAACTAATCATCGATCTGTTTTGTCAACAAGTTGTTCGCGAGAATGGTATATTAAATAACACAGCAAATATAAGTTAGAATTAGAATCTTTATAATCATAAAACTAGGATCTGATCGTGTGATATTATCTTGAATTTACGTTCATGCATAATGTTTTGTGCTTCCTCTGCCATCACACATCTTACAGCTCAAACAAGTAATACTTCCCCCGCCCGTCGTCCTGCCCCTTTCTGGGGTCCCCCCCCCCCCCCTTGCCTGTTGTCTTCCCTCTTAACTACAAAACTCTTCTATACTTGAAGTTCTGGAATCCATAGAATTGGGGGTGACAGTGGGGGACTGGAGACGACAGAACATTTGCATTTAATTGTACCTGAACAACTAACTGTATTTAGAGACAAAACAGGTATTTATCGCTGGACCTGGTTCAAGTCCCACTCAAGATCGATAGGTTTTTGTATTGTTCGCAACCTCACAATCTTTTTGAATTAAGTAATTTGGGTTTAGGGTGAGCTTATTGGTTTACATGCTCAATCATCGGCAGCCATTGCCTGGCCATCCTTGGTCCTTACTTGGGGGAAGAGGGGCCTAGGCGTAGATCATGTATATATGGTCACTCTCTAGGGCATTGTCGTGCTAGCTAAGGGATTGTTACTGTCTCGTGCCTCTGGCATTCATTTTAACCAAGGGGTCATTTTAGTGTGACTTACATGTTTACAATTAGCGATTTTAATCAATAAGGTTGACATTGTCATGAAATTAAATAATATAACGACGGTATTATAACAGAGTTGAAATTAGGTGGTTACATTTAATGACTTTTTTTTTTTTCTTTTTTTTTTGTACATGGAATCTGATGCTGGTTGCAGTGTAAAATAAGACGTAGGTAGGACACTTCTTTATTTGTATGTACATTGCTTGCTGCAATTCATTGCAATACTATACAGTGGCAGAATATATTAATACAGTATTTACTCATTCTTGATCAACATATGCAATCACATATGTTCATACATTAGCACTAGTGTGATTTACTTTATGATAAGATTCTGGTAATGATTGGTTGAAAAATTCAGTAGCCTAAAGCGACAATTGTCTAGTTTTATGCAGCGCTTTGGTTGATATAATTGTCAGGGTTTCATATTATTATAAGCGTAGATGATAATTATGTTTCTTTGGTTTTGTGTGTTAGTTATTACTTAAATGTTATGCCTCTTATTTTTTGGTAACTTGCGCCTAAGTTACTTATCCAAATCCTTAATATGGACCAATTAATTAGGATACGAGAGGGATTACTGAATATTTGAAAGTTACTGCTTGTATTAAAGGAGCTTTTTTGTGATCAATATTTACTATTGTTGGTTTCATTATGGTTGTCCATTTCACTCAGTTTTTCATAGACCTGATTATTTTTCATGTAATTTCTTTTTCAGTTTGGTTTTATGAATGAGCAAAGATTCGGTAATGATAACTCTCTTTCACTATTTGGGTGTTTCAGGTCTTACTTTAAAAACACTTAATGTCACTTTTGTTTATGAACATTTACTAAATACCATTTAATTCTTTTTTACTTTAAAGATATTTTTAGTCATCGACTAGTTCATATATTTTCAGGAACAAAATTTCTTTTCATTTTTTTAATCGTCCATTATTCAATCCAAAAAAGGTGTGATTTGAACTAAAATAGCTTATTCCTATTCATCTCTATTTTTTCCGACTAATTTAGCATTCCTTGTAATGGAAGTGGTTCTACCAGCTTTACCATAGTACTATTCCGATTAGTTTCATCAATGAGCTCAAGTTTTCCTCTTGTTTTCTTCTTTACACGTGACCTTGAAACATTCTTTCATATGCAACAGATTTTGCAATTAGTACATTTCTTTCATCAGTCTGTGACCCTTTTTGTGATTTTAATTCTTTTCTGATTAAATAAGGTTTTTTAAGCTTCTGGAAAATTTTTATGCCACATCATATTAATGAACTGACTTCAGATTTAGTTGTGAAAAAAACTTATTTATTTTAATGAAAGTATTTGTAATGAGAACTCGTTGTAGATTAGGACTCATGGAATCTTTAATAACCTTGCTAACCTCTACTATGGCCATAGAGCCCACCCTTAAGATTCATTAGTAATGCAAACTTGGATCTGGGTGAAGAAAGTTGCTTAGTTAATTCGGGTTATGTGTTCTAGCAAAATATGTAGTATTTAGCTGGTCATAACTGTACATTATAGCCTTTTGATAAAATTTAGTTGTACAATTAATTGCAAAAGAAAACATTACATGCATTCAAAAACATTCAACCAAATGACAAACAGCCAGCAACCATTCTTCAGTATTGTCTCCTATATGACACCCTTGAACATATTGAATGTACATAAAAGAAAATGTTCCTCTACAAATGCACAGCTGTACTTTGTATACCCAGTGCTGGTTTTAATGAAAAGTTGCCAGTTCAAGGCTAATTCTTGGCAAACCTCCTCTTCCTACAGTTGAATGAATTACCTGGGCCAAATAAGTATACATTTTATGAATTTTTGCATTACTCGTTCGTTCGTAGTAGATTGCTTGGCCCTTCCGGCCAGACACGGGCTGTTTGTAAGACTCAAAGTGTTTTGCTTTGGCATTCCTTCCCCTTTGAATAGTGGTAGAATTGCAATATACCAAACAGAAATCCACGTTTTTTTCTCAGCTGTAAGTACATTCAAGAAAAGTGCCCCTAATAAAAACCAGACTTAATCTAGTTAATGATAATTTCTTTTGACGAGAATGCTGATTTAGAAATGCCCCGATAAGTTTTTTTTTTTGTCTCATTTTCTTGTGTATATTATTATCAACGGGGCCTTCAAGAGAATATACCTTCATAGTAACATGATCTGGAAGAGGAGATATTCTTTATATGAAAAAAGTAAGCTGTTGTGATGTAAGAGACAGTATGTATGTAAGTATTATAGTTGTCTTTTCCTGAATAAAATTTTTAGTTTCCTTGTGGTATAAAGGTGGACATGATGATGGATAAGACATGATTTAATCACTATCATGTACCTTGTCTTTGTTATGGGTTTTATCATTGTCCCCACTTTTACGTCTCCTTCAAATGGTTATGCACTTTGATTTTCTGTTAAAGGCTGACAAGCTTCGGTAGGCACGCGTTACAGGAAAGGCTTACATATTAAACATTTTAAAAACCAGTACCTGGCCTCAACTTTTTGTCTATATTAATGCTTTGTCTCCCTTATTAGTTAAGATTTGTACTTTAATTAGTAAGTTATAAATGAATGACTCTGATATTCTATTTTTCCTTTATATTAATACACACACACACACACATATATATATATATATATATATATATATATATACTGTATATATATATACTGTATATATATATATATGTATATATATATATATATATATATATATATATATTGCCTAGGTCTAAAGTTTCCTTACCAATCCCCTTACAACGTTTTTCACTAAGGGCCGAGATATCCAAACTATATTTCATAAATTCACTCTCCACTTGCTGTTACTTCCCAATCTGATTCATGGTTCGAACATTCCAATTACCTATTTTCACTTTTTCTATAGTATTTATAAACCGTTAGATTCTTAGCACCCCGCTACGGCCGGGACTGGGGGCCATTCTTTCATCTTCTCTTTTCATGACTGACTGACTCCATAGAGGATTCTTTGACTATATACATCAAAGGATAGTCAATTCCTTGTGATGCGCAGTGCCTATCTAACTAAGGCAAGTGACCCCTGCCGGTCCATACTAATTCTAGTAAGATCAACCACCAGTCAACGTGAGTAAAAGCCGAAGAGACAGTTTGTTCATCGCCTTAAACTCCACCCGTCTCCCTGCTGCCAGTGATTTCATCGAGATTTAGGGAGGTATTTCCTCCACAGCCAAAGCTTTTATTACTCCACCAAGTTACTCATCCGCTTATGCGATTATAACCATTGGAAAACATGGATTGCTAAGATATACTGCATATATATATATATATATATATATATATATATATATATATATATATATATATATATATATATATATACACACACACCAACCAAGAGAGACAGTTAGATTCGCAGATTATCATACAAATTGGTATTCCAATACCACGTTTATCTGAGCTCTTGTTGCATATTCATTCTAAAGAGATAAGTTCCTAGAAGCTAGCATTTACTCTCGTCGTTGCCATGCCATGCATAAATGCGGTTAACGCATTGCGTACAGCATTCTGGTTCCCTGAATGCAATCAGGATATAGAAACCACTTTTACACTGAAATTAATTTAAAGCCTGTTATATTCCACAGGATAGAGTTGTTAATTTGTATTTAATTTGTCTAAATTAAGTTATATTTTCAAAATAAGTTTTCATGGCTCTGTTGACTTTAAATAAAAAACTCATTATTTATTTATTACATTAGTTTGATTGTCAAATAGTAAATTGTTTTAATTATTAATACAATACCGTTATACTGATACATTAAGTGTTTTTTGTGTGGTTAATCATAGAATTTTAATGCATGAACAATTTATGTAATTACTTGTAATTTTCATCCGAAATTTTGATTGTTTTCAGATTTTCCATTATCAGGGGCTAGGTGAATGAAATATTCGTGGTCAATTTTTCATTGGACTTTCATACGGTAAAAAATTTTGATGACAAAATAAAAAAAATAGAGTAACATTTTCACAGTATTTGCCCCTAATTCCTCATTATAACCTTCAAACTCTCACAGTAAACTCTTAATCGTTGCAAATTCTAAAGAATTTGATTTGGGCGTTTATTAAAGGTAATCCAAAACAATCCACTATCACACCCACCTTAATTTATTAGGCATTTGCTCAAAGAAGCACACAATACTATCTTTACTGCCTCTGTTAATGACATAGCTATTTTCAAAATTGACTCCATCATGAAGCTTGACAGAGCAAATCAAATTCTCAGCGTTGTTGCGCCCAATTCTTCCTTTTACCATCTTCAGCGTTCCGTAAACACAATTTAGGAAAAGTGATTAGATTTATGTTTCCGCTTCAAAACATCATCAAGTCCACATACTTCATCCCCGTCTAGTGCTTTAACCTATGAATAATTCGTTCTCGGGATTTATTTGCTCATTACCTTTTCCTTTATCAAATTCTCCTGAACTCTCTTTCATCTTTGGATCTACGGCGGCGAGGAAATCCCTTACAAAAACTTTGAAAAGTTTAAAAGCATTTCGAAGGCTTGCCAAAGGGTATCCATTTTCACTTTAGGTGAGTTGCATTAAAGAATCCCTTTCTCATACAAATAATGAATAATGAAAACTATAAAATTGTATATTACATTTATTGATAGTACTCTACCTACTGGTGAATGGGAATATGAATTATTTTTACACTATGATTTGATTGCTATAAGAATTTCCTCCTGGTATATTGTCTTTCATTAGGTAAAGCTTCAAAATTGGAATTTAATATTTTAGAAAGTGCCATATCCAAATTATGATTAACTCCAATTTTAACTTAATGGTAAAAGCTGAAAAGGAAATCAGAGATACTTGTTAGTCCTTTTTCCACCTTCCACACGTATTGAGTGCAAACCCAAATTATTTTGAGAAATGTTTAAATTTGTTTTAACAGTTGCATTTCTGAAATTCCAATCAAACTTATTTTATGGAAAGTATGTTTAGATAAATTTATTTGTGATAGGTCTAGCACTCTGTTTACCACACTATTTCTGTAACTCCTATGTTGTTTAAAACCTTTTAATGTTTGCTGGAGGAAACTCTAATGCATATGTTAAAAGTAAATATCTATTCCTATAAAGTCTGGGCTTTCAAAGAACTTGGAACTTTTAATGCTGTTCTAAAAATTTCCCGTGTTGTGCAGAACTTGTTTTATTTTGGTTTTGAGATTCGTATGATTGGTCTTGAATTTAGGGTTGCTTTTGAGATTGTTAATCTTGAGGCTCTTGCTTTGAAAGTAGAACAGATGTGAGTTGATAAATAATATCTTAGTATTATCAGTGAATTTTTGGTAGCCCAACTACTGGTCGAAAGACTTGATAGAATAACAACTCATCTAATGACAATTCGTCGAACTGACAATTGGTCGAAATGAATGGTAGTTTCATTTATCTGAAAGGTTTATTTAGAAATAATAAATGAAATATAATGTAATTTTTACCGTATTGTGTCGGAAGGATTATAGTTGTAAAGCTAAAAATGTAAAAATGAGAGAAATAATTTCAAATTTAATTAACATGCAGGAATTTATAAGTTATGGGCAGTTGCTTTTAAAAGTTCTAACCAATCCTCGCGGCTGTACTCATCCACAATTTTTTTTTTTCAGACTTTCATTGACTGTTATATCTGTCGTTTTTCCTAGAAATATCTATTCCCATGCTTGCTTGCTTAATTTGGAGTTCATTGCTTGCTTGCTCCTTCCTTAGCTTCCTTAAAAGCTTCGTTTCTGTAGGATTTCGTATTTTGTTTTATAAATGTGAAAATAATGTCATAAGTATCTTCGTCCTTTGAGCCCGACAAACAGTATTGCAATGGTAAGGTTTTATTTTCAGCAATTAGAGCGTGGATAGTGTACAACTGTGACTTAATTGGAGCACAATCAAATGTGCTATCACAAAACCAAATACATTTTTTGGGATAAAAGGTCCAAATTTCTAGCAGTTCCATAAATAGTAACTTTTTCGTCTTCATAGAACATAAAATTTGCACCTTGGGTCTTCATCTTCTTTACGGACTTTTTCCTGTTCACTGTTTGCAGAAGAGATGTTTTTGGGTAGTGCTCCTGCAACACTCAATGACATAGTACATGTTACATTATCTACTATGCAGCCAGTCACTTTGGTTTCACAAGCCCTTTGCTTAATTTCATTTTCAACTTTCAAGGCAGTATTTCGAGTATCATTTAGGCAGATGGTAATGCCGTGAAAGATTTCCTTGAATCATATCACTCCGTTTTTCACATCTCCAGTATGTTTTATCACAACATTTCTTATCAATTGTGTAAGTAAAGCCTTCTTGCAAAAGTTTTCTTGCACCTCGCTCGTTCTTGATGAATTCCATTTTGCTCATGGGCTATAGTGAAATGTTCAATATTAGAGACTTAAGAACAGAAATGGTTTCAAACTACCATATTATTCTGCTAACTATTCTTGAACAACACTACTATCAATGATTAGATACTTAAAAACAGAAGTAATTTCAAACTACCATTCATTTTGACCAGTTGTCATTTCGACCAATTGTCATTCGACGAGTTGTCATTCTACCAATTGTCTTCCGACGAATTGTCTGCATACCGAATTTTTAACAAATAATTTGCAAAGAGGGGTTGTTTTGTTTGGACAAAAACATGGTCTTTTTAATTCCTTATTCCTGATCAGGCTATTGAATTCTGGCGTAGTAATAGGGTGCAGTTCATTCTGACTGTCCTGCCCATTTTATTATGAGGCTCAGTAATTCGGGAAGTTTTATTCCAGTTGTGACCAAATCATGATTTAATCTTTATAACCATTTATAGCACAGTAGTTGAATAGGTATAACTTTAAAAGTTCATACTTGGTGAAATTCTCTTATGTAATGTAAGTTAAAATATTATATCAATTTAAGCATGCTATTTATCGTTGATGTATTATTTTTTTCTACTCATAATTTAATCTACTTTTCCGTTTCTTTTCTCTATCCTTTCAAGCAAACAGAAAGACTCCTTTCTTTGACAAAAAGAGCTAATATAATGTTGCAGAATCATGAAGAGATTGTAGTCGTTGGTCATTGTTATGGCTTGAATATCATGTACAATTGGTGGGTTGATTCCATTATTGTTGATTCATCAGTGTCAGTTCTAACGATCATCATGTTCTTGGTTCTTTTTTCGTTAATGATGATCCAGTTATTGCAATTACGCTACTGTGCAGATAATTTTAATTGCAGTTTATTTATTTGCTACATTTGCAAAAAAGTTTGTTTGTTATGGCAGTTTATATTTCTTCATCATTAGTTGTTTTATGTTGGTGCAGTTTGTATGTCTCCATCATTGTTTATTGTTCAACTGATTTCATTGAATTTTTGCTGCCATAGCCATTAAATACCACAGATACGTACTATCTAAAAGGATTTCAAGTGTATGCCGCAGAAAACTAGTGTACTTGGCTAATATTGCATTTGGAGGCCAAATAGCAGTATGAAAAATATAGCTGTTATTTATGAGTTCAGTAACTATACAAAAACATTTGTTTTCCTTACCTGTCCCCTATAAAACCGGGAGTCTGTTATAGTGTACATTTTAGGCCAAGAAATTCTTCATCTCGGAAATTCTCATCTAAACACATTCAGATAATTAAGGCTGTATCCGGATCTTTCGACAGTATTTTTACTACCACTTCCTATTGTGTCAGTGGCTTTGGAATTACCTCTATCATAAGCTTAATTAGAAGCATCTTAGAAATTTCCATTATTACCATTTGAAAATGCAACCACCAATGTGAAAGCTGAGAGGACCTTGAGTCATTTCTAAATGTTGCAGACACTATGATTGTGTGAGAACTTAAAAATATTAGTTCAGTAGTTTGCATGGACATTTGCAATGCTTTCAAGAACTCCAAAGCCAGGAACGCGCTCTTGCTTGATAACGTGTTCAAAATTCACACTTCCGGAAGGTTTTAACAGTTTCACGAGATCTTGTATAATGGTTTGCTCTGTTAAGTGCCCATTTGTCCAATCTTTATAAAACAAAATGGCCTCCGTCAATGAATGGATTGTAAAGTTTGGCAGGCTGGATGTCCAGGTGTAAGGAAGTAGAAAATAAGCATATGCACTGATGCACATCAAACACAGTTAGTCATCTTACTACTACTACTACTAGCTAAGCTACAACCTTACTATATATTTCTAGCCCCATAACCTACTTTTTTATATAACTAATGAATTAGGCTTCTGATTAATGTGAAACCGAAACCACATAGTTTGAGACACCAACCTAATTAAGCAAAATGGATTTAAGAATCTACTTAGCATTATTGTCTTAATTTATATCGAGAAATGCCATCTCAATTTTGTGGGCATGGTGAGAGCGGAAATTAAGACCTGGCAACTAGACGCAGAATAACGGGTGTCGACCCTGACGTGGGGACTCGTGACGTTTACACCCGCCACGCTCCACTTTCTGTATGGTTATCATTACATCAGTAAAAGAAATTATATATATTATATATTAATATATATACATATATATATATATGCTTAACTGCCACAAGGATCACGTGACTTGGTATATGCAAAAGCCAGTAGGAAATAATAAAAAGCTTTAGTACCAAGCGCTTTCGTGCATTTTAATACACTTCTTCAGGGTACAAAGAAGTGTATTAAAATGCACGAAAGCGCTTGGTACTAAAGCTTTTTATTATTTCCTACTGGCTTTTGCATATATATATATATATATATATATATATATATATATATATATATATATATATATATATATATATATATTTATTGTGATGGCTAGCTTTGACCACCACCCAAAACACTAAACTTTTATCAAATAGTATTCACCAAAATACCATACTAAGTCCAAAAAAGGTGGAATAGTATCCAACTTCAATAAGAGTGCAAAGTCAATTCAAGGGGACAAAGAAAATACCACAAAAATATAATTTTAATACACAAGTTTCAGACAGAAAAAAACACCTGAACCTCAACAATACAACAATTAATGAGAAACACTCACTCTTAAACTCCCTGCAAAAGAAAACAATTACACGATTAAAGAAAGTTCATCAACACATACATACTAAAAGGGGAGAGGGTCCAGAAAGGAGGAGACACACGAAAATTAAGAATATCCTAACAAGTACAATCTAAATTGATCCGAATTCAGGGTGTTGGAAGGCTTTCACAAGCTCCACTAATGACGTCAGCAGAGGATCATAGGTCGTGATCTCGATAAATAAATATAGGTATAACTATTATTACCTTGGGTTAATGTCTAGGAGAGGGCCGCATGAAGATATCAGTGATATTCAATTTATTTTTACTAGAATGTGTAGGAATGTATGTAAATAGTGGTATATGAGTGAGATAATTTAGTGAAAATCAATAATAGTCAAAATATCGACGATCAAACTCACGCTACTCTTGTCTTCCTCCCAGATTTTTTCTAAGTCTGCTGTTATTGTTGACTGTGTCTTGTTTTTGCTCAAATGAGCCCTGTAACCACTATAATCCGCAGACAAACTAATCCACTATGAAGTCTTACACGTTTGGCCAATCACAGCGCCTATCCACTATGACGTCATACATGTTTGGCCAATCACAGCGCGACAATACATTTTCTTACCCAGGCATTTCATTTCGTTCTTAGACATGGAGGCCATAGCAAGCATGTCATCTCATGTTGCACAAGAAGTTGAAATTCCATCTTCTTGTCCTGACTGTTTCCTAACTTACAATGAATTTGTTGTAACTTATTC
>NC_090746.1:26978872-27001372 GCF_036898095.1 Palaemon carinicauda | reverse complement strand
GCGGTAGGTCTCGCGGGGGGAAACGTGCCCCGAGGGTAATGCCCAAGGTAGGTCACGCGTTAGCCAGGTCGGATCTCCAGTAAGATTTCTGGTCGCGTCGTATACTCACGCCGCTCCTCAATTCTCAGTGCGACCCCCTTTGTGTTCATCGCCACTTGGTTACCACATGGACTTTGCTTCTTTACGAGTGATTAGTGCTATTGCTGTGTGCTTTTACTTTCGTTCTTCTGTGCTTTTATTGGCGTTTTAGTGCTTTCTTTCCTTTGTGCTTGTGTCTAGAGAGCTTTGTGTTGTGCTATGGAGCATGCTCGCCGTTGTCCTGGGCTTAGAGCCGGGAAAGCGTGTGGGGCTTTCTTATCGAAGCCCGATGTGGATCCCCATTCTTTGTGTTCCTCGTGCAGGGGAAAAGCGTGTTTGCCTTCGGACACATGTCCGGAATGTGCTAGCTGGAGTGAGGTCCAATGGGTGAAATTTGGAACAAAGAAGAAAGCTACGAAGCGATCTCCAAGGGAAACAAGTTTGTCTTCCCCTGCGACGTCTGCGGGCGAGGGTTCTTGTAAGGTTCCTTCTTCTTCTCCTACCCAGAGTAGGGGACGAGGTAAGTCGGTGAAAAGGGAAAAGTTGGTGCCTCTTTCCCAGGGGTTTGATGTTGCGGGTTGTTCTTCTATGTTCACGGCGGATCAGGCGCCCGTAAGTGTGCGTTGTGGGGGTCCGACGGACATTGCTCTCGTACGTGGGGAGCACGTCTCGGTGGAGGACCCCATGTGGAATAATCATGTCCCTTTTTCGTCGCCAGATTCCTGGGTGGATGTCTCAGGCGCTTCGGCTGCGGAAGGTGCCGTCGGTAGAGAGGATTCCCCGCAGGAAGATCCGCTGGCATGGGGTGTATCAAGGACTCTGATGAGGTCTCCTCTTGATATGGAGGAGGGCCTGAACGAGTTCTTCCCTTTCATGGTTCGTCCGTCGTCGTTGGCGCCGACTACGTCAGCAGTTCCGGAGAGTTTTCTGCAGCCTTCTACGTCCGGAATACGACGTAGTCCCAAGAAGCCTCCGTCGGGTACGCAGTCGAGGTATACAGGCAAGTCAGACTCGTCGGTGCACAATTCGTCGGGCTCATCGGGTGAGGAACGTCGAAGGAGACGTAGGAGAAAGAGAGATCAGTCTGTGAGGAGGAATTCCCCTTTGCGGTCTCCCACAGGATCTATAGACAGGAGAGGAAACTCTCGCTTTCCTCCAAGCAAGAGCAGAAGACCTAGTTCTCCGCAAGGAACATGGGTCTTTGTTCCAGACAACAGGCTGAGGGACCTGACAAAGACCTCAAGCTTGATAGCCAAGCGAGCAGGAGACAGTCCTCCTAGAAGGGCCTCCGATAGCCTTACCTTGGCGTCAGCCGATGAGAGGAGGGTCTCGTCTTGTAGGCAGAAGTCCCGTCCTAGAGACACTCAATCCGCCCAGCGGAGGGAGTCGTCTCCGAGGATGGGCAGCCTCGACAGGTCTTCCCATCGAGATGATAGACGAGGAAGAGCCAAGCGAGCAGGAGACAGTCCTCCTAGAAGGGCCTCCGATAGCCTCGGCATGGCGTCAGCCGATGAGAGGAGGGCCTCGTCTTGTAGGCATAAGTCCCGTCCTAGAGACAATCAATCCGCCCAGCGGAGGGAGTCGTCTCCGAGGTCGGGCAGCCTCGACAGGTCTCCCCATTGAGATGATAGAGGAGGACGGGCTCCTCCGTCGTACTATTTCACGGAGGAGCCCGTCCCTTCGTCGAGGGCCTCGAGAAAGAAGGTGACTGCCGGCGAAGAGGATGAGAACTACCGAGGGTCCCGTCCAAGCGGAGGTGCCCGTGACCATGCCTCTCCCCAGTGTAGGACGGAGGAAGTGGATGACGAGACTATGATGCCGACGGAGGACTCCGCATATAGGAGAGTGATCTCCTTGATCAGAGACTACAACAACTTGCTGGAGCCTGTCCCACAAGAAGAGGAAGTGTGGACCTCCGGGTTAAACAAGTTTTTGGCGGCGCCCTCTCAGAAGAAATCCTCGCTAGCCCTTCCGGAGGCCAGAGACGTGGTGGTAGGCAGAACCCACATTGACAAAGTTATAGCCCGCAATAGTGACTCTGGTAAAGGCTATAGTGCAGCTAGACTATTGCAGGGACTTAAGTCCCAAAGCAAATATTATACATTGGAAGGAAGACCGCACGGGGCAAGCAAGATGAAGGAGGCCCTGGACATCCTATGCCAGGGCTTCTCCGACGAAAGGGCGCCATCGGCTCCCACTTTCTTCTCCCAGTCCGAGTCCGTGATGATGGAGGAGATGTCGAAGGACCTGGTCAACGTTGCCTCGTGGTTGGATTGGTGGGCCACCACCTTAGTGGGCACTCAGGTCCCAGCAGACTCGATGGAGCCTGCCAAACGTGAGGCGTTGAATGAGTTGTTGGGATCAGGTAGCCGTGCCCTTAAGTTTCTGACGTTCCAGTCCTTGGCTCTCTCCGCGAACTGGGTACTGAGGAGAAGAGACTCTTTGATTAAGAACTTGCTAGTAAAGATCCCCGACAGAGAAGTTAGAGGCCTGCGGAACATCTCCGTACGGGAAGAACACCTTATCCCCTCTAAAAAGGCAGAAGAGTTAGTGGAGAGGATGGTTAAAAAGAGGGAACTCGCCGTACGTAAACCACAGTCGGCGAGACGACCCTTCTTCAGGAGGCCCGTGGCGGACGCGCCCTCGACCTCGCGGTCTGTCCCAACGCAGGGAAGGCGGGAACATTCCTCAGGACAATGGTCCCAATCAATGAATCTCCCCCGCAGGGGACCTTCTTCAACTCTTCCAGCCTTCCTCCAGCTTACAGGAGTGCGTACTCATCCTCCAGAAGAGGACGGGCAGACCGGTCATCCCGTAGAAGATAAGATGAGAGGCCCACCTCCCCTGCCCAAGCCTCGGGTAGGGGGATGCCTCAGACTTTCTTGGCAAGCATGGAAGCTCCACGGAGCAGATCTGTGGACAGTAACGGTAGTGAAGGAGGGTTACAGGATTCCATTTCTGGGAGACCCGCCTCCGTTGATTCCAGCAAGTCAGGCGGACTGGCTGGTTCCCAAGGACCCGGCAAGAAGGGCAGCACTGGACAGAGAAGTTTCCACGATGTTGCAGAAAGGAGCCTTAGAGACAGTGAATTTTCCGGGTCCAGGGTTCTACAGTCGCCTGTTCTTGGTAGAGAAGGTGACAGGAGGGTGGAGACCAGTAATAGACCTGTCAGCCCCCAACAAGTATATTCGGAAGACCACCTTCAAAATGGACACCCCAAGAACAGTCATGGCGTCCTTAAGGGAAAGAGACTTTATGATATCCATAGACCTCAAGGATGCCTATTTCCAGATTCCTATTCACCCAACAAGCAGGAAGTTTCTCCGGGTGAAGTGGGGTGTCCAGATTTTACAATTCAAGGCCCTGTGCTTCGGACTTTCCACGGCGCCCCAGGTATTCATGAGGGTGTTTACGACAGTCTCCGTATGGACACACGAACGGGGGATTCGTCTAATTCGATACCTGGACGACTGGCTACTCCTTTCTTCCTCAAAGGAAGACTTGAAGCAACAGGGCAAAGACCTTCTGCAGTTATGCAAAAATCTGGGCATCACAGTCAACCTGGAAAAATCTCAGTTGACCCCGACCAACAGGATGACTTACTTGGGAATAGTTCTGGACTCATTACAGGTCAAGGCCTTTCCATCCTTAGACAGGCTGAACAACCTAGACCGAGTTCTCCGTCCCTTCCTTCTAGGACATCCCAGAAGGGCGAAGGATTGGCAGAGGTTGGTGGGACATCTGGTGTCCTTAGAGAAGCTAGTCTACACGGGAGGCAGAATCTAAGGAAAATTCAATGGAGCCTAAAGGAGAATTGGAACCAGAGAAGTTCCCCGGACAAAATGGTGCCAGTCCTTCAGGAAACCAGGCAAGCTCTAGAGTGGTGGCAGGATCGGGCACACACTCTAAAAGGGATGCCATCGTCCGCCGAACCTCCGGAAATCCTTCTGTGTATGGACGCATCGAAGGAGGGATGGGGTGCACATCTTCGGGAAAAGACAGCGAAGGGAAGATGGACAGAGGGGGAAAAGTCCCTACACATCAATGTCCTGGAGATGAGAGCGGTCCAAGAAGCCTGCAAACACTTCACGAAGGACTTGAGAGGGAACTCGGTGGCTCTGATGTCGGACAATGTTACCGTGGTGGCATATGTAAAGAAGGAGGGAGGACTGAAGTCGAAGGAGTTGTGCGATCTTGCCCTACAGATCCTGTAGTGGGCGGAAAAGGAGGAGGTCAACCTGACGGCAAGATTCATTCCGGGGAAAAAGAACGTCCTGGCAGACGGCCTCAGCAGAGTGGGACAAGTAGTAGCGACAGAGTGGTCCCTGCATCCACAAGTGGCAAGCTACGTCATTCAGATGTGGGGGTCCCCGGTAATGAACCTTTTTGCAACAAGGTTGAACGCGCAACTCCCCGTATTCTGTTCTCCTGTCCCATACCCGCAAGCAGCAATGGATGACGCCTTTCAACACAGGTGGGACGGTCTCGACGTCTACGCATTTCCACCCTTCTCCCTAATAAGACAAGTCCTCAACAGGGTGAGGACGGCAATCGACCTAAGGATGACTTTGGTAGTGCCTTGGTGGCCGGAGAGAGAGTGGTTCGCAGACCTAAAAAGCCTCGCCATTCTCCCTCCGTGGCCTCTTCCCGGCAAGACAGATCTCTTGAGGCAGCCACACTTTCAGAGGTTTCACGAAAACCCGCAATCCCTTCGTCTTCACGCTTGGAGGTTATCCAGTGCCTCCTGAGAAGACAAGGGTACTCGACTAAGACAGCTAAGAGGATGTCCCTTTACTTAAGAAAATCTTCCACGGCTGTCTACCAATCCAAGTGGACGATGTTTGTTAAGTGGTGCAAGAACAAGAAGATAGAACCCTTAGAAGCATCAGTTCCCGTTATAGCGGATTTCCTGGTCCAACTCAGGGATAAGATGGCCATGTCAGTCCCAGCGATTAAAGGAGTTCGTGCTTCCCTTGGCCAAGTTTTCCTTTTGAAGGGCATACTGTAGATTTTGGGTCTTCCAGGCATATTTCCATGCTCATCAGGGCCTTCGAACAAGCATGTCCTCCTTCTTCCCCCAGAATTCCGAGTTGGGACCTGGCTAGGGTGCTAGACATGCTCCGTAAACCACCCTTCGAACCCTTAAAAGATATAGTGGACAAGAATCTCACGTTAAAAGCAGTTTTCCTATTAGCGTTGGCCTCAGCTAAGAGGGTGGGCAAGCTACATGGATTGTCGTATGAAGTAGAGCACTCTAGAGGGTGGAAGGATATCACCTTTAAGTTTGTTCCCTCCTTCGTCGCCAAGACCCAGAATCCTTCCGTTTGGGATCCTAGGTTTGAAAGTTTTACGGTCCCAGCAATTCCGAACTCAGGTAATCAGGAAGACTTGAAATTGTGCCCTGTTAGGGTGATTAGGAAGTATCTTAAAAGAACGGCAGAGCTCTGTCCGACTATTAAGAACCTCTTCGTATCCTGCGGTAAAACTAAAAAGAACATCTCCAAGAATACTGTTTCGTTCAGGCTCAGACAAGTAATTATTCAAGCTTATTCGGGTGAGGGGCGTACAGTACCAGTAAAGCCCAGGGCTCATGATGTTAGAGGCCTAAGCACCTCTCTAGCGTTTGAAAAGAACATGTCGGTGGCTCAGGTGCTTCGGGCAGGAACTTGGTCTAATCAGTCGACATTCACCCCTCACTATCTCAAAGATTGTACGAGGAAGTCCCTAGATGGGTTTTCGATTGGGCCAGTCATTTCAGCGCTCCATCCGGTTTGACGGCTTAAGCCCCAGGTTCAATCGCGAACCACAAATGCTCTAGACACAAGTATGGTTATCTTTTGATTTCTCCTTCTTCCCCCTTTTTTCTCATACTATCAGTCGTCCTCGGGTCTTTTACAAAATAGACAAGTCTCAAGAGTCGTCAATATTCATCAAGCACAACAAGGAATATTTTGAAGAGTAAGTGTTAGTTACTCACTTAATGAGTCCTTTGTGTAGTTTATCCTACTTACCTTCGGGTCTATGTCTGGGAGGCACTCCCACCTCCTGAAGTGTAAGTCTCCTAAGAAAGTGTTTCGAGGTAAGTCTCTGTGTCGGAACAAATCACAAATTTTTAGTAATTTGTATTTTTCCTAACAATACTTACCGAGAAACACTTTCGGGTCATGGCCCGCCCCAACCGTCCCCCAGTTGCCTCACTGTTCTTGAGTATTGTTCCTTACTTAAAACTTACTGAAGATCCGACCTGGCTAACGCGTGACCTACCTTGGGCATTACCCTCGGGGCACGTTTTCCCCCGCGAGACCTACCGCTAGAAAATGGGAGTAGGGTAAACTACACAAAACTCTGGTCGTTTGAGAGGAGGTTCCAGTAACTCCTAAGAAAGTGTTTATCGGTAAGTATTGTTAGGAAAAATACAAATTACTAAAAATTTGTGATATTGTACATAGATAATAATATAGCTGATAAAATTTTAGTGAATAAAGCTACAAGACGGAAGTAGAATATATATATATATATATATATATATATATATATATATATATATATATATATATGTATGTATGTATGTATGTATGTATGTATGTATATATGTATATATATATCATATATATATATCATATATATATATAGAGAGAGAGAGAGAGAGAGAGAGAGAGAGAGAGAGAGAGAGAGAGAGAGAGAGAGAGAGAGAGAGAGAGAGAGAGAGAGAGGAAAAAAAAATCTGATACTGCATAATATTCAACTATACATGTCCATGATGGTACGCCATTAAACATGGCAACATGATACCAAGCTATTCAATCCAATCTTGAGTTTATTGTTGTCTTGTTTCATCATTACGATAACCTTGTGTACAATGGTGAAGCATTCTAGACATGATATAAAATGCCAATAGTGGGCATTAAGCAAGGTGTCAGTAGGAGCCAATGTCAATGCCTGTATCTTAACAGATGTGTACCTCCCATAGCACGATCACTTCTGTGACTGCTATCAGAGTTTTTTTTTTTCCGTAAGAATTACCTTTTGAATAATAAACACAAGTGAGGCTAAAATGAGTTTATTCAAACATAATAACTAATCTTTGGATTCCATCAAAGAGAAGGACAATTCAATACAGCTTATATATTATTTGATAACCATACAGAAAGGGGGCGTGATAGGTTCCCATGTCATGGTTGACACGCGTCATTCTGCGCCTAGTTGCCAGGTCTTAATTTCCGTTCTCGCCATGCCCACAGAATTGAGATGACATTTCTCGATGTAAAGTAAGGCAATAATGTGGAGTAAATGCTTGAATCCATTTTTCTTGATGAGGTTGGCGTCTGAAACTCTTGTGGTTTCGGTTTCACATTGATTAGGAATATTAGAAAAGGAGGTTGTTACGGGCCTTGAAATAGGTGATAGTTTGGAAAGCAGGAGGCTATAGGCCCGAGGGCTCCATCAAGAAAAAAACTGCCTAGAGAGGAAAGGAAATAAACGGCAAGAGAAGTAAAGAATAATTGATAAGAATATTTCAAGACCAGTAACAACGTTAAAATAGATCCTTCATATATAAACTATGAGAGACCTATGTTAGACTTTTCAACATAAAAACATTCGCTGCAAGTTTAAACTTCTGAAGTTCAGTATAGAGAAATTTCTTCGAAAATAATTATTTTTTCATTCACCAGATCCATAAATATTTTGTGTGGCATTTTTCTTCAATCAAAGTATCTGCAGGAATAGTTGTTGACGAGAAATTCTCATAAGTGTTATTTTATTTCATGTTTCAGGTGCTTGGTTTCATATTCTTCCGCACAATATAAGGTGGAGTCCTTTGTTTTAGCAAGTTCAGTCAGTGTGTATTGACATTCTTTATTTTCATCTAGTTACCGGATGTTTAGTACCTTTACTCTCTCAAAGGATAAATTTCTCTGGTGACATCTAAAATTAAGTCGAGAGAGAGAGGAAAGAGTGAAAGAAACCTAGCAGCAGGGAAGATATGCATTAAGGAACGCAATAATTAGAAAATTATCAGTAAGATAAACTAGTAATGACAAGAAAATGAGAGTCAAAATGGGATGGAGTAAGAGAGGAGACAGGAGTTTACCATCTCGCAAATCCCTAATGCCTAGTCATGACGGGGGCTGCACAGAGCCGGGGTAAATAATGGTGCCATTACCTCTAAAGCGGACATCTCTTCCATGGTGCCCATTCTGGATATAGCCTGCCATTCGTCACTTTCTTTATGCTTATTATTTACGAGGACTGGAAATGAATCGGGGGACGAAATAAAACTCTGTAGAAGTAATAGAGAATGAATTAATGACATTAAAAGGCTATTAATGAGAGAGAGAGAGAGAGAGAGAGAGAGAGAGAGAGAGAGAGAGAGAGAGAGAGAGAGAGATTTAAATGAGGTATTAGTTATACTGTATTTACATAATTATATCCGTTAATTGAAATAGGAAAAATGAGAGTGAACGTGCGTTAAGAAATAATCTTAATGCATGTATCTATATTTGTTTACTTAATTAAGGGATGGAGCTCTATCGGTACATACAAGTGTATAATTTCAACTAATATTCAAGTTTTTTTTTTTTTTTTTTTTTTTTTTTTTTTTTTTTTTTCATAAGGAAATTGAATACGGTATCAGTAATATCATAACACTGTGATATTGAGATTTTTTTTTTATTTGCAAGTAGGTATTTCATGAACATTTCTAAAATAAAAAACAAATAAAAAAAAGGTAATTTAAAGTATGGGAGGTCTCAAATTATAACCCTGATTAGTTTAAAAGTTAAACAAGAAGCGATGATATAAATTTTGAAGGCGGTTTTAAGTATTTTATAAATCGTGCGCACTGAGCTATTCAACACTGGTGCGAGATTAATGCTGTTTTGATTAAGGAATAAAAACGTTTCCTCACCAAAGAATATATCAGACAGATAGGTCTAAAAAAAACTTTCATCATCATTATCATGATCATCATCATCATCTCCTCACACGGCTATTGACGCAAACGCCCTCGGTTAGATTTCGCCAGTCGTCTCTATCTTGAGCTTTTAAATCAAAACTGCTCCATTCATCATCATCTACTTCATATTTCATAGTCCTCAGCCATGTAGGCCTGGGGCTTCCAACTCATCTAGCGTCTTGTGGAGCCCAGGTAAAAGTTGGGTGAACTAATTCCTATTGGGGAGTGTGAAGAGCTTCCTTAAACCATCTCCATTTACCCCTCGCCATGATCTCATCCACATATAGTACTCGGGTAGTCTCTCATGTAGTTTCATTTCTAATCCTGTCTTGCCCTTTAAAGTTTAAAGGCCGCCCATGGATGGCAGAGGTAAGGGACAGGGACATTGCCCTATCAAGCAGGACATTGTCGTAGAGACTGACCATATATGCATAGGATCAGCATCCAAGCCCCTTCTCTACCCAAGCTAGGCCCAAGGAGGGCAAGGCACTGGCTGCTAATGACTCGGCAGATAGACCTATAGGCTCCCCCAAACATCCCATGCTTACCTCTCAAGGATGGTGAGGTTGCAGCAACCAAATGAACTAACGAGTTTGTGTGGGACTCGAACCCCAGTCTAGCGTTCATCAGTCAGGGACGTTACCGTATCGGCCACCTCAACCCATAACCAACTCCCAATATTCTTCTGAAGGCTTTGTTCTCCAATCTACAAAATCTGTTTGATATTGTTTCATTGTCATACCACAACTCCATGTCCATACAGTAACACTGATCTTACTAAATTGAGATATAGCCTGATTTTTATATGTAATTTCAGGCAATTTGATTTCCAAATTTAATTGACCTAACCATTGTCTGATTTGCTTTTTTCAATCTTTCATTGAACTCAAATTCTAAAGATCCTGTATGAGAGATCATTTTTTTTATGTATTTTATTCAAACTAATCGACCAGATATCTATCTTGAAAATGAATAGTCGGTGGAGGATAAGTAAAATTCTTAACAGGTAGGTGCTTTAATATATATTTGAAATTTTGCAATGGTAAATCGAATCCCAAATAAGACTACTGAAAGGATAATCTATCAATTATCAACTTTCTGTGCTAATTGGGATTTGATTCATTAGCAAGTTACAATAATTAGTAGTTTGCCCGATTTTTTTTTATATAAAGCGTTCTCCGAAACATGAATGTCAGGATGACAGAAAACTCCAATTCAATCAATCAATCTCCGGAATAGCTTTGGTTGTTTCTATCCAAGAAGGAGATGTTTAATTGATATGCTTTTAAAATTAAAATCCATTGATTTCACTTGTATCAAAACCAGTTTAGATGGTTTTTAAAAAATTTTAAGAACTTGGTCGAATGGTTGTCTCCGTATTAAACTCACTGAATATAGAAAACTGTTTTTCATATCTTTTTCTAAGTGAAAAGGATATGCTGAAGAGACGCCTACTCCTTTTATAAAGATTGCAAAACAGAAGTGTTGTACCATAGGGGTAGTGACTACAGCGCATTTCACGGGGTGTACTGTAGGCATTACATAAGGGTCTTTTGCTGCGTTCCTTTGAACCCTAGATAGTCTTGTTTTATATCGTTGTACTTTACCTTCGTTTTGAATCCTTTCTTCCATCATGCTGTCCAATTTCTTAAACTTCTTAACCTCGTATAACTTTAAGGTTTTACCCTAGATGCACTGGGGCGCTTAATGGACTCACAGGCACAAGTGCTGGTAGTTTATCCCAAATTCCTAAATAGATCAAATTGGTCCTTACCCCACCCGGCTATATGGCACTAATTCACTAAAAAGAACCAAAACATATAAGATAAATGTTTTCCCCTTCGTCAAACTTGCATAGATATAAGAAAATGGTCTTCCTTTATTCTGTTTGAATTACAGAAACTTCTAAACTTTTGCGTCACTTTGACTGAATTCGTAAAAAGCTAAGATAACTTTCGTCTATTTGTCTCAGTTACAAAAACATGTTGAGAGGTCTTTCATCCCTTTGACGCAATCAAGAAAAAAAGTACTGTTACAACTCATAATGATAAATAGAATGGTCGAGAATGTTAGTTACCGGCCCAAAACTAAACCCTCAGCTGTGCTTAATAGAGAAACCATTGGTTAGAGAGACTGGCCCTGGACTGAACGACGGCAGGTCTAATGTTAACTTCATTATCCTTAGACAACCTTTGTTGCACAAAATTATATGGATAGACGTTGACGTTTTATTTTTTTTTATAGATTCTTTCGACCTCCGGTTTCCATTGCTTTGCATTTTCTCCGGTTGAGGAGTCTCATCTTTACAGTCTGCTCGTGCCTTTAAGGGACGGAGAATGTTTGGACTTGCCGTGTCAGGAATGGCAATGCGTTGCCCTGACATTCCAGGAGGTTAGTCGTTTATTCTTCGTCGCCTTAATAATTTTCAGAGAAGACCGTGAGGGAAGTAGGGAAAAAAAATTAAGAATATTTGGGACAACGGGATTTTAGGTGCATGTAAGAAACGTTTACAAGATGTCATAATTACCAAAACCAACATCCACATTAAGATACAAATGCGGCCATACATTTGTGTTCTTAACATTACCCACATTTCTGCTAATTTGGTTACTTTGTTCTGAATCATTATTTAAAAGCCTTGATTTGGGTCATTATAACTGGTGAATAGTTTTCCATTGTCATGTTTGATTTCCTTTGCCGTAGATGACACTTCATTTAAAACATTTTACTTTCTCTTTTTATATTTCATCTTTATATATAGACTAGCGTTGATGCTGTTAGCTATCGTTTAACTTGTATTCAATTTTAGTTATTATTGTTTGTTAGTTTTGGAGATTGGAATTTATTTATGCAAATATGTACATCGGGATTTTAAAGTATAAATAATATACCATACTCAATTTTTAATGACGCACGTTTGCACTCACTCGCAAGGGTGCCCTTTTAGCTCGGAAAAGTTTCCTACAACCTGATTGGTTGGAAGTATTTTGTCTGAATAGCATCATTGTTTTCACATAATTACCAAGTAATGTAAATCGAAACTTATTTACTAACCTAAATTTCTCCCTCTGATATATGCTTTGTCAATAAATAATGTTAACGAATAAAGAGATTATAAAATATTGTGATGGGAAATCTGAATTTAATAAAAAAAAAACATTGATAAATTACACTAAACAAGAAAGACATGCTATTATAAACTTCCTTTGAATACTAGAATCTATTAAAAACATGGAATTAATGAAACTCGTTATGGGTGAAAATGTTGGGGGGAGGAAAAAGGAACAATCTACTGTCAAATTCCGAAGCGGGAATGGAAGGGGGGAGGGGTATCGCGGTTGTGACTCGGCGGTGAAATTATGAATTCGTTTAATTGTGATTTTATGCAACACTACAGTATTTTCAAACCGAAAATAGTGCAAGTGCAAATCTGCCTCATTAAAAAGAAATTTTGAGTATAGTACGCGCCATATTGAAGATCCAATACTCGCTCGATGTATGAGTCTGTAGTTTAGATCTTCCTCAAATATCAGTATTATGTGAAAGCGGGGAACCACCTTTGTCCTTCCGCCGAGATTTTGGAACAAAGCGAAGTGCTTTAAAGATCCTATCCACCAATTCTCCAACAAAGAAGCTCTTCAACCACAGCGATATATTTATAAACAATCATGAACCACCATTCCCGATATAAACAAATAGGATGCTAAAACCTACCTACATGAGAATGAACCTTATTCAGCCATTTCTCTTTCCTCCACCTTGGATCATGAAGAAAAAAATATATGCTCCCATATTTTATTTGTTAAAGAAATATAACTATAATCCGAGTCACCATGAGCAACATGTCTTGGAACATATACTGTACAAAGAAAAGGATCTCATTATACTATAAATATTGTAATGCTGACTAAATCTTCAATGGGTGCTGACTGTGCTGCAGCGTCATCAGACAAAGTAGGTCAGTTCTTATTACCTAGTGAAGCATCAGTATTTACATCTGAACTATACTGGATTTTATTAGCATTTGACATTATGAAAACAATTGAAGATTGGGTGCATCTTAACTTTGTCATTCATACCGATTCAGGAAGTGCCATTGAGGCCCTTCGAAGGTTACGCTCATAAGAATTAAATTGTATTACAATTCTATACTCAAGAGGTGAATGCTGAAATATGGTAGATTCCTTCCCTTGTTAGCGTTGTTGGTAATGAAAAAGCAGATGCTGCTGCAATGTTTGCAGTAGATCTACCATAAAAATACATTAAACTACCCACTAATGATTATATAACTATCTTAAGGCCTTTTATATTAAGGAAATGGCAAAGAATGTGGAATCATGAATCTGAAAATAATTAATGAAAACATAAAACCAATTGTTTCTTCATTGGAACCATCATGCCAGAGGGATAGGAGGACGGAGGTAATTTTAACAATAATTCGTATTAGACATACAAAATTGACCCCTGGCTTTTTTATGTGCACACCACGAAACTGGCTCCAAATACAGTGAGTGTAGCCTTAAGTAAACCATCCTGCATATATTTTATGAATGTACTGTTTTTAAAACACACTCATTTGTGTTTTGACCAGAAAACTATCTGACAATTTATAAGATTCAGAGAATTTTTCTCTTTTTAAGATTTTAATGTTTTTAAGAAGTCCTGGCTTAATAGATAGCATTTAAATATCTATTTATCATAGGTTTTAATTTCTATCTTATGTTTTTATCAATGAGATTTAATGTATATATATATCTATATATATATGTGTGTGTATATATATATATATATATATATATATATATATATATATATATATGTATATATGTATGTCCTAATTATTGTATGAGGATATGTGTTGTACGTCAAGGTAAATGATCTCTATAATCATGAGAATCCCACAATACCTATAACTCACAGCATGTTGTTGTAGCAAGATTGCATTTTGATAGCAAGGGGTAGTTAGTGCTCGAGTAGACAAGGCTCTCACCTGAGAGAGTGTTAGCTGTGTACAGTGTTCTTACGAACCATTTGTAATAAAGTGAATAAAACCCAATTTCTGATGTCTCATTATCCGTGGACATTGGACATATTGGTGTCAGGTGTAAAAATACGTCTTGTTTGTGTATGCTGTGAGCGAAGTTGTTCTTTGAGCCGGTAAAATAAAAGTTCAAGATGCCTAGATACACGAGGACTAACATAGCAGACGCTGCTGCAGCAGGAGATGAGAACGAAGGAGCAGTTGGTTATACAGTAGTGATTAAGAAAATAATTTTGTTAGTAGCATACTTAACCTAAGATTAGTAAAATATTGTTGAGCATTCAAAGTTAATCAATTCAATACTTAACATGCGAGAATCCACCTTATTTCTAGATTTGTTCCGAATCTCTGTATGATTTCGAAGACGCTTACTACCTGCTTCAGACTCTCTCCATGGGAAGTGAGCCTACTTCGTACCCTTTGGGTACGATGCCTACCCGCGTTACACCACAATATACCTCTCTATACCCTCAAATTTTCTTAGCTCGTCAATCCATTGCTTTCTTTTTCTTCCCTGCTTCTTTTACAATCTCTAGTGACCCATTCTGTTATTCTTAATGTTGTCCATCAATTATTTGTCATTTTCATTATTTGACCTACCTATGTTCATTTATTTTTCTTACTTATTGTTAGAATATCCTCTACTTTAGTTTACTTTCGTGTCCATTTTGCTTTTTTCTGTCTATTAGTGTTATTTCCATAACTATTCTTTCTTTGCATAGCTCTTTGAGTTGTACTAGTTTATGTTCTAAGGCTTTAGTAAGGCTTCCAAGTTTCCGATGCATATGGAGAAAATGTTAGGACCATCTGATGAAATACTTATATGAAGAAAGGGGCATTTTACTTTTCATAATTACATTTTGTTTACTAAAAGATCTCCGTCCGTTGCTTATTATTTTAATTTCGGTTTCATGTCCTGGAGTAACACTTACTTCCTATCCTAAATATGTATATTAATCAACAATCTTTAGAGGTTCGCCCTTAACCCTTATTTGTTGTCTCTGCATTTAAATTAAACATTACATATACAGTATATATATATATATATATATATATATATATATATATATATATATATATATACACACAGTATATATACAGTATATATATATATATATATATATATATATATATATATATATATATATATAATAGCAATATGTTATTGCCATAATTCTTTAGTCAGGCAAACAAGTGTGAGTGCAAACACACGCACATCATCATCATCATCTCCTGTTACGCTTATTGACGCAAAGGGCCTCGGTTAGATTTCACCAGTCATCTCTATCTTGAGCTCTTAAGTCTGTACTTCTCCATTCAGCATTTCCTATTGGTGAACTAATCTCTCTTGGGGAGTGCGAAGAGCATGCCCAAACCCTCTCCAACTATCCCTCATCATGATCTCATCCACATGTGGTACTCGAGTAATCTCTCTTATAGTTTCATTTCTAATCATGTCCTGTGTACCAACTGTGTGTCACACGATCGTACATAGTAACGACATTTCTCTTTTTTGTATATATTATCCTTTGTATCTTCGCTCTCCCCTCGCACTGATAACGACCTGAATCAACTTGTCTGTTTCTTTACCATTAACTGTTAACATAACCGGTTGTTGGTTGAACAGGAAATGGCCTGTTATATTTTATGACCTTCTTGCCCGGACTTGATGTATATATAAGCTGGTGTTCTGTAATAAAGTTACTCAGTTGCTTTCATCCTGCCTTTTGACTCACAGCCTCTTTCGGCACGTCGCATTGGTGGGTCACTCTGGCAGCACCAATGTGACATGCCGAGAGAGGCTGTGAGTCAAAAGGCAGGATAAAAGCAACTGATTAACTTAATTACAGAACACCAGCTTATATATACATCTAGTCCGGGCAAGAAGGTCATAAAATATAACAGGCCATTTCCTGTTCAACCAACAACCAATTATGTTAACAGTTAATGGTAAAGAAACAGACAAGTTGATTCAGGTCGCTGTCAGTGCGAGGGGAGAGCGGAGATACAAAGGATAATATATACAAAAAAGAGAAATGTCAGTACTATGTACGATCGTGTGACACACGGTTGGTACACCTGCCATTTAACTCCCAATATCTTTCTGAGGACTTTGTTCTCAAATGTACTAAATCTATTGAAGATTGTTTCATTGTCATACCATGACTCATGTCCATATAGCAACACTGATCTCACTAAGCTGATGTATAGAAAGATATTTTTTATGGAATTTCAGGTAATTTGATTTGTAAATTTTACTTTAGCCATTTTCCGATTTGCTTTTTTCAATCTTTCACTAAACTCTAATTCTTAAGACCCTGTATTGGAGATCACAAGTCCTAGATATTTAAATAATTCTATCTCTTTAATCTTTTCTCCTTCCAATTATATGTCATTTTCTATTGCATACTGTTCTCATCATCTCTATCTTTCTTTTATTTATCTTGAGCCTAACCTTGTGTAATATTTCATGCATTCTGGTAAGCAAGCATTGCAAATCGTGTGGTCTTCTGCTAATAAGGACAATATCATCAGCATATTCTATGTCAGCTAATTTCCTATTACCAATCCACTTCTATCCTTTTCCACCATCCCAAACTGTTCTGGGCATTACAAATTCCATGAGGAGGATAAACAACATCGGTGGCAACACATTACCTTGGAGTACTGCACTGTTCATTATAAATTCGTTTGATAGGACTCCATTAACAATAACTTTGCTCTTGCTATGCTCATGAACAGACTTAATCAAATACTTATATTTAAGAGGAATTCCATAATAATGCAGGTCTCTCCACAAACTTGGCTTGTGCACACTATCGAAGGCATTTTCATAGTCCACAATTGCCATCAAAAGCGGATTTCTTATATACTACGTATGGCTGTACATGTCCCAACATGAAAATTTGGTCAGTGCAACTTCTACCTTTTTGAAATCCCGCTTGTTTTTCTCTCAGCTTTTCATCAATCTTTCTCTCCAGCCTCTTTAGAATAAGCATACTACATATTTTCACAACTACATATTTTCACAACTGATGGAAGTGTTATGTCTTTGTAATTATTGCAATCATCCAGATTTCCTCTTTTTTTTTTTTTTTTTTTTTCACCATCACTCCTACCCCCATTCATCAGGTTTTGACTCTTCATGCCATATTCTACAAAATAGTCTTGTAAATATTCTGGGTGTCACTTCATTTTCAGTCAGTATCATCTCGGCAGTTATTCCCTCGTATCCAAGGGCTTTTACATCTCCTTAGTTTTTTAATGATAGCTTCGACTTCAAACACACTGAATTCATTCATGGTCACATCTCGGTCTTATCAGCTTCAGGTACATCAATCAAATTATTTCCCTCGTATCTCCTATTCCATAACCTACGAAAGTGTTCCATCAACGCTGTCTTTCTTCATCTGTTGTTATAAAAGTTTTCATAAATAATTATATGAGCTATTATTACATCTTAGCCACTCCAAAAATTCATAGCCTTGTCAGCCAACATCTGCTTTACTGTGTAAATATTCTCTCCACACACGTATATATATATATATATATATATATATATATATATATATATATATATATATATATATATTTATGTATATACATACATATATATACACAGCATATTTATGTATGTATACTGTATGCTTATATGTATATATACTGCATGTATATATGTGATTGCGTGTGTGTGCGCACGTGTGTAGAAGTTATTAAAGTAATGTGTGTTTATTAGTGGATTTAGAGTCTGTATTTTATGTTTATGACTTCCATCTCTCATACCATATATCTACAAAGAAAACCTTTAAAGCCCGAGACAGTTAAATTAATTCTCTCTCTCTCTCTCTCTCTCTCTCTCTCTCTCTCTCTCTCTCTCTCTCTCTCTCTCTCTCTCTCTCTCTCTCTCTCAATGTGGCAATTTCTTTATTTACAAAAATGTGGCAATTTCTTTACATACAAAATAGCAAATACTTGGAATAGATTTCCAGGGGATGTAGTAAACTGTAACATATTAAATGAGTTTGAGAATAAGTTAGACAAGATCATAAGAACTCTCGAAATGCTTAAACTAAATCGCTCTACCAAAACGCAAATACAGTCTTCGCTGATGGACTAAAGTCTTTTATAGACATCCAAAATCCTTTTAACTCTTATAACTCTCTGCCGTTAAGTGTTTGATATGAGTGATTAATCATTGTCTATAAAATGATTATACATTTTTGGTTAACTGCTCTATAATCTGCCATTCTGTCATTCATTGTAGGCTGTGGTGGATTTGAATTTCTATTTGATTAAATCGATTTTATTGTTTCTTTTCCACGATGTTTACTTAAATTTTATTAACATCTGGAAGTAGATATTGATATCCTATGAGTAATAACCTTCACAGCTTTTAAAATGGTGGAAATTCGAAGATATTTGTGAATGGTGCCCTTAGGAGCTTAAGGCTAATTTGTTATGTGTTTGTTTTAGATCTCTGATTAATTATATCGCTAATTATAATATTGCGTTAAATGGTATACCGGTATTATTTAGACAACGCTACTATTATAGTAGTTATTAGTTGCTGCTTATCTTGTAAGAGATGGGGAATGGATCACTCAAATCGTTGCTTGTGAGGTGGAACTTAAACAGTGAGAAGGCATGGTTACCTTATTTGTTAGCGAAATTTCTAAATACAGAAACTCCAAAACTTAATGAACTATGTAAATGATCTATGTAATTTATGTAAGATTTCATATATCTACAAAGATTGATGATATCAATTCCTTATACATCGGATCTTTTGTTCTGCCATTAAAGAAGAGCTATTCTCCTGTTATGATGTAAACAAGCCATCTGAGAACTTACTTTGTAAAGAAAAGTGCTCAAAATTGTGGTATCTATTTTTCAAAGTATTTAAAACAGATCTTGAAGATATCTTGTGTAGCTCTCTTTTATGAGCAATATCGCATTACTCTAATTCTGCTAATTATGCGCAAGTTTATAAGAAATTAAATGGTCTCCTTCTAAAATTAGAAAACAAATATTTTGATCAGTTATAGGAATAAGAGTTTATACAAGAGTGTACATCAGTTTGTTCTTAAGAAAAATAAATTTACTTTTTAGTACGTAGCAACATCTTATCCTAGAGATTTACATCAGGTAACCAGTATTATTGGCAGAATTAAAGTTTTTCATATAGTGGTGTGCAACAATACAAAGAAAGAAAACTTGCTCATAATTTTGCAAATAATATTTGAAAAAAAATGCATATGGTAAAGGCTGGAAGCAGTGTATTTGATAAGAGTAATGAGGATAAAACATATCTTAGGATACTGCTTTTTCAGGAAACAAAACAAAGTATCAAATAAGCAATCAAGATAAAATTGAAGAAAATGATATCTGAAAAGCCGGATGCGGAATCAACAGAAACGGCTAATGATGTAATTAAGCGCAGTCTTACAAGAAAGGTTGATACAGTATTAATCAAGCGTTTTTCTTATTGGTGTTAATCGAATTTACGGCTTTCAGTTCATCTTCAGTAATATTTAATTCCCAAAAGATTTCCGTAAATGGAAGAAAGGAAACATTAAATGGTATTTCCTCAACAATCACTGGTCTTCAAAACTTACAATTGAGGCACGAATTAATACATTGGAAAGACTAAAAAGCAAAAACTTTGTACTATAGAATAAGTTCTTGAGGTCAATATGTGCCTATGAATTACATTGACAAAAAGAAAAAGTATTCTCATTAAAAAATAAATCTCGTCGCTTTTATCTGAAAATGTTTTTATTGACTCACACAAACCGGAAAACATTGTTGTTGTTACCCGAGATTAGGGAGTGTGTTTCGTGTTACCACTTTGCTTCAGGTGACGTTGAGAGTTGCATTGTTCTTTGCAAAACGAACAATGATAGAAAGAAAAATTGAATACGAGAAAGTTGCATTATATAGTGGATGTTTTTGTTTCAAGGCATTTTTTGCGTGCAACAAAAGGCAAGCAAATTTTTTAGCGCCTTTCAGTGAAGATGCAAAAAAATATGGTTGTGATAAGCATAAACTCTAGAATAAAATCGATGGTCTTTTGATTATTTCATTTGAATTGCTTCTGCCAAGGGACAAAGAATACCATATATGCATCCATATCCTGAATATACTGTAGACCTCTGGTTGCTAAATCATTTGATAGAAACCTATCTAAAATTTACATGGTGTAAGTTATTTGGGGAAGTTAAACATGAACAAAACTCAGCTTATGATTGTTAGACCATTGGATCCTCCCTTCCCAAATCTCTATCTTGAAAATGTGTCTTTAATATTATGCAGTTCATTTAATATTCGAGGCTTGATTCTTGATTGAAAATTTATTTTGAAACTTATCCGGCCTGTTTAATCTCTAATTGCCAAATAAATAGGTATATTTAGAGTCTTTCAAAAGTTTTGTAGACGTGTCAAAGGAAATGTTTTAATTAATTTGTACTGCCATTTTTAGCATTGCCATCTGATCTTTCAACAGCGGAGTCTCATCTTGTTGGACTAAATCTTGCGATGTATTGAGTTCTTTATCCTAGATCCTGATATTTATCTGTCACCGATGTTCAACTAGCTGCGTATGCATGTTGCATTAGGGTTTTCATAATTCTGACCATCCTTTTCGCTCAGATATTCTCAGAATATAGCATCCACTACGTTATACAAGATATGTAATGAATTTCAAGTATTGAGAAAATTGTGCAATGATCTTTCTAATTAGATAATTGAATCGGTAGAACTGGTAGTAAATGCTTGTCTGTTGAGTTGGTTGATGTGTCTCGTTTCATAGTTTGCGTGTTGCTCTGCTGGATAATATTGCACTTTAATTTTATATACGCCTTTTTTTGTTATTTCTCTTTATTAGTATATGTTTTTACATTTCGTTTCCGTACTTTGCTTTTATACTATCCCTGTTTGGGCACTTGGGCCTTCAGTATTTTGCTCTCTAACTAGGGTTACAGCTGGGCAAGTAGCAACAATAATTATTATAATATAAAGATTGACTAATAAACATGTTTTTCTTTTCCATGGTGATAAAAGATCACTAGCCTAACAGTTCTGAAAATTATTACTCTTGAAAATAGGCTCATTTTAGTTTGAAAGCAAGATTTTGGGTCATTTTCAAAGCGAACCCAAAGAGGTGGAGGGGTAGAGAGAATCAGATGTTCTGAGGAATATTATTTTCAGGTAATCATAAAGAATGGCCTTTGCTGTTGTGTTGAGTAAATTTGACTCCAGGCTTAAGAGATGTTAACTTTTTCTATATGATATTTAGTTGAATCTCATAGCTGCATCAGAAGTCAATGATTTTGATGCAGCAATAACATAAAGCAAACCAAGATAAAGAGGATCTCTTTCTTAAACATTTAAAGTCTATGGATTCATTAGCTCCAGTTAGCATTTGAAGCTACCATGTGTGTGGGCTAACGTTTGGAATTTTAGAAAAATGTATTGAATTGATAATCGTTAGCCAAGGTATGTGCAATGCAAAATTGGTGATTTTATTGCTAAGCTCTCTTTTTAAGTTTGTTTCTTTTTTAAGTTAGTATAGGGTAGATTTTAAACATTTATAGTCTTTTTGTATGATGGTAACAATTTTCGTTAGGATTCCTTTTTTTCACTTTATAGTTATGATTTTACTTTGTTCATGATTGCTCCTAAAGAATGTATTATGGATATCGAAATTTCTGTTTCCTGGTGACTTGCAATATATATATATATATATATATATATATATATATATATATATATATATATATATATATATATATATATATATATATATATTATATATATACAGTATATATATATATATATATATATATATATATATATATATATATACATACATACATACAGTATATATATATATATTTATATATATAAATACATATATAATATATATATATATATATACATATATATATTATATCTATCTATCTATCTATCTACCTGTATCTATATATCTATATATATTATATATATATATATAGAGAGAGAGAGAGAGAGAGAGAGAGAGAGAGAGAGAGAGAGAGAGAGAGAGAGAGAGAGAGAGAGAGAGCAGTAGCTCGCTTTTAAATCATTGGGATTCTTAGTTAGAATCTTGGGAGAGGACGTCAGGATTTTCAATATATTGAGACCCTGGTGTGCCTCTTATGACACAACGAGGATGGAGAAGGGTATTAGACTAGCAACAATAAGCTGAAAAATTTGCTCACAACTGGAAGGGTATCACCCCCTCATAAATGTAAAAGGTGAATTATGCACAATACATTTAATCTCCCAGTGTAACTCCAACAAAAGTAATGGCAGTTAATAAGCAATTTTGCAAATGCCTTTTACTTGAATACAGTACGTTATATTCTTCTGCACTTTCTTGTTTAAGATTTATGTGATATTTATACGT
>NC_090746.1:26963872-26976372 GCF_036898095.1 Palaemon carinicauda | reverse complement strand
TAAATGTGCAAAATTATCTCTAATCGAATACCAAGTTACAAACCTACCAATTACTACGATGGTGAAGATGGGTTGATTTCAATTCTAAGTACAAAAAAAAAAACTGAATTCAACAGGTATATATACAGAAGAATTGTCATTGACTTTTATATTTCTTTGTGACTAAATGGTACGGTCACTGTCATACAAGCATCCTGGACCAGGGTTCGATTCCCGGCCGGTCAGATGCTATTGTTTCGCCTCGAGACTATGATCCCGAGGTCGTTAAGAGAATCCACCATTAATGTATTAAAATATATGGCTTATTTGATATATAAAAAAAACGCGTCTAAATGCAAAATTTATATATATATATATAATATATATATATATATATATATATATATATATATATATATATATATATATATATATACATACATACATACACACACACACACACACACATATACTTGTATATATGTTTGGGTGAGTGAGTGTGTGTTTGTGTGTGTGTGTGAGTGAGTGAGCGTGTGAGAGTAAGTGAATGAGTGTGGGTGTAAATATATGTAATATATAGGTAGTAGGTTGGCCAGGGAACCAGCCACCCGTTGATATACTACCGCTAGAAAATTTGGGGGTGTCTTTGGACTGGCCAGACAGTACTACATAGGATTCTTCTCTCAGGCTACGGTTCATTTTCCCTTTGCCTACACACACACACACACACAAACACACACACCGAATAGTCTGGCCTATTCTTTACACATTCTCTTCTGTCCACATACACCAGACAACACTGAGTTTACCAAACAATTCTTCTTCACCCAAGGGCTTACTGCAATGTAGCTGTTCAGTGGTCACTTTCCTCTTTATAAGGGTCGAAGAAACTTTAACTATGGCAAGCAGCTCTTCTAGGAGCAGGACACTCCAAAATCAAACTATTGTTCTCTAGTCTTGGGTAGTGCCATAGCCCATGTACCATGGCCTTTCACTGTCTTGGGTTAGAGTTCTCTTGCTTTAGGGTACACTCGGGCACACTATTCTATCTTGTTTCTTTTCCTCATATTTTGTTAAGGTTTTATAGTTTATATAGGAGATATTTATTTTAGTGCTGTTGCTCTCTTAAAATATTTTATTTTTCTGTTTCCTTTCCTCACTGGGCTATTTCCCCTGTTGGAGCCCCTGGGTTTATAGCATCCAGCTCCTCCAATTAGGGTTGTAGCTTAGCAAGTAATAATAATGATAATAATAATAATAATAATGATGATGATGATTAATAATAATAATAGTATTGATTAAAATTTGTGTTGGTATTTCCTGAGAGAAGCTGATATATTTTCGGTTTTATCTCGTCGCACACTGCCAACAACCATAACTTCTATCCTTTATTTGTAATGAACTATTCTCCCTCTGATGATCATACCTTAGAATCCTTAGATGATGATATTGGGCAGGTTATAGTGTAATCATTTCCAATAGAGTAAATTATGTTCTTTTTCCTATTTCTTCCTTCTTGATCACGGATGGGAAATCAATTTCATATGTCCGCCTCTTTTATCGCTCAGAATGGCAGGGATTTCTTTGTGAGTTTTAATACATCATTCTTATTATCTCTTTATTGTTTTTATTCCTTAGTAATACTCACCCTTTATGTTTACTGTGCTTCTCTTTTCTTGATTATGTCCTTTTCTGTATACCGGATTGTGTATCATTATTAACACGTTCTATAGTCTATACGAATGTGGTAGTATTAAAAAAGAATAATAATAATACGAGTTTTGTAAGATGGTAGAAAACTGAATAATAGTTAATTGCAAAATCCACTAAGTCTTTCAAAAAGAAAATGGACAACTGAAATTTGCAATCTCTCAACTTATGTAAGTGTTTAAACTGTCATGGCTTTTTATGGTGAGGATGTATTATATGAATTTTTAAAATTAATAATGACTGTCGTAATCTTGATACAATTCATACGGATCATTAGGTTGACCGTTCAGAATATTATATTGGGCTATTAATGTTTAGAAATGGATTTTATGTCAGCAGAGGTGTTTTATCGATAAAACAAAAGTTAATCGATTTTAATGCCTTGTCCTATTGTTCTCTCTCGTATTGTCTTTCATATCTAAACATCATTCTAGAAATCAACAACGACAAATATCATCGGCCGAGCTAATGGCTATATTATGCTTTTCCATGATTATGTTAGGGGTTCTAATTGAAAAGACAAGCTTTTTAGTAAGTTTGTTAACGCATTTAGATGTTGGGTCCCTTACCATTGACTATTGTGTGATCTTTTTTACCATTAAAGTTCATCAAAGAATCATATTACCCCTTCTCCTATTAGGGGTCCACAGAATATTTCATTCCATTTATATTGGCTTTAATACACCCTTTAGATATCAGTATTGCTTGGTTCGTGTGAATGTTGCTATAGTCAGCAGTGAAATTTTCCATAATTTTCTTCTATTCATTCTTCATGACATGTCTCGGTTGCTGCTGTTGCGAGTTACCGTAATGAATAAAAAAAAAAAACAGTCTTATTGAGTTATTAAATTGCTGTTCCATATTTCCCTTACAAATCAATCTTTAAAAGATATGTTTGATAATGAGGAAAAAGATATCATTGTGTTTGCCTGACGGCAGCTTCGTCCGCACACCCTACACTTTTCTCTCGTGTCCTCTTGAGCCCGCTGGGAGAGAGTTACACCAGCTAATGAAGACGCCAATAATAAGCTGGTAGGCGAGACGAATGGCCAAACTAACCATACTGTTAGATGAGAAAGGGAGACTATTATTCTCTTATCATTATATCAGACGTCTTTTCTTATTACGTGCGACAGGGACCTTCATACGAGGACAGTTTTACCAAGATTAGAAAATATCTACTACTGGGGCAGGAGGAGGAGGGTTACAGGGAGGGAGCGAGGTATGAGCTCGTAAAATGACGGATAGATCCATCTTCCATCTTATTACATTTTTCTGAGATTGAGATGAGTGATTACTTTTAAAGGGTATATAATAACGGCATATATTTTACTATTTTACATGAAGATTATTTCTTCTTCGCTAGATAATCTGTTTTTATATTTTCTTTGTATGGTAATTAATTATTAGTACTTAAAACAATTTTACTCTTTCAGGTAATTGTATAATTTTACATTCCTCGTGGAAATGCCTTGGAACATGTTAATTTTTATTATTTCAGTATATATTTATGATAGGACAAGACTAACGCTGGTATATTAGATATTTTAAACTTTTAACGAGGAAAGTCTTTTGCAGAAAAGTTGGAAACCTGACAACTTGTATTGCCTAGAGCAAGTAAATTGTTACTTATATTTCCTTTTGAACATCAAATTATTTTCACTAAAATAAGAGGAAAGGAATATTATTTTACTACCACTGGCACACTTTGACTGCTGAACTGTAAGAAACCCCACATGGAAAACTTCCACAGCACTAGCCGCTCCTTACTCCTAACCTTCTCAGCAGCATGGTATGTAATTCACCTCGCTTACATTTGGTCTTACCTTACATATATATATATATATATATATATATATATATATATATATATATATGTGTGTGTGTGTGTATATAAAGTGTATGTATGTGTGTATGTTTGTGTGTATATGTATATATGCATACATATATATATGTATACATATTTACATATATATATATATATATATATATACATATGTATACACATACATACATATATATATATATATATATATATATATATATATATATATATATTTATGTACATATGTATATACATATATATGTGTAAATTTACATGTATATGAATATATATATATATATATATATATATATATATATATATATATATTATATATATATATATATACATACACATGCATACATGCATACATACACACACACTCACTCACACACAAAGGCCATTCTTTTGACCACCTCTTTCGCTCCATCTACCTGCAATTTCTAGGTTTTTGTCTCCTCCCCCTCTTATTAGCTCCTAAGGTTTTTGCTGGCTTTTCCATTTGTTGTATTTTTCATCCTTTGAATTATAATGAAATTGAAATTAATTTTTGGAAATTATCTTGTGTCCAAATTATCATAAACTTCTCCGAGGAAAGTTGTAAATACAAATAGCCGAACTTTTTTGCAAAAAAATGAGTATATGCATTATTTAAAGGCTACAAGGCTCGTTTTTCCTGTTATTAAACCTTTATTTGTTCTCTTGTTAACAAGTTTTATGTTATTTATTTTTGATTATCTTTCAGCGAAGCTGGAAGGTAGCCATCAGGCTAAAAGTGCGTGGCGGCAACCGTACCTAACCACTTGATGGGGTAGGCAGGGGGTGGCTGTATAACTCTCACATCTGTGAGCTACTCACTTTTTTCTTTTGGCATGTAAGGAGTAGACGTCTCCTCTTTCTCCTCCTATGCTGCCATTGGACTTTGTAATTTGTTTGCTTTCCCTTTTCAGGTGTGTTTGTGCTTCTTCTTGATGCCCCCATGCGGACATGTCCCGGTTGCGAGGGTGCAGCATGCGGTACCTTCATGTCTTCAGTGTATAGCAACTCACACTCCTTGTGTCCATCCTGTAGGGGGCATCATTGCGAGCAGGGTTCGCCCTGCGATGAGTGCAGGGGTTGGTCTGCGTCCCAGTGAGAGAAGTTTGGACGTCGCAGGAAGAAGGCTAAGCGCGATCTCTCTCCCTCATGGACGAAGAAAGCGCGTTCTTCATCTTCTTGTGCGTACAAGCCTCTTTCTAGGGCTCCTTGTTCGCTTTCCTCTGGGGGGTAATCGAGTGGGAGGGCAGACTGAATAACCCCTTGGCAACCTCAGAAATCCTTCGGCTGTTGGCAGTTATGATCTTCATTAGACCAGCGCTCCTTTTACAGTACTAGCAGTTTCTCGAGTTTGAAACTCCATCTCCTCGTCCTTTGCGACACTCATCTTCTGATCGTCGTTCCCAACAATCTATAGATCATCCCAGAGGTTGCCAGTCATCTCGATCTAGGTGCTCTTCTTCTAGAAGGCGTTCGTACTCTAGAGCTTCATGCTCATGAGACCGGCGGTCTTCTCTTAGACTCTTAGAAAGCGTTCCTCTTCACAAAGAAATGTCTCGTGATCACAGTCATCACGATCACGAGCAAGACAGTCTAGATCTAGGCCTAGATCGCGCCGATCTAGATCATGAGAACTACGCTCACGTTTTCGAGGACGAAGCTCCTGTTCATGAGGGCGATGCTCACGCTCACTAAAGCACTGTTCACGATCATGAGGACGACGTTGACGATCATGAGGCCAACGGTAGTGCTTCCAAGGTAGGCACCTTTCACTAGTGCAGGCTAGACGCTCACGATCATGAATAAAATGTTCACAATAGCGAACTGTGCGTTCATGATCACGATCTAGATGTTCCTCCCCAAGAGGAAGAGGTAAGCGCATGTGCAGTCCATCCGCACGTCGCTCCTCAGCTTGTCCTTCACCTCAGCAACCTTGGACCGAACCTGATCTTGCATAGGAACAGCCCATAGACAGGCATCCAGCTAAGCTACCCACAGTGCCTATTGCTACCTGAGGCGCTTTAGCGAACTGTTTGCCTATGCGACGCTCTCCAATGCGTTCCTCTGTGACACACTATCCAATGCTTCGGGTTGCCCCTCTTCAGAGGCCCTCACTGCCTACTACATCTAGAGTGACTGGTCCTCCGAAGCACGAAGGAATCGTCAGGGCCTCCACCTTTCCATTCGGCTCCTGTTGCTTGTAAAAAGAGCATATTCGCTCGCGAATCGCTCCCATTGTCACATAAAACTTACAAAAATTATGTGTGAATCTCAAGTGATCTGCGAGTATAGTTACCAGAAATGCGAGCAAGCGCGGTCCCAACACCACCTCTGCTTCAGTGACTTCCACCTCTAGTGGCAGGCCGATACCCTTCCCAGAAGGGTTCAAGGAGCCCCCTAATAAGTACGCTAACACACCTATTAGTCCTGATCACCCTCTTCGTTTGTCGAAAGAGAATTTCCTGTTGCCCCAGAGGCTATCACCTACGTCGTCTCAGGTTCTCCCCTTCCTGGATTCTCTAAGGAAACCCAGGACTCCTTTAAGGGTGATGAACTCCCTTCTTGGGTTGGTACCTTTCTGTCAACCCTTCAGAAGTCCTTTTCCACAGCCACGGCCACCAACTGTTCCAGTCAGGGCTACTCCATGGATTCCCCTAGAATCCGATTAAGGTTCGTCATAATAGATTTCAGATCCAGAAGGAGATCCTCCTCAGACAAGGCACAACGATCCTCTCAATCTCAGTCTAGTGCAGAGGTGTCTCTGGTTGTAGATCGTTCTCTCGAGCATCTTTCCTTAACTCTGGTTAAGGTTAAGGATGTCTTGACAAGATGACAGAAGACAGAAGATGATGAGAGGCCTCACTCTACCTCTCGCTGATCTCATCCACCCTTAGACGAGCAGGGATATTAGCTCACACAGTGCCCATCCCTTCAACCCTCAGCTAATCCGAGTGGTTCCTCTGGACCAACGTCCAGTATCCTTACCGCCCGCAGAGGAAGAGCCCTTGGCCCCCATAGCTAAGACCTGACATTGCGAAACCTTCGCAAGTTCCTCCAGACATCATCTGGTAAGAACATTTTCCTGTGTGAAAGGAGTCCAAGGACACTAAGATGAAACCCAAGAACGGCAAAGCAAGGAAAGCCCGTATGGCAGAGGCCGACAGGAGGTCTCCTTTAGTAAGTCCCTCATGCAACCCAGTCAATGACTTAGACCTACCCCAAGCTCTGGATGCCATCACAATTAACGAATATTTCCCAAGGGCAGCCAGTCCGAATTTTCACTCGGAATAAGAGAGAAAAGTCAGAGCACACTTTATGGCAGGTCCTTCCTTGCAGGATTTTATTCTCAGTGAAAAAGTCAATTTAGTTAAAGATGTAACAGTTAATAAAGTTAAAAGTTAAGCGATCTTAGAATGGTGAGAAGCAAAATTTGTTTCGATCTGATAAAGAAGAGAGGAAAATTAATTTTGTTTAAGAAAATAAACACTCCTGTAAAAGATTGGAAATGAGAGTAAAATTCACGACAGAGGAAATAGAATTAGCAGAACTACCCAAAATAATAAGCGAACTAAAACTCAAAACATTAGTAAACACAATCAGACCAAAATTGAGGAAACACTAAAGAAAGGAAGAAGCAGTAAATTGAGGAAAAGAAGACTTGTAACAGGGTGCCATCAAATGTTAGCTTTAAACGATAAAAATAAAAATATCCACAATAGAAAGGAAGAGATAAAAACTGCAGAGGATTTCTATGTAATGCCATACAATAGTGATATAGAAAATAACTTCACCAATAGAAATAATGAAATACCTGAGCTGGCACCAAACATAACAGTAGAAGTAACGAAATCATTAAAAGGCATGATGAGAAGCAAAGCAGCAGAAGTTGGCTTAACAATTAATTTGATAATAGATGGAAGAGATTTCATAGTAGGAAAACTGGCTGAACTTTACACCAAATGTCCGAAAGAATGCGCTATACCTATAGCTTGGAAAAACTTTATCATTATAATAATCCACAAAAAGAGAGACATAAAAGACCTAAAAAGTTACTGCCCAATAAATTTACTCTACATAATATATTGAGTATTTACAAAGATAATCTTAGGCGAAATAGAAAGACACCTAGACTTTAATAAAAAAAAAAAAAAAAGAAGGAGCAGTCAGGCTTTAGAAGTAGGTATTCAACAACTGACCATATCCTTTTAATTAACCAGCTAAACTAGAAATCAACAAAATATGACAAACCCCTATGTTTGGCATTTATAGACAATGAGAAAGCTTTTCATTCTGTCAAAACATCAGCAGTAAGGAAAGCCCTTTAGAAATAAGGAATAGAAGAATCTTATGTTAGAACACATGAATATATGTATACAGGAAGTACAGCAAACCTAAAAATACTTAAAGATAGTAAGAAAATTCTGATTGAGAAAGGAGTTAGAGAGGGAGACCCCATCTCTCCTAAATTATTCACAGAATATCTAGGAAGAGGTTTTTAAGTATTTAAATTGGGAAAATGTAGGAATTAATATTAATGGGGAATACCTTAACAACTTAAAATTTGCAGATGAAAAATGGGAGGAATTTTGAAAGATGATAGCAGACTTGAATAGGACTGACAAAGAATGTGAGTAAAACTAAGATAATGTTAAAAAAAAAGTTGTGGACAAGCCTCTAGAGATTGTTAATGAATATACATCCTTATGACAGACAATAAATGAATATACATCCTTAAGACGGACAGTAAGTGTTTCCCCAGGACACAAAACCGAAAATAAAAGAAGGATAAGTATGGGATGGAGAGCATTTAGTAAACAAAATAAGATTATGACAAATAAAATGCCCCTTTCTCTAAAAAGAAAAGTATTTAAGGAGAAGGTACTACCAGTAAAAAAGTGGGAGCCTTACTAAAGCCTTAAAACATAAGCTAGTTACGACTGAAAGAGCTTGGAAAAGAATGATGGGAGTAACACTGAGACACAGAAAAAGAACATCATGGATACGAGTGCTAACGAAAGTAGAGGATATTCTTACAACTTGTAAGAAAAAGAAAAGGACATGGTCGGGAAATATAATGAGAATGACAGACAATACATGAACATTATGAATAACAAAATGGGTCCCTAGAGATTGTAAAAGAAGCAGAGGAGGGAAGAGAAGACAATAGATTGATGAACTAAGGAAGTTTGCGAACGTGCATTGGCACAGAAAGACTGTAAAAGAAGCAGAGGAGGGAAGAGAAGACAATAGATTGACGAACTAAGGAAGTTTGCGAACGTGCATTGGCACAGAAAGACCATAAACAGACGCAAGTGGAAGGACATGTCTGAGGCCTTTTACCTGCAGTGGACTGTTAACGACTGATGATGATGGTGATATACAGTGGTGGATAGATTTCATATTTAAAGTATAATATTCTTAGTTGTGCTATGTTCATGTTATATATTTTGCTCTTAAACCCACCGGAATGTGTGCTTATATATATATATATATATATATATATATATATATATATATATACACACACACACATGTCAATACTAGTGGACACGAACCGTCAGAAATTACGGCTAGATATTTAGATAATATATGTACACACGCACTCCCATTTGACCAGTGCATGACTACAGTACTTCTATCCCCCTACCCGCGGGACGTGGAGAGCTGACCGTAAACGGTAGGAAATATATATATATATATATATATATATATATATATATATATATATATATATATATATATATATATATACATATATATATATATATATATATATATATATATATATATATATATATATATATACAGGTCTGTTCTATGGCAGTATATACTGTATATATATATGTATATATATATATATATATATATATATATATATGTGTGTGTGTGTATGTATGTATAAAATTTTCTCAGCTCGCCAATCCATTGTTTTCTCTTCCCTCCCCTACTTCGTTTGCAATCTCTAGGGACCCATTTAGTTATTATTTTTTCCATCTATTATCTGTCATTCTCATTGTTTGTCTTGCCACGTCCATATGTTTTTATTAGTTGTTGTTAGAATATCCCCCGCTTTAATTTGCTCTTGTATCCATGTTATCCTTTTTCGGTCTCCTCTATTATTCTTTCCATAGCTCTTTGAATTGTGGCTTGCGTATGTTCTAAGGATTTCGTAAGGCTCCAAGTTTCATATGCATGTTAAAAGTGACATTTTACTTTTTCACAAAAGCTTTTCACCCCATGCTTATCCTTCTTTTAATTTCGATCTCCTATCCAGGGGAAACACTGACTGTGTGTGTTATGTACATATATTCATTAACGATCTCTGGAGGTTTGTCGATAACCCGTATTTGTTATATCTGCATTTTCATTGAAGATTATCTTAGTTTTTCTCATAATCCTTCTCAGTCCTACTTTTCTGCTTTCTCTATTCAAATCTGTTATTTTTTGCAATTCCTCATATGATTCACTAAATAGAACTGTTTTCTGCTAATCTTAAGTTGTTAAGGTTTATCCCCATTAATATTAATTCCTATATTTTCTTGATCTAAATTCTTGAAAACTTCTTTTAGGGTCATTATGAACAGTTTAGGAGAGATGGGGTTTCCCTCTGTAACTCCTCTCAATCGGAATTTTCTTATTATTATTATTGTTATTATTATTATTATTATTATTACTAGCTAAGCTATAACCCTAGTTTTGAAAGCAGGATGCTGTAAGCCCAAGGGCTCCAATGGGAAAAATAGCCCATTGAGGAAAGGAAATAAGGAAACATAGAATAGAGTGCACGAGTGTACCATCAAGCAAGAGCAAGCGAACTCAAATCCAAGACAGTGGAAGACCATGGTACAAAGGTTAGGGCTCTACCAAAAACTAGAGACTATTGGTTTGATTTTGGAGTGTCCATCTTTTATAGGATTGACTTATCGTAGCTTAAGAGTCCCTTCTACCCTTACCAACTGGAAAGTAGCCACTGAACACTTATTGAAATAGTAAGCACTTGAGTGAAGAAGAACTAATGGTTATCTTCGTATTGTCAAGTGAATGGGGAATGATGAAAGTCTAGCTGTCTTTCTATTTGGCATAATATGATCTTTGTATATATTTTGTATTTTACAGAGAGTAAAATTATTGGGCAGTAATTTTTCAATGGTTTTGTGTCTCCATTTTTTTGAATTGATGTAATGATAAAGTTTTTCTGGACATTTTGTGCAAAGTTCAGCCAGTTTTACCACTATTAAATCTCCTCCATATGTTATTAAATCAATTGTTAAGTTATTTTCTCATGCTACTTTGCCTCTTTTCATACCTTTTAATGCTTTATTTACTTTTCTTACTGTTGTTTTGGTACTGGATCATGTATTTTATCATTTCTATAGGCAAAGTTATGTCTTATATCACTATTGTATAGCATTGTATTTAAATCCTCTGCAATTTTCATCTCTCCATATCTTTTATTGGTTATATTTCCATTTTCAGCTTTAAAAGCAAATCTCTGATGTTGGCCTTTTCCAGTGTTCTTTTCATCAACTTGCTTCTTCCTTTCTTTAGTGTTTACTCAATTTTGGGCTGATTGTGTTTACGAATCTTTTGGGTTTTTAGTTTGTTTACTGTTTTGGATAGTTCAGTTAATTCTATAACATCTTTTGGATTTACCATTATTTCCAATCGTTTCTTTATTAGGTTTTTGGTGTTTTCTGACAGTTTTCCTTGATCTTGCTTAGAAACTTTTCTGCCCATCTCTTTTACTGATTCCGATACAAAAGTGTTAAATTTCGATTCATGTCTTCTTCACTTGCTTTATTATGTAGCTGGGTGTACCTATTTTGTAACGCTAAACTAAACTTATCAGGTTTTACTCATTCCACAGGAGTCTTTATTTTCTTTCTTAAGATTAGATCTAGAAAAATTCAACTTCTCATAATTCTATGGTCCCTTGACCTTAACTTGTTTAACTATTACACCTTTAACTAAATTAACTTTTCGCTTGAGAATAATTTTGTTTTCAAAATACTGTATATATATATATATATATATATATATATATATATATATATATATATATATATATATATATATATATATATATATATATATATATACACATACATACATACATACATACATACATACATACATACATACACATGTACCTTTATATTTTTTCAAGTAAAAGAATGTCCAACACATCTTAGATTCCTCCAATTCATTAGAAATCTATTCAAGTATTTTTTCATAAAAGCAGATTTCGCATTGGTTACAACATTTTCATTGAAGATATACGTTTCATCCTAATTTGGTTCCATACCATTAAGAGTAAGATTTTCCCCTATTCATTTTAAGTACCTGTTATCTCATGGTATTCTCATTATCCAATTTTGATTATTGGTATGCTCTTTCCTTAGATTTTATTTTTATTGCTTACTCAATTCCTCTTCATGATTGATTTTGTTCTCGACTATATTTTAACTTTTATTATCATTCGGCACAAATATCCTGTTTCTGATGATTCTTTTTTTCATCTTCTTGACCATTGTTTTTCTCTATTTTTCCTCCGCAATTTATTTATGCAGTAATATGAAGTGGGCTAATAACTACTTGGCACAGCTTCATGAAATGCACCTCATAGTAAAATATTAAGCAATACTAGAATAATGGAGACAAAAACAGGAGATATGGGTAAATGAAACTCTGAGGCAAACAAATGACACTTTTATTGACATTTTGGTTCTTTGACTACACGTACACGAATAAATTCACTAAAAGATTTTTTTATTATTTCACTCATACAATTTTCCAAAAGAAGAATCCAAAGTAACAGTGAAATTAGTACGAGGAGAAATTAACAGGTCAACAAATCTTTATGAACTTTTGTCCATATATGTATATATATATATATATATATATATATATATATATATATATATATATATATATATATATATATATATACTGT
>NC_090746.1:26918872-26958872 GCF_036898095.1 Palaemon carinicauda | reverse complement strand
AATTCCCTTAACGGGTGAGCAAAGAATAAAGAAAACTCCTCAAGCAAATTTTTCCCTTGATATTTTGGAGCAAATACAGGGCTCCATAAATTTGAGACTTCGAATCTCTTTCTAAACTTGAGGCTCATTTAGCAAGAGATGTGTTCAGGGTATAGATCAGGCTAAAATATATTCGAGAGAGAGAGAGAGAGAGAGAGAGAGAGAGAGAGAGAGAGAGAGAGAGAGAGAGAGAGAGAGAGAGAATGGTTATCGTTTGCCATTCTTCGTTTAATCATTTTATATAAAATTCATATTACATATGTTCGGTGTTTACTGTAATCTTTAAGTCAATTATATCTTCTCAAGCTGCATTGAATTAAAAATGTAACGGTAGTAGTAGTAGTAGAAAACTGCAGGTTATTGGTACTACAAATATCACTTACGATGCTCCTTAATAATATGATTCATAGTACAAGTGGGAAAATGACTAGTATTTCTATGGCTTTATCAAGAATCACTGATTATGGTGAGGCAACAAATAATACTGTCCCAAACAACTATTCTTGGCACATTTGTCACCACTTCATCAGCACGTCACTCTGGGATCGTGTCTCTAGAGACCTTGCAATAATGGTAATAATTATGATGTATTAATGATGATACTAATTATAATCCATATTAAATTCTGTTCGAGACACTAAGAGGAATTGTTTATTAATCCGTAAACGCATGGCAAAAATAATTTTCCACCTGTGCTCGCTAAGAATGGATATGTGTAATATTTATTGATCAACTGCGTAGATAAAAATGGAATTCCCACATATGCCACGGAATTTTCTTTAATCTGGACTAATGGACTAATAATCACGCTGGCTTTTCATATATATATATATATATATATATATATATATATATATATATATATATGTATATATATATATATATATATACATACATATATATATACATATATATATATATATATATATATATATATATATATATATATATACACATACATACATACATACATATATATATATATATATATATATATATATATATATATATATATATATATAGACAATGACCACAACCAGATTCACACATGAACTGCTGAATCGTGGATGAACCACCTGTGCAGAAAACTTTCACAAACACTGATGCTTCAAATAACTGCACGGAAGGTTCATCATCAGTGCATAGAGCCCTCAAGATTGATATATCTTAAAGACGCTGTTTCCTTTATTAAAGCACATACATGTTCGTCATTCATTTGACCGTCTTTCTTTTTATTATTATATCTGAATTTATTAATAAGATGTTTCAAGATTTAAAAGATATCTAACAGCCCCAGCTTTATATTTCATAAAAATTACAATTTTATACAATTAATAAATAGTAAAGACTTAAATACGGAATTTTGGATATAACAGGAGATATCACAGAATTACCAAATGCCTGTGATACACGTTCATGAGGATGAAAAGGAGTTTGGTTTGTCGAATATTTTTGTTGGTGACGTACAGTAGTTATTATTGTATTATTTCTTTTTTATTTGGGAGTGTGTATTGGGTGTCCTTAGAATTCGGCTTCAGAGAATGTAAAAAATAGGATTTTTTTTTATAATTTGTATAGTTTATTTTCTTTATCGGGTTTTTCATATATCTTCTTAAGAACCTATCTTACTGAGTATGAAGAATTTTCACCCATTCCTTTCAATTGATACTTAATCTTTGACCTCATCCGTACTTCCCTTTAGCTGATAAAACGTTTCAGAGCTGTTTTGATGTGGGTAGCATTTTGACTAAAGATTACACAGAGATTCATCTCTAAGGCTTTGGAAGTTTTTTACGTCTGTTAATATGTCGCTAATTGATATTATTGATGTTTGCATAAATACATTCTTTATGTCGAACAATATAACATAAGTTATGCTGTTAGTTCTGAGTTTCCCATTTACCATATCGATTTGATTTCTGCCATTAATCTCTATCCATAATTTTTTTTTCTTTTGCAATCCTTAAATCTTCGTTTCTGTATATTCCATTACTTTACTGAAGCACTTCCCCCTCTAGTGGACTTGGAGTGGTGAACTTTTAGTAACTTTACACAATAGTTTTTAAATTACTACTACTACTACTACTACTACTACTACTACTACTACTACTACTACTACTACTACTACTACTATTGAAATTTAACTAAATATTGTAGTGAAAATAATTGTTTACATTTCAACCAGTGACATGTATTTAACATATTCAAGAACCTGAATAAGTCATCGAACCATTCAAAGTATTATGAGAGAGAGAGAGAGAGAGAGAGAGAGAGAGAGAGAGAGAGAGAGAGAGAGAGAGGGAGAGAGAGAGAGAGAGAGAGAGAGAGAGAGAGAGAGAGAGATTAGTCTAACTTAGTCATTGTTTGCACGTCGGAGAACAGTTAAGAGAGAGCAACAATTTTATTTTATTTTATTTTCTCTTGTATCGTTTAATTTTTTTTTTACCATTTTTATTCTTAACACAGCATCACAAATCTATCACGTTTTTAGAAATTCGTCTTAAAGCAGAACTAAAACAAATGCTGATTTTAGAAATTCATTTGTAACGCTGTATCCTTACTGCTGGAAAAACATTGTTCACGAATCGCGTTTAGAATTATTACTGTATATAGTTGTGGTAATTGAAAATATAAGAAGCAATTGAATGATAAGATGTAATAGTTGAATTGCTCTGTGAATAAGATATGTAATTGCATCTGAACCAGAAGTTTACTGGAAAATTTCATAGCAGAAATTCTAGTCTGATTAGATTAAAGTGAGATACGGTGGGAGGAATATCAATTACATTATCCATAAAGATACGAGAAAACCCATAAATTTACCGGGAAAATTGAAAAGATGAGAATTTGATCGTGGCAGTCTGGCGTTAGAAACGATGAAACTAAGATGACTAACTCACCTGTAGAGAGGAGGCAGCAGAAGAAGGTCAAAGGCCAGAACTAAAGAGCAGGTGGGGAGAGAAAATACCGTAGATTTGACCTACTTGGTCTACTGAATATTACACGGAAGAACTTTGGTTAATATTTTTTGGCATCTCGCGCCCAAAAGACTGCAAAGGAACAACACAAAAGTAATTTATAAAATTAAAGACAATACAACAATACATATAAATTTTTTCATTGATATTTTATATCATATATACACCTATATACACATTTAATCACGCACATAGGTAATTATATACACATGTATGCACAAACATAGATATATGTATCTATATTATATATACATATATATGATAAAATTTTACATATGTATATATATTGTATAGGTTACAGTTACCAATTACATGTACTGCAATAGCCACAGTTGTCTCTTCACTTCTCTTTGACATTTTATATAAGCTCTCCACTGAAAGTCTTGAAATCCAAGAGGAAATGGCCAGAGTAATTCTTCTTCCCAAGGGAGGTTTGAACCCATGCTGGTTATAAAACTGATGTTAGTGCTTAATCCATTCTCTAGAGGTCGCCAATAACTCTAAGTCTTCCAATCAAGTAGGGTTTGAATCTCACTTGGAAAAATAATTTCATCATTTCCATTTAGAATTCAATGTATTGATTGAAGAGTATATAGAAAACAGTATAAACCAGAGGAGAGGGTATAGTGTCAATTAATATGAATATATGTATATATATATATGTATATATATATATATATATATATATATATATATATATATATATATATATATACATATATATATATATACGTGTATATATATGTATATATATATATATATATATATATATATGAATGATATATATAATCAGATCAAACGTGGATCTTAGTAATTAGCTGCAGCACAGATACAGTCTTGTTTGGAAATTCTTGAAAATAAAAGCGAAAGCATCCAAGCATAAGAGCATCACCCCTACGTGCCCTTATCACCGGCTTTCGTAAATGAAATTTCAGTAATGTTTCTGGATGTGTATATTAACCTAAGTGGAATTCATTTTATGAAAATAAATGGAATCTAAATACATTTATATTTACACGAGATTGACATATTAAGCTAAACATCAAAGACGTTAATGGAATAAACAGCAATATAAAATACAAGGAACTCTATACACAGACTACAGTACGTTGACATTCTGGGAACTTTTATTTTTTTACTTAGCAGTGAGCGACAGCACCTGGTAAAGGATATATATATATGTATAGTCTCTATGTACAATAATATCTACATTTGTATCAATATGATAAGGAAAATATACGCATATATTTATAAACGTTATATCAACCAACGTTCTCCGTCTGAGAAGAAAGAGAAAAATATATAATGATTTTACTCGTTGGCACTTTTAGGTCTCTTCATTATTGTAGAGCTGTTTAATTGCATTATCGACAAATTAGTAGTAGAGCAAGTATTACTGGAAAATGAACCTTTTTCTTACATTCATTCAGCAATAGCGTATCCTCACATTTTTTGTAAAACTTCGGAATTTATCAACCATCCCAAAATAGGTAATATTCATACAAAAATAATTTGGAATGCTGGTGTTTACTGAATTATTCTATTCGTCACGTTTTATCTTTTTATACTAGCTAAGTTAATTGTGCTCTCTCTCTCATCTCTGGTAAGAGGATATTTTGGATAGACTTCAAAAGCATTTTATTTCACTTCATTTTCTTTCATGTCGATGCCGTTCTTTCAGCATCAACTCACTCTCGTAATAAGAAGAGAGAGAGAGAGAGAGAGAGAGAGAGAGAGAGAGAGAGAGAGAGAGAGAGAGAGAGAGAGAGAGAGAGAGAGAGAGAGAGAGAGAGAGAGAGAGAGAGAGAGAGTACATTTTGGATCTATACCGTGCGTTTTCCTCATTGAGAAGCCTCTCTTTGATCTTTTGTTATATATGCATTTACAAGTGAAGTCCATTTAGTAAATGATTCTACAGTAGAATCCATCATTCAAAGACCATTCAAGTGTTCACCTTCAAGTTAATCCTATATTGACTTTAGCTCTATTGCACGATAAGATTTTCTTTGTAAAGTAATTACTTTAAAGTTATTTGAAGATCTTTTTACATACTGTACATACATTTGAAGATTATTTGTGTACACATGCATGTGCATCATATGTAAATACACAAGTACTTTATTAAGAAGAATTAAATAAATTTTGGTCCTCGGTTGTTTCAATGATCTTTAGATTTAATACTTAACCTTTACAATTCTATTCTTTCAAAACCACGTGAATTTTCATTTGCATTTCAGATCCGGTTCTTTACTTTTCCTGTGCATAGGATGAAAGTGGTATTTTGTCCGCGTTATATTTCTCTCATTGTTTCATCTTTCTTAATTATCTTGGAAATCTCTCTCCACATAAGTTTTAGATTAACAGGGATGGATCAGGAAGATCTCACATCTATGTTTATTCTCCTCTTCAGAACAGTCTATGATGACAATTTTTTTTTTATTATTATTATGGTTTAGTTGTTTGAAAACGACGGTAAATTTTCATAATTATACCCGTGCCAATCTAGCTCCTCTCTGCTTTCAAATTGCTAATGTAAAGGAGTTCTATGAAAAGAAGAATTACGAAAAAAGTGTGCCATAATGAAATTTAGTTCAGTTGAGGCTTTCCAGAAATCCCCAGTGAACGCAATGATAATTACTCTAACATATTAAAATTGAAACAATTACCCTCAGGTGATCCTTGTCAAGTTTATGTTTACTTAAGATCCAGGAAGTTTTTTTCGGTTATGTGTAAGAATCGCTCCAACGGACACATCTGAATTTGATTTAAAAACGGCAAGTAATAATGTACTGCAGTATAAACAATAAACAGGCTGCCGTTTAAATGCTGTAATTATTCCTTTACCTCATGAGGAAGGGTGAACTCACTTTTAAAAAGAAGTACTAAGTATTTACGCCATATATATTTCTTTCTTTTTTTCAAAAGCCAAATGCATTATCTTCATTTTCTTTTCATCGCAACTAGGAGACGAAAACGAGCGCAATATAATGGAAACACTCGTCAGGTTTGACTTTTTTAAAATGCTAACTTAGATGGTAGAATCGGTGACTGATATCCTCATGTCCTGGTCAGCTAGAGGTACTAGAGAACTGGCCTTTGAGATCCTCCGGGATGGCTGAGGGGAGACTGCAAGGGGTGCAACGGTGCTGGTGTTGGTGTTACATCCGTTGATAACAACGGTCGTCATTGTTGTGGAGTCCGTGCATAGGGACTCTCTCTTGCCTCCGAACAGCCGTCCACCCTTCCTGCTAATGAGAAAAACAGTGGGAACTGCGACATTAAAAAGAACCATCTGGTTTTACGTGTTTCATAATTGAAAATAGTGTTGATGTCGATAAAGTTAAACCACGTCTGTTTGAATTGGCATAATTAACTTCGTTTCAGAGGAAATTAAGTGATATTTTGATGCAGAAGCTCTGGGCTTTTGCACTTTCTCTAGTGCCTCTTCACCTTGAAATCTTTAGCTGAAGAGGGACTTTGCTTGAAGTGCGAAAGCTCACGAAGGCCTTAATGATATGCATATTTAAAGCCCTGAATTTATGTAACAAAGTTTTAAATATAGTGTTTATATATATATATATATATATATATATATATATATATACATACATATATATATGTATATATGTATATATATATATATATATATATATATATATATATATATATATAAAACACATAGATGTGTGTGTGTACTTGTATGTATGTGTGTATACATATACATACATACATACACATATATATGTATGTATATATATACATACACACATATATATATGTATATATATATATATATATATATATATATATATATATATATATATATATATATATATATATTCCAGACACTACGAAAAAGAAGTAAGGAAGCAAGGAATACGAGTTGGGAATATTTTAGCCACGAAGGAAATGTTGTAGCTCCCTCTTAAAGGGAACAGTCATGAGTGTGTGCGCATGTGTATTTCGTTGTGTACATTTCCGTAAGCTTATTTATAAGGTTCTATGTAAAGTTATTAGATAGGAAGTATTGGGCTGTCATATTTACCGTTTATATTCACAAACTCTAGTTGATTTTTTTTCGTTTTTTTTTATACTTTTCAGCTTGTTTTGTGAAAGTTTTGCAATATTTGCTATTTTTTTTATACAAATATTGTATGCTTTTGTATCATGAATAATATTTAAAAAATAATGTCTGAGACTTTGACCCTAGTGCAGTTATACATTTTAAAAGTTTACTTTCCCACTTCTTGCATAAATCATTTGACGATGTACAAGTAAACCTATGAAACCAAAGCTTCTTAACGATTTTGTCTTATGAAATATTTATTAGTTGTTTTACCTCTCGCGTAAAGATCTGTTTCAGAATATAATTATCAATACAAATCTGAGCTCGTATATTGTGTTCACGAAGAAGCCCTCCTTTCTTTTAACATTTAACCTTACTGAACTCTTCCAAAATAAATGTACAAAATAGAATTGGACTACTGGAAGAAGAGGAAATGACATCGGACTGTGAGACAATAAAGTCAGTTGTGACTGAAGCTGCTATGGAATCTCTAGGACCATGTATCAATGCACGTCGAAGGAATAATTGGTTTGACGAAGAGTGTAGAAGTGTTGCCGAAAGAAGAAAACGCTCTAGGATGAAATGGATAGAAGACAGGGCTAACATTGATAAGAGAGAAGATTCAAGTGTCTAGAAATTTAGCAACAAGCACAAACAGAAGAAAGAAAAGAGAGAAGGTAGGAGAGGAACTGAGAGAAATTGAAGAAAATAGAGCGCATGGGAAAACGAGAAAGCAATTTCAGGGAATTAATAGGATGAGAAATGGATTCCAGTCAAGAATGAACTTAATCAGAAATAAAGAAGGTAACATAATTATTGGAAAAGAAGAAATACAAAGGAGGTGGATAGAACACTTTAAGGAACTTTTCAATCGGCCACCACCTCATAACCCAGTGGATGAAATGGAGATGGAGGGAAATATCGATAATGTGGAGGCACCAACCCGAGAGGAAATTACAGATGCTATAAGAAAACTTAAAAATAATAAAGCAGATGGGACTGATAATATAGCTGCAGAACTAATCAAGTATGGGGGCCAGGCACTTCATGAGAAGATTATTAGCTTAATGTATAGCTAGGGTGACCATTTATTTGTACAGCCAAAGGGGGACAGAAGTATATATAGCTCATGTGCATTTGCACTCATATTGAGTCATCATGGCATAAATGCAGACGTTTAATATATAGATATTTTCAAAAACAGGCTCTGATAAAAGGTCTTTTATTTACTGTGTTTTTATTAAGACATTACTACTGGCATTTTAAATAAAAATTATTTATTCTATTAGGTAAAATTGTAAAGATAGTCACACAAAGAGAGAAAAAAAATATAATTCTTTAGTACATTACCAGATTTATTTTATCCTAAGTACATTCAATAACAAACTATGATAATTTAGAACAGCTATCAATTACAGTGTTTTTATTAAAAAATTATTGCTTACATTATAAACGGAAAATTATTCTACAATTCTTAAAGAAATTTGTACATATTGCATAAAATGAGGAAACAAAATCTTATACAATACATTTCACTATTAGTGCAGACTTCAGCGTAGATACTTATAACTGGCTTTTTTTTCTGATGTCCAGAAGTTGTTCATCAGGAAGAACACTCTATAGGAGTATATATTGGAACCAGGTAGACGAAGACAAAATTCAATAACCTTTTTTATGTTTATGAAAGGAATGCTTTTATTATTAAAGTAGCAGAAAATATCTACCCATTTTCTATCCACCTCGACATCACTTACTTTCCACTGTTGCATCTTTTCATCGGTCAAGAAATTTTTCACACATGTAATTTTGTCAAAAAGTTAATTATCATCTATTTCTAAATCAGGCCTTATCCCTTGAATAAAATTCACTGTTTTCTGAACCTGAGACCAACAAATTGAATTACTCCGAAGAAGGGCCCAATCACAATTTTTCACTTCATCAAATGGCTCAGTCCACTAATCTAATTATTCCACTGATATTTCATAAAAGATTCTACTGCAATTTTAAAATTTTCATTATTATTCCTGCTCCTCTCCAAATCTCGGAGCATCTTAGTGATTACAATTGGGATGAACAGTTCTTTTTTTCGTTCTGTTAGTTTCATTTTCAAGTCTTTTAAGATGCAAGAAACTTCCATCATAGAAACTTTTTGGGACTCTATTTTCAATGTGGATTCATGGAAAATTGTATTCTGACCGTGCATGAAATAAAGCCGAATCTCTGAAAATGGATCGTTAAAAAGCTGCAACCTAGTTCCCTTCTTTCGTTTGTATAAAGAAAACGGAGCCTAAGCTATGCAGCAAAGTGAACCTTAGAAATTTGGTAAAAAAATAGAAAACGTCATCAATTCATATAACTAAACACATATGCACTGGCAATTGGGGGACTAATGTAGGACATATGACTGGAAGGGGGACATTAAGGCGTCCCCCATAGAGAGTGATTTTTAGGGGAACAAGAATCTAAAATGGGGGACTGTCCCCCTTAAAGGGGGACGTATGGTCACCCTACAGTATAGCATATGGGAGAATGAAGTTATGACATCAGACTGGGAGGAAGGGATTCTGGCAGTACTACATAAAAAAAGAAGATCGCACTATATGTGGAAACTACAGAGGCATTTGCATACTCCCAGTTGGTTGCAAAATCCTTGCAAATATTCTGTACAAACGAGTACGAGTTTATTGCGAAGATATAATTGGTGACTATCAGGCAGGTTTTAGACCAAAACTGAGCTACAGCTGACCAAATTTTCACCATAAGACAAGCTCTAGAGAAATATTGGGAGTTCAACAAAAGCTCTTACCATCTATTCATAGATTTCAAGCAAGCCTATGACAGTATGCATCGACTATCATTATGGAACATACTGAAGTTCTTCCACATACCAGTGAAATTAATAAATCTGGTCCAATGTGCTACCGGAATACAACGTACAGGATCAAGGTCAGGGGAATACCGACAGAGCCCTTTAACTTCCATGGAGGACTAAAGCAGGGATGCACACTATCAACACTTTTATTTAACTTAGTACTGGAATGGATAATGCGAAATACACCGCCTACCAGATTACCCATCCAGCTGGATAATACCATTATAGATAGACTTGGATATGCCGATGATGTGGACCTTTGTGGAGAACATCTACCTAGCATCGAAGTAACATACATACAGTTTAAAATCAATACAGAACGTACAGGTCTGAAAATAAACAATGCAAAAACTAAGATAATGGAGGTCTCAAGAACACCAAATCTAGTTGGAGATATGGATTTTGGAGGATCAGAGCTGGAAGCAGTATCCACATTTAAATATTTTGGCTCCACCGTAACGCCACACAACATGATCCAGGAAGAAGTTAGACTAAGGATTGCAGCAGGGAGAAGATGTTCATGGGCACTCGATAACACCTTAAGATCCAGAATTTTATCTAGGCCCACAAAAACACAAAAATATACCGCCATTATCCGTCCAGTGGTCCTATACGGGTGTGAAACATGGGCACTCACTAGGCAGTTAGAAAATAAACTTGAAGTTTTTCAACGCAGTATCTTGATGCGGATCTGGGGACCGGTTTGGGATGACGAAGCTGGAGAGTGGCGCAGGCGCCACAATTATGAATTGATATGTCATGTAAAGGAAAATATTTCATACTGAATAAGGTGATATGTGTATTTGATCAAGTATTTTATGAGTTTTATTCGTTAGTTAAACGATAGAGAGACATTGAAATAAAGAGAGAGAGAGAGAGAGAGAGAGAGAGAGAGAGAGAGAGAGAGAGAGAGACGAGAAAAATAAAATCAGTGCGAGGTGGTACTCGGGAGGCACTGTTTGTGAAAAGTGCTGACATAAGCGATAAATTGGCCAAAACAACGCAAATGGAATGCGAGACGGTTAGCTTGCCGAGAAATCGAAAGTGACATATGTATGACGTTACCATTACGTCAGAAGAAGGGACCAATAGAACACAAGAAGAGTCACATGACGTGACGCAATTACAACGCCCTTGTTCTGGGATACTTAAGCAACAAACGCATCGAGGAAGCAGCTCTTCCCTACAAGTAACCGCGATAAACGGTTGTCCCTTCTCCCGCTCCCCCCGTCATGGGGGAGGCCTTACCTCTGGTGCACAGTTGGCCTGCACTAACGAAACGTCAAGTTAACAACAAGATATTTACAAAGACGGACAACGAAGGGACCGAGTTCCCTAACTGCCAACAAATTACCTTTCGACAGGGAGGTAGAAGATTATCTTCGATGAAGGAGAAATTACCAAGAAGCGTGGCAGTGAGACGACACAGCTATGAAGAAGCGATCCCCAAATCGCCCAAATAGGATTCAAGGATTTCGCATCCAGAACGCTGAAGTGGTAGCAGAAGTCTACAGTTGCAGCCTCCAATCTTCAAGAATTTATATTGTTCCAGTCTGTATTTAAAACCCATGTAGAAGATTACTGTAAAGCTAATGTACATCAAAGTTCCAGAAGTAAAGTTAAGGAACTATACGGCATTTTACCATCACCCACTTTCCTGAGGGTCTAGATATAATAATTTTATTGCACTGAAAGGATTGAAGAGATACATTTATTTAATTAAAATAATATTAAAGTGGTGCTTAATGAAAGAAAAAGATAATGCCCAACCACGCATCACAGATAGCTCTCTCAGGACTACTACCCATCTCCAATATTATTAGATTGCAGAGACTTCGATATGCAAGACATAATGCTAGAATGGAGGAGAGAAGGCTGACTAGAAGAGTTATGTTAGGTAAACCCATAGGTACTAGACCAAGATGAAGGCCTAGAAAGAGATGGATGGATAACTTAACTGAAGATTTGGACATCCTGGAAATAGACCCCAATGAGTGGATGGAGCTTGCGGAGCATAGGGCTCTCTGGAGAAGAACGGTCAAAGCGGCAATGGATCAGCCTGGTCCGAGGCCCCCGGAGTAAGTAAGAGTAAGTAAGAACTCTTCCAAATATACTCTTATGATTCTGTTAATACTGCCATACTTTTCTGCACGTTATGTTCGGTTTCTTTGAGTTGTCTTTGTCATGAAACTGTCTTTCATATTTTAATATTTGCAAATGTATTATGTAAGAATTGTTTTACCCTTAATATTCTTTATTCTTTTTATTAGCAAAGTTTGAGAAAAGAGAAATGTCAGTGCAAAACGAGCTTAATTAACTTTTTCCGGAAAGGTTTTCCAAACAATTTTTTTAATGCTTTAATTTATTGCGATTCTTGTTGCACTAATATTAAGTGATAATATACTTCCATGAGCCATAAGTAGAATACCATCTCATCTTTACCCCATCTCTGTGACATCGCGTATTTTTAGAAATACTCTATTAGATTTATGAAAACCCTGCATTAAAAAAAAAAAAAAACATGAAAAGACAGCGAAGATGAATGTATTGAATATTTAAGGGTTTTATGAGATTTTCATTTTTTCATTCGCAATATTACAAATGCTGGTATACCGGTGATTTGCCAGATACTATTTCCGTTATTTTGACATCATGCTCCAATATATACCGATAATCGATGGTCATTTGTACGGTATTTTGTGTAACATGCTCTATAAGGTTTCTGTTAATTATCTTTGGTTCCTTAGTTATGTAACTAAATAATATTATGCATACTCTCTTGACTGTTAGCCATCAAATATCGTTAAATGTTGCAGGATTTCAGTGATGTTTAGTACTTTTTATAAAACAGAAGAGTTAGCCCAGTCATTGGCGTCCCTCATATTACTTTTTTTTTTTTTTTACATTTATCGACATTCTAAGATAAATTTTAAGCATTAATGTTTAGAGGATAATTCTTGTTTAGGGTTTAGTTCGATGTAAAATCTGCTTAGTTTATTTACCTTTTTTATTTTAAATTAGTATATGCTTTTATGGCGTCATATTTATTATCAGCAATATTATATTTATTTTGGATTAAGAAAGATATGAAAAGGTAAAATAAAAAAATAAAAAAACAGGTGAAAAGGAATTTAGTAAAATACGGATAAAGATAAGTGGGAATACGTATAAAAATGAGTAAAACCAATGAGGCACAGAAAGACGGGTTTCAGAGTAGCATAAAAGCCTCCTAAACTTTCGGGCAACAACCAACATCAATAGCACTGCCTACAGCTACTCTGCTTTTGATGGAAAATAAGGGGATTATCGAGAGATTATCTTTTATGTTTACGATTGTGGTTATCCTTTTTGCTTTTTTCGCAGCCATTGAATATATTGTTCGACAGTCTCGTGTAAGGGCCAGTATAGGGATATTGATTAAAAAGAAACTTTACAAGATTATTGAATATTATTTGAATATTATATCAGATTTTAATGCGATAAAAACTGGTGAGCTGCTTAAAAAGTCAATACTAAATATGGCTCTAGTAATATATGTACAGACATATATATATATATATATATATATATATATATATATATATATATATATGTGTGTATATATATATATATATATATATATGTATATATATATATGTATATATATATGTATATATATATATATATATATATATATATATATATATATATATATATATATGTATATGTATGTTTATTATATAATAGTCACGAAAGGAATAGTTGATGTCACCTGTTGAGACACTACCGCTAGATAGTTATTGGGTCCTTTGACTGCCCAGGCAGTTCTACATTGGATTCTTCAATCTGGTTACAGCTCATTTTCCTTTTGCCTACACACTGAATAGTCTAGCCTATTCTTTACATTCTCCTCTGTCCTCATACACGTGACAACATAGAGATTACCAGACAATTTATCCTCGCTCAAGGGTTTAACTACTGCAATGTAATTGTTCAGTGGTTATTTTCCTCTTGGTAAGGGTAGAAGAGAATCTTTAGTTATGGTAAGCAGCTCTTCTAGGATAAGGAAAGTCCAAAATCAAATTATTGTTCTCTGGTTTTGGACAGTGACATAGCCTCTGTACCATGGTCTTTCACTGTCTTGTGGTAGAGTTCTCTTGCTTGAGGGTTCACTCGGGCACACACTTCCATCTTATTTCTCTTCCTCTTGTTTTTTAAAGTTTTTATAGTTCAATTACGAACTATATATTCTAATGCTGTTTCTGATCTTAAAATCTTTTATTTAATTGTGAATTACTTTAATTGTTGTTTCTTAATTCCTTTCCTCACTGGGCTATTTTCCCTGTTGGAGCCCTCGAGCTTGTCCAACAAGGGTTGTAGCTCAGCAAGTAATAATAATAATAATAATAATAATAATAATAATAATAATAATAATAATAATAATAATAATAAAACGAAAGTATTAATTCCGATCAAGTCTTTTCACTTATCGTTTCATGGCTATAATAAATATTCTTTGGTCATCACACTCACACACACACACACATAGATATGTGTGTGTAAATCAATATAGCTGTCATGTGATGATCAAAGAATATATATATTATAGCCATGAAAAGAGTGAAAAGACTTGATCGGAGTTTATACTTTCGTATTATTAGTGACCAACTATTCCTTTCGTGAAAATTATATATATATATATATATATATATATATATATATATATATATATATATTTATTTATTTATTTATTTATATATTTATATATCAGGAATATAGAAATTTCGATGGAGATTACATATTAAACATTCACATTAATAAATTTTAGGATATTGTGTATTATCTAAACAAATTCAGAGTTAAAAGAATAAAGGACCAAATTTTAAATCCTACATTCTAGTCCAAGGCAAACATTTTAAAGCTTGTTTTGAGTTTAATAATATTGTACAGTACTTTGCGTTTTTTTTTATACCAAGTACAGTGTTATTAACTAACAGAAACCTACTGGTTAACAAATAAAGTAAACTACATGCTATAAAAATTTCCACGCCTGAATTACTTGTCACTTGAATCTACCTGAACATCAAACCAGAGAAATAGAGTTCAAATAACGTGAGTCTAACGATTGACGGCTATCATATTTCACCTCCATGCAAGCTGTTTTGATATTTTTTAGGCAAAAAGAGGCATTGTAGACTGCTGAACTGTAGGTCGGTCTTCTCTAGAGTGGATTACGGATAATAAAGCATGTATTTTAAAAGATACTGTAGCAATACTTCAAAGCGTCAATCACAAGTACTCTATTTTTGTATTTTTTTTTTTCTGGCATGAATTGTTGATTAATATAGTAGGGTAAGGCAATTTTGAACAGAGGCAATTTTGGACAAGCGAGGCAAAAACTGGACAGATGCAATATCTCTAAAACTATTTATAATTTTCAAAAACTATAATGCTGCTAGAAATTCCCCAACCTTCTACTTTATAAATATTAGTACGTTTGGTTTTGAAAAAGTATTAAATAGCACTAGAAAATTTTTTGAATATGGGTGTCCAATAATTGCCTCGCCTTCATTTTAGGGCTTCTCAAATATAATGCTAGAAATTATTTTTTCTAAAAGAAAATTAGTAATGATACTAAAGGAAGGTTTAAAATAAAAAATTGATGAAAAAATCTGGAATATCTAGTGTCCAATTTTGCCTAGCCTCGAAAAATGGCGAGGCAATTTTGGACACTTAAATGAAAAAACAACTTGTTCATAATGTTAAGTTATTAAGTAATACATTTTGTAATTTTCTTATCTTTTATATTATTCTTATATGTATCTATATATTTTCTTAATAATTTTAACCAAAAATGATAGTTATTTGAAAATATTTTTTACCATATACTTCAAGAGAAAAAAAATATTGATTTGTAAAAAACGGTAAAAGAAAAAGGTTTTCTTTTCAAAGAAGATATTAATAAAACCCATTACTAATGAAAAAATATGTACAATACAAAACCTGAAATATAAGTGAACAATTCAATATATATTATAGCCATATACGTAGCAAAATAAATGCCTGAATATAGATAAGTCTTGTCTATTTACTTCAACTGAATGCTCAAAAAACTGCTTCTGTTCTTTTATAGATGGCACTAACCATTTTCGTTAAGGCCTGGGTTTCATAAATAAAGGACCTTTAATTACATCTGTGATTTGAAAAAGGTATGTATCCGTTTGGTGCTCTGGATACTCCTCTACCTCTGATGCCTGGCGGATGATCTTAGTGGAGTTAGTATGGACCGGCAGGGGTCACTTGCCTTAGTTAGGCACTGCGCATCACAAGGAACTGGCTGTCCTTTGATGACTCTAACCAACGAATCCTCTATGGATTTAATCTTTCTTTGAAAAGCGAAAATGAAAGAATGGCCCCCCGTCCCGGGCGTTGCAGGGTGCTAAGAATCTCCCGGTTAATAAATCCAAAAGAAAAATTGAAAATTGGTAATTGGAATGTTAGAAACATGAAGCAGATTTGGAAGTTACAGCAAGTAGAGAATGAATTTATGAATTACAGTTTGGATATCTTAGCCCTAAGTGAAACACTTTGTAAAAGGATCAGTAAAGAACTCACACCAAGGCAATACATATCTACAGTATCTACTCAGGAAGAACAGATGGAGTTGGAAGAGAAGGGGTAGGAATGACGACACCAAGAGCAGAAAAGTCATTAATGGAATGAAGAGCTGTATAGCAGATGGTCACTTGCAAAGTTTAAATCAAAGCAGTGCAATATGAGTACTATAGTTAACTATGCACCAACAAATGATTCCCCTGAAGACAGGAAAGATGAATACTATAAGTAATTGCAGTGTGTAACAGATGAGATCCCAGAGAGAGATACGGAAATTGTGATTGGTGACTTCAATGCTGAAGTTGCAAGGAATAATCGAGGTATAGAGAATGTGATGGGTGTTGAGGGTCTTTGCGAAGTTGCAAATGAAAATGGGGCAGATTTTATAAGTTTTGGTTCTTTTCCAGCACAAGGACATCCACAAATATACATGGGCTTCATCTTGTGACAATTACAAAAATCAAATAGATCACATAGCCATTGATAAAGAGAGAAGGAGGACTCTGAGAAGTATAAGAAGCTATAGAGGTGCAAATATTGGTAGTGACCACTAGCTCCTCTTGCTACACTGAAATTAAAACCGAATGCACCCAACAGAAATGTAGATAAAATATCTAGGTTTGATACAACTAGCTTCTAGAGGATGAGCAGAGAAATCTTTGTAATTGAATGTAGGAATCGATTTGCAGTCTTAGAGACTTTAGGAGACAAATAGCAAACAATTAACGAATGATACTTGGGATACTATAAAAAGGAGACAAAGATAGAAGTTAATTGTTGGAAGTTTTTGAGGAAGTAATGAAAATTGCCAGGTAGAGCATGCTAAGCATTCCAGTATTGATAGTGAGGTCAAAAGAAAAGCCAGAAATGACTGGCGAGAATATTTAGACAGGAAAGCAGATGAGTCTGACAAAGCTATGGATTCAGGGTGTGGCTATGGTATAAGAATTGTACATAAAATTATTATAGAAATCTCTACGGGAGCAAAGCAGAAGAAGCATATACCCATCAAAAAGAGAGATGGAGCTGTTATAACAACAGGAGATGAAGAAAGGCAACGTTGGATGGAACACTTTAGTGGGGTCATGAATAGGAGATATAATGGGACTAATTTGATTGATATACCTGAAGCTGAGGAATACCTTGATGTGCCCATCAATGAATTCAGTGTGTTTGAAGTCGAAGCTATCTTTAAAAAAAACTCGAAGAGATGGGATGCCTCTAGGTATGATGGAATAACTGCTGAGATAATATTGGCCGAAAATGATATGACTCCCAGATTACTTAAGAGATTATTTTGTAGAATGTGGCGTGAAGAGGCAAAGCCTGATGAATGGGAGCTAGGAGTGTTGGTGAAAACGGCAAATAGGAGATCTGACTGATTGCAATATTTACAGAGGTATCACACTTACGTCAGTTGTCATGAAAATACTATGTTGTTTATCCTCCTCATGCATTTTGTAATGCATAGAAGAGTTGGTGATGTTGGAAAAGGATTGGACTGGATTGGTAACGGGATATTAGCTGATGACGATGTCCTTATTAGCAGAAAACCACAGGTCAAGATAAATAGAAGAAAGACAGAGATGAGGAGATTGGAACATGCAATGGAAGAGGAAATATCATTGGAAGGAAAAAGGTTTAATGAGGTGGAACCTTTTAAATATTCAGGAATATGATATCTACTACAGGGATTAAGATTTTGAGTTCAATGAAAGATTGAAAAAAACAAATGAGACAAAGGCTAGGTTAAGTAATATCTGGAAATAAAATCGCCTGAAATTACATATAAAAGTCTGGCTATATATCAGTTTAGTGAGATCGGTGTTACTGTGTGGATATGAGTCGTGGTATAACAATGAAACAATATCCAACAGATTTTATAGATTTGAAAACAAAGCCCTCAGAAGAATATTGGGAGTTAAATGGCAGGACAGGATTAGAAATGAAACTATAAGAGAGATCACTCAAGTGCCAAATGTGGATGAGATCATGGTGAGGGGTAGATGGAGATGGTTTAGGCATGCTCTTCGCTCTCTCCAAGAGATTAGTTCACCAAACTTTCAACTGGGCTCCACAAGGCCCTAGAAGAGTTGGAAGACCCAGGCCTACATGGCTGAGGACTATGAAGCGCGAAATAGATGTTGAATGGAGAAGTATTGATTTAAAAGCTCAAGATAGAGACGAATGGCAATCTAACCGATGTCCTTTGCGTCAATAGGCGTAGGAGGAGATGATGATATGTGGTTTCAAGCTATTTAACTCAAAGTGAGTCACTTTGCCTCCCTCTTCCGCTAAAAACCATTTTGTTGCTATACCAAAGCAAAATAATGGATGCTCCTTACCTTTATAAATTACCACATACCATTTTCCTACAACTGAGGCTTCTTTATATGGAGGTGAAACGCTCTCCAAAATTAATTAAATTCCTTTTGATTCGCTATCAGGACTATCCAAGTAGTTTGAAAAATCACTATTAATTACCTTGGTCAATTTATATTTTTTTATATTCACTTTAGCGTTTGCACACATTTTTCTTAGAAATCGAGAAATATTTGGTTGCTTTGTATTACCATTATTTGTTTTGTTTTTATTTCTCTTAATGCCTTTCTTTAGGGTTTTCCCTTTTTTGATCTTCATTTCATCTTTTTTTTCTTAAATCTTCGATTGCCTCCCTTTCTGTTACTATTTGAGCAAATGACTTTCTTATTCTTGTTTTGTTTTTATCATTCTTGGTTGCTTTTTCTGTAAGATTATCTTTTGTAGGTAAAAGTGTCTCTTTGATGGCTCGTTCATAATATGAGGTAAAAATAATAAGAATAAACTGGATATGTATAACTTAGGACGAATATTGTTTATGGGATCAGCTTTGTCTGTCGTTGTTATCTCTCACTATCATGCTATTTACTCTAATGTTGCTGCATTGAACACTATATCAAAAAGGCAACACGCCAGCTGCATCTTTTCTATTGCAGTTATCAACATGGAAATTAGCAGAAAAGGGAAAACATATTTTCCCTAATACCTGAAATTTTCATTTGGATTTGTGAATTATTATAGGAACAATGTATATACAAGAAAGATTTAATTTTTTATTATTTGTAGCATTTGGGGTGACACCCCTCTCGAGGATGTCACCATGATTTGGTCTATCTTTTTGAAGGTTCCACCCCTGAGTGTCAACACCTTTGAGTATGTCCCCAGTATTAAATAACTTTTTGAAAATCATATCATATCCCTCAAGCTAGAATGACAAACTTTTTGTAGATGTAACTCTCAGGGTGTCACCCCCTTTTAGGGTGTCACCCTGAGCAGACACTCCCCCCCCCTTACTGCACTCCAAATGTCTTATTTTGTATGCTTATGATAACATATATATAGATTTACACATAAAAGCATATTTGCGTGCTCGAATACAAAGTTTAATTCATATATTCATAAAGTAAGGCAAAATTGGACAGTTTTCAAAGCTATGGTGAGGCAAAATTGGACAGGCAACTTTCTCACTTTTTTCTTGGCGAGGCAAAATTGGACAATCTTGGATTACGGACACAAAAATTTATGTAAGTCCATAATTTTTTTTATAGTATATTTATATTGATAGTGACTACAAATTGTCATAATTTGGAAATTGAGCGTTGCTGCTTAACGGAGATACAGACGTGTCCATAATTGCCTCGCCTTTAAGATATTTTTTTTATTGATGAGATATAGGAATTTCTAATTCTCTGATGATTATGAGACAAACTATTTTTATAGATGAGACCTCCCTCTTTTGAAAGCATGTTTGATTTTTGGTCATAAATTATTAATACAGATTTTGTACAAAGGTTTCTAAAAAGGTGTCCAAAATTGCCTCGCCTTACTATATATACTATACACACACACACACACACACATATATGTATATATATATATATATATATATATATATATATATATATATATATATATATATATTTATTTATTTATTTATGTATATATGTGTATATATACATATATAATATATATATACATATATATATATATATATATATATATTTATATATATATATATATATATTATATATATATATATATATATATATATATATATATATATATATATATGTATGCAAACGTTCAGCTTGGCTCCACAAGGCACTAAAATCATCTCCCCCTAACGTGATACTTTTTTTCTGAGAAAAGATAGCACATTAGTCAATACCACTTTCATACTTTAAGTAATCTCCACAACATTTGTCATACACAACTAAACAGAAGGCTCGTCAGCTACACGTGAATCCCCTCCCAACTCATTTGAATTATTCGTTGTTTCCAAGAACATGTCGATAATACTGCTGCATGACAAAACAGTCTCAAAATGCTACAACAATTTTTTTACATTTCCATATTTCTCAACAATTTATTTCTTTTCCACGCTTCCCGTAGGCCACTAAACAAGCAGTTCATCTCAAAAGTCTTCAACCTTTCTTTTATTTGTATTCAATATCCGCTCTTCACTTCCAGATAGGAGAGTTGGATCAGCACCACGTTCCTGCATTCCAAGTTAGTTTCTATAGACAATTCGAGTTTTTTAATCTCGTACCTTCTATCCTTCCGGCTTTTTGTATTCTGTAGAACCCCCTTTCTAGTCCTACCCTATTTTTTTTATATTTATTCTCAAGTACTTTTCTAAATCAACCGCTTCTATTTTTCCACCGTCCATACTAAAATTTAGTTGTTTCATCTTCCCGGTGTATTTCATCTCAGCCGTTGCTCTTACAAGTGTTATTATTATTATTATTATTATTATTATTATTATTATTATTATTATTATTATTATTATTACAAGCCAAATTTCACTCTTGCATGTAAAAGCAGAATGCTACAATTTCAATAAGACCAATAAAGAAAGAGGCTGTTTAAGGATGATAATTAAGAAGTGATAAATATATTTAAAAGAAACAACATTGATAGAAGAGAAATTAAGATGAATAGCTAAGTAGCAAATATCAGCAACTGGTAAATTATGAAGTGAGACTTGTGTTTGCCAGTATCTGGAATCTTTTCTCTATATTTAATGAATACTGAATTATTTGAAAACTACAAATATTCCAGTTTGTTAATTACACTATTTTATCCTACTAGTTTTATTATTGTTATTATTATTATTATTATTATTATTATTATTATTATTATTATTATTAGCTAAGCTACAACCGTAGTTGGAAAAGCAGGATGCTACAAGCTAAAAGTCTCCAATAGGGAATACCAGTCTAGCGAGGAAAGGAAATAAGAAAGTAAACTACTTGAAAAGTAATGAACAATTGATATAAAATATGCTAAAGATCAGTAACAATGTTGAAATAGATCTGTCATAAATAAACAACGAAGAGAGACTTATGTCAGCATATTCAAAATAAAAACATTTTCTGTAAGGTTGAACTTCACAAGTTCCACAGCTTCAATTGCCCGATCATGAAGATAATTCCACAATTTGTTCATAGCTGAAATAAAACTTCAATATCGTGTAGTATTGAGCCTTATGATGGAGAAGGCCTGGCTTAGAATTAACTCCATATCTAGTACTTCGTACGTGAAGGTACAGTCTGAGAAGATTTCAATGCAAATTATGTTTAGAATTATGAAAAATCATATGCAACATACATAAAGAACTAACTAAATGACGGTTTCAGAGATGAACATCTAGATTTGAAATAAGAAATTCAATAGATTGCAAGTTCTTGTCCAACAAATTAAGGCGAGATTCAGCAGCTGAAGACTAAACTGGAGAATAATACTCGAAACAAGGTAGAATGACAGAATTAAAACTCTTCAGAATAGATTTATCACTGAAAATCTTTAAAGACTTCCTCACTAAGCCAATTATTTGTGCAATTGAAGAAAAAGCAGACCAAATGTGTTTCTCAAATGTAAATTTGCAATCAGGAATCACACCTAAAATTTAAGACTTATGTAAGAGTTAAAGAAATATCAATGCAGATGTGTGGAAGTTGAGGAATCTTTGTCCTCGACGTACTTATAATAATGCTTTGACTTTTATTAGGGTTCAACTTTATGCCCCACAATTTGCGACATGCACTAATTTTAGCTAGATCTCTTTTAAGGGATTCAGCTACCCCAGATCTACTTTTAGGAGATGGAACTGATGCAAAGAGAGGAGCGTCATCTGCTTATGCAACGAGCTTGTTTTCTAGACCAAACCACATATGTGTATATAGGAAGAAAATTAATTGGACAAGAACGCTACCCTGAGGAACACATATGTGTATATAGGAAGAAAATTAATTGGACAAGAACGCTACCCTGAGGAACACCAGATATTACATTCCTATACTCACTATGGTGGCCCTCAAAAACAACTTTTTGCAATCTATTACTTGAAAATTCAATAATGATGCTAAGAAACGACCTACCTACTCCTAACTGTTTTGAGTTTAAAATCAAGGTCCTCCTGATTAACACGGTTAAGGCAGCACTAAAATCAAGGCCTATCATAGAAACTTCCTGACCAGAGGCCATGGATCTTTTTATAGTATTGGAGATTGTAAGAAGGGCATCACCTACTTCAAGGCCTTTGTGAAATCCAAATTGCAAACTAGGGAACAGATGATATCCTTCAGCAAACCTATTTAGACATTTTGCCATTAGACGTTCACAAACTTTAGATAATATGGGAGTTATGAAAATTGGATGGTAATCAGCAGGACTAGAGCTACCACATACACATTTACCTAATGGAGTAACATTACCAATTCTTCAACAAGTGCTATTAGAACCTCTTCATAACTTGCAGAAAATAATAGACAACTTAGGAGTTAAGAAATCAGCCATCTTTATAAAAAACAAAGGAAAAATGCCATTTGGGTCTACACTTCCATAATCATCAAGGCCCATCAAGAGTGTTTTAATTTCATGGAAACGAAAAGCTAATTAGGTAAGCCTCAGGAAAACAGAATGGTGAACATTGAGATTCTCATTTCTTTGCTCACTCGCTGTTGAACACATCATCCCAAAGGGTTGCCTTTTCCTTTGGACGGTGAGTGACAAAGCCATCTGGTATAAGTAAAGGAGGTACTGTCAGGTATTACACCAAATAGTGCTGATTTAAGTTAGCCCACCACTTATGTTCCTGGGTTGTACCAGAAAGGGTTTCGTTTATGGTAAAATTGTATTCCTTGTCAGTTGAAGCATAAACTCTCTGAGCAAAAGCTCTTAGCTGTGTATAGTTATTCCAAGTCAGATCTGACCTGTTACCCTTCCAAAGATGATAGGCCTCCTCCAAATAAGCATGTCTACAATTAACATTGAACCAGGGTTTGTCTTTTGCTCGGCGTTTGAGCACATAAGAAGGGATATGCTCAACACTTTTTTAAGATTGCGATCAATTCAAATTTAAAAGATCACTCAAAATGCCATTCTAGTCTGCTTGAGATTTTATAAATATCTTACATGGGTATGAGACGTTAGGGGCAGGCTACTCATTCTTGACTACTAATGAAGTTAAGGAAATAATCAGATATCCATACTTGAGAGCCAACCTTACTTGTTATAACACCAGGACCTGCAACTGTTCCTTCTTTGACATTCGATCCATGACGATATTGGACAGGTCGAGAATTATATCTAATTCATTTTGTAATAGCAGTCCATCTTGGACTTGTATACCTTGCCGCCAATGAGGATTCAGGGCTATGGGGACTTCTTTTCTGGCATGTTGCTGCTGCCTTGAGCAACCCTACTCCAGGACAGTGACTTCAATGCTAACACTCATTCTCTAGACCAAACAGCGCTAACAAAGGTCTCTAGATCAGTTTGTGGTATTTTTGTGTTTTTTAAGGTTATCTTGGTTGTATCATTGTATCTCTTCTTAGGGATTTCAAGTCTTCAGTGTTTTTTATCTCTGTATAATTTTTTAGGGGGAACATTTTTTCAGGCAGAGGGATCACTTGACCAAGCCAGTGAAGCTCGTTCCAGAATCTTTGCATGTCTAATCTGATCTTTCCAAGTGAGGCCAATAATTTTCTGCAAACAGGAAATGTGAAAATGTTCCAGTTGCTTCTGACGATGTCTGTATAGAGTTGAGGCCTCTGTACCAGAAAGGAAAGTTAAGAAACATATTGCTTTTTATACTTGGATTATAGTGGTCAGTCTCAGGTGATTGTTCTGAAAAACCCTGCTCCTCAGCTTACCAAAAAATTATAAAGTTATGTTTATTTTATCCAGCGATATCGGTAGTAGATGGAACAATACTACAAAGGTATTAAAAAAAAAAAAAAGAAACGACCGCCAGTAGTAGCGCATCGTCAACAGGGAAAATGGACACATTCTCATTTTATTTCATTAGTTGTATTTTCACCCTTTTTAATACTTATATGTAAACAAATGCTATATAAATTGAAGATAAAGTGTCTAAAATGTATTGCATTGATCTCAGGTTGGGTCCCATCAACCATAAGAAAAAGAAATGGACATGACAAGGGCATATAATGAGAATGACAGATAATGGATGGACAAGAAAAAGAACAGAATGGGTCCCTGGAGATTGAAAACGAAGCAGAGGAAGGAAGAAAAGAGGAATTGACGAGCTAAGAAAATTTGTGGATATAGACTGGCATAGAAAGACCATAACAGTGGACTAGCTAAGATTGATGATGATATACATATTGTTGTTTACGCATAAACATATAATGCAAGCAGAAAAAAGATATCCACACAGTACTCATTCCTCAAACCTAGGTTCATGTATAAGATTTAGATGGAACTACATCCAGTAGTTGAGTGTATTGTATGGTCAACTGATTAGTATAGCCTACTATAAATACATGAAAGCGCTTGGGAAAGTCTTTCTTCAGTCTAATTTTGTCACGTGAATATGCATACTAATATGTTCACATTGTACAATGAATACAGTCAAAATGCCCCAGCAGTACATCTACACTCGAGTAATAGCAACATTAACCAAGAGAGAGAAACAGACACAAAACAGTAATAGATATTATGTAAGAAGTGGTATCTGTAGTTACTGTGAATAGTGCACAACAGACATTTGATACATGAAAGTGCTTGAAATTGAAGCTATGAAAAACAAAGTGTATTTGCAATGGTAAGTTTTAAACTATTTCACAGAGTACAAAAACAAATGATTAAATGTAACTACAGTATATTTTTTCATACAAGTTTTAACGATACAAATTTATTCTTATACATGTAGTAGTGTATTATATAGTTTTATTAGACAAAGTATATAACTAGCTTGGAAGGATATATATATATATATATATATATATATATATATATATATATATGTATATATATATATATATATATATATATATATATATATATATATATATATACATGTATATATATATATATATATATATATATATATATATACATATATATATATATATATATATATATATATATATATATATATAAAAGAGAAAGGAAAAGGAGAAATAAGAATTGAAATTCACCACAAAAATGTTACGTATTTGCCCAAGAATTACTTTGCATTTCCCTTGAGATGGGCTAAAAGGTTCCCGAGAAATTTAAAAGCAGCAACATTTACGAATTACGTTTCCTTATACCATTTTGCAATTTAAAAACATTTTAAGATATAAATTTCAACTTTGAATACATTTCTTACTTTTGTCATTATTTTGTTAACCCTTTACTTTGTCAAGTAGAATTAATCATATTTTGCTAATACTTTTAAAGCTACTGAAAATTGTGTTCATTTTGGTTTCAAGAAGAATTACGTTTTCCGCCTTAAAATGTATTACGTAAAATGGTATCATCTTGTTAAATTCTTTTGACCCGAGGCCGGCTTTTCTAAAGATTTAATGATGTAATGTGCCATGGTTTGTGAATATCAAGTCACAGGGAAAAACTCATTGTTCTAGTCTCTAGTTTACTAAATGTCTTTCAATAACCTTCACAGAATTGGTATCTTATTATTTTTGACATTTTTCTCGCTTTAGTTTTTATCATGATGCAATGAACATAGTTTTACTATTAGAATAAGAGAAACATTCCTTGTTATTTTGATCTGTTAATAAACATTCCATCATTCAAAGTAGGAGATAAATAACTATTTCATTCAAAGACTAAAAGAGTTACTCCATTCAAAGTTAATTTTCTATGTGCCTACATGAATAGTTTCTTAAATAGAAAATGCACTGTTAGGGGAGACTACTTGAAGGCCTACGCAAAGCAATAGACAACAGTCGTTAATAATTTATTTATTTTGGTTTTATTTATCGTTATCTAATAGATTAGATTTTAACACCTCATGCACCAGGTCATAATACTGGCATGCACCAATAAATAAACATATTACTTACCCCTGTCAAAGAGGGTTCGTAGAGAAAAAATTGCGATGAACTGAATTAGTATAATGAATATTTTTTTTTTATAATCAGGAGTAATTTGGACAAAATAATTTTCAATCGTAGAAGAAAACTAATAATATAATGATTTTTTTTTTTACAATAGATATGATCTACATTAATATCTTATGGTAATGGATTATTTTTTGTCATACTGTAACTATTAGCGAGTATGGCCAATTATCTACTAAAGTAAACAGTTTAAATCTAGATTTTTAAGTTCACTTGCCTTGCATTGCGTTGTTTCATAAACTGTAAGTTATGTATTTCAGGAAGTAATACTTTCAGATAAATAAGATAATTTATTCATCTATGGATTTACAAAAGCTACGGTTTTGAAGTCTTATTCAAGATAAGTTACTACTAACAGTTTTCTGTTTAAACCCTCGCCATCTTTGGCATAGCATTTGTCTCCATTTACATTTTATATATGTAGCCTATATCTCGGAATAGTTGTGTCAATGTTCTGAAAACAGGTTATATTTTTTTTATTTGCATGAATAGATAGTATCTGTTACAAGCAATGCAAGGTAACCGTAATTTTAGGTAGTTATGAATTTACTGCACATGATTCTATGTTGATTAGTAGATGCTCTTACTTATTATTATGGTGCAGTTGTTTGAAGGTGGTAATTAATGTAATGCTGTAGTATTTATGCATGGACTTGTTGGTGAATTTGCAGAAATGAAATACAGGGTTATAGCTTGTTAGTAATATTACTGAAGAATTTTACAATACGACACAAAATTATATATATATATATATATATATATATATATATATATATATATATATATATATAGATATATATATATATATAAATATAAATATATATATATATATATATATATATATATATATATATATATATGTATGTATATATATATATATATATATATATATATATATTATATATATGTATATATATATATGTATGTATATGTATATATATATTATATGTATGTGTATATATATATATATATATGTATGTATGTATATATATATATATATATATATATATATATATATATATATATATATATATATATATATATATATATATATAACAAAACTTCAGTATACTGTATTATGAGTATTCCTACATGTACATTCTTACACAAGCACATACTCTGGTATTTCTTAATTTCTGGCTAAGATTGGAAGCTGCTGGCATGATCTACACCAGGTTGAACTCTAGACGAAACTAGAACTTTTGAGGTGTCAACCATATTGCTCTCCAAGATTCCCGTGTTCGTTTTGAATAATGGTCGATATTTGGTGGTACCTTTAATTTTTAATTTTCTTTTTAAGAACGTTGAAACTTTGGCTTATTTTCCATGTTGGTATGGTTCTTAAGCTTGTCGATATCTTGCAAGATAATTGAAATACTATCGATTATAGTGCTACCTGCGTCCATAGTTACTTGATCAAAACATCCAAGACTTTCATCTTCCTAGAAGCTGGGTAATGTTCTTATGCCATCCGATATCGACAAATGGTGATTATAATGCTAGACTCGGTTATTATTGGAATGAGACGATTCCAAGTGTTGTTCTTTACTCCGGATTTTGTTAACGAATATTAGAAAAAAATATCGTTTTAGTATGCAAGCAGTGTGTTATTTATTGCTCACGTATCTTCCTATATCTGCAGACATGGTGGTACTATTAACCTACTGCTTTGTGTAGATATTGTTCACTTTATTTTATGAATATTATTATCTTGTCTGGAGGTCCTACAATCTTTAGCTTTTAGAGAGGACTGCGTAAATGCTATTAAAGTTTTTGGAAGGATGGTAATTATGATCTAGACTATTGCTGAAAGATATGTAGCTTGTCCTACTGTAGATCTTCCTTAAGTTCTCATTCAGCATTGAAATTCCATTGTTCATAGAATTATTGCGGTCTACATTCAGCACTTTTATTCTTTTAAGGTGTATTTTTTTCACACTACCTGGTACCTTAGAGTTTTCATTCCTTTGTAAAACTTGAAGAATCGTCTACACAGTATCATGGAAGTCGAAGTTGCTAATTATATTTTAAGAGGCTAAAAATTTTTCTTCATAGTGTCATGCAGGGTTACCATACGTTTTCTAAACCGTAATATGATGATGATGAATATTGTGTATAAATGTATTCATCCCTTTTGTCGAATCTTGTGTACACCATTTACTTTTATTCATGATTTTTCTGTTCTTTTTTTTTTATACAACATATTGGCCTTTTATGTTTGTTCCTTACGCATGATTACTCATTTTTAATTTCAGTGTTAATGATAATAATATTAATAATACTTGGACTTAGGAAGATCCTTAAAACCTTAACAACAACATGTGGTCAAGATTATATCAACAGTGAAACAGTAACAGCACTCACATCACTTGAAGCTCCCTTTCAAAATACTAATGCATCATCGGGTGTGCAGAGAAAGATTCTTCAGTGATCTTTTCTTTGCTATTTTTGTATCTGACAAAGTACTGTTTCTTCTTTCAGACAACAAATCATTTATGATTTTCGTGTTCAGTTTAAGAAAATAGTGTAGATGATTATAGAAAAATGGTTGGGAATTGTGAGACAAATCTTATTGTTATCTTTATGGGTATAGAGAGAGAGAGAGAGAGAGAGAGAGAGAGAGAGAGAGAGAGAGAGAGAGAGAGAGAGAGAGAGAGAGAGAGAGAGAAGTCTTAACAATCCATGTTTGCCAACGGTTATAGGTGGATGAGCAACCTGGTGGAGTAATGAGAACTTTTGGTGTGGAGGAAAGTCACTGGCAGCACGGTGACGGATTGAGTTTAAGGCGATAGACAAGATGCCTCTTTGGCTTATACTCTCGATGCCTGGCGGATGATCGTACTAGAATTAGTATGGACCGGCAGGGGTTACTTGCCCTATTTAGATAAGCACCGCACATCACAAGGAAATGGCTATTCTTTAATGAATTTAGTCATTGCATCCTTTATGGATTTAGTCAGTTTATGGAAAGCGATATTGAAAGAATGGTCCCCAGTCCGGGGCATAGCAGGGTGCCAAGAATCTCCCGGTTTATTAATGCTAAAGAGAAATGGAACATTGGTAATTAGAATCTTAGAATCATGAATCAGATTGGGAAGTTACAGCAAGTGGAGAATGAATTTATGAAATATAGTTTGAGTATCTTGGCCCTAAGTGAAACACGTTGTAAGAGGATTGGTAAAGAAATCTTAAACCATGGAAGTACATATATCTATCTACTCGGGAAGAACGGGTGGAGTTGGAAGAGAAGGGGTAGGAATGATGATGATACCAAGAGCAAAAAAGACTAACTGATTGGAGAACTGTAAATAATAGATTGTTACTTGCAAAGTTTAAATCAAAGCAGTAAAATTTGAGTATTATAGCTTGCTATGCATCAACAAATTATTCCCCTGAAGAAAGGAAAGATGAATACTATGAAGTACTGCAGAGTGTAATAGATGAAATCCTAGAGAGAGATATGAAAATTGTGATAGGTGACTCTAGTGCTAAATTTGAAAGTAATAATCAAGGTATAGAGAATGTGATGGGTTTTGAGGGTCTTGACGAAGTTGCAAAGGAAAATGGGACACATTTTATAAGTTTTGGTTCTACAAACAGTCTTGATATTGGAGATACTCTTTTCTAGCACAAGGACATCCACAAATATACGTGGACTTCACCATGTGGCAATTACAAAAAGTGAGGTAGATCACATAGCCATTGATAAAGAGAGAAAAAGAACTCTGAGAAATGTAAGAAGCTTTAAAGGTTCAGATATTGGTAGTGATCACCAGCTCCTCAGTGTTACACTGAAAATAAAACTGAAAGCACCCAACAAAAATGTAGATAGAATACCTAGGTTTGATACTACTAGACTTCCTGATGATGAACCCAGAGAAACCTTTGCAATTGGATGTTAGAATCGATTTGCAGTCTTAGAAACTTTAAGAGACGAAGAGCAGACAATTGATGAAAAATGATATGAAATTAAGAACATATATCAGTCAGTTGGTAGTGAAGTTTTGGGACATGCCGTTACAAGGAGAAAGCCATGGATATCACATGATACTTGGGATACGATAAAAAGAAGACAAAGACATAAATTAATTGTTGAAAGTTTTCGAAGAAGTAATAAAAATTACAAGGTAATGCATGCTAAGTACTCCTGTATTGATAATGATGTCAAAAGAAAAACCAGTAATGACTGAAGAGAATATTTAGTCAGGAAAGGAGATGAGGCTCACAAAGCTATGAACTGAGGGAGTGGCTATGGTGTAAGAATTGCTCATAGAATTATTAATGAAATCTCTATGGGGGCAGAAGCATATACCCATCAAAAAGAGAGATGGATCTGTTATAACAACTGAAGACGAAGAAAGACAACGTTGGATGGAGCACTTCAGTGAGGTCATAAATAGGATATATGAAGGGAGTAATTTGATTGATATACCTGAAGTTGAGGAAGATCAGGATGTGCCCATCAATGAATTCAGTGTTTTTAAAGTCGAAGCTATCATTAAAAAACTAAAGAAATGGAAAGCCCCTGGATACGATGGAATAACGCTAAGATGATATTGGCCGAAAATAAAGCGACTCCCAGATTACTTTCAAGATTATTTTGTAGAATGTGACGTGAAAAGACAAAGCCTGAGTACTGGGAGCTAGGAGTGTTGGTGAAAATGGAAAAAAAGGAGATCTGACTAATTGCAATAATTAGAGGCATCACACTTACATCAGTTGTCATGAAAATATATAGTATGCTCATTCTAAAGAGAATGGAGATAAAGATTGATGAAAAGCTGAGAGATAATCAAGCAGGATTTAGAAAAGGTAGAAGTTGTACTGACCAAATGTTCATGTGTAGAATATAAAAATCCACGTTTGATGGCATTTCTGGACTATGAAATATGTAAATTTAATTAAGTCTGTTCATGAGCATAGAAAGTGGAAAGTTAATGTTAATGGAGTCCTATTAAGTGAATTTCCAGTGAACAGTGGAGTACTCTAAGGGAATGTGTTGTCACCTTTGTTATTTATCCTCCTCATGGATTTTGTAATCCATATAGTAGTTAGGGATGATGGAGAAGGATTGGACTGGCATTGCAACAGGAAATTAGCTGACCTAAAGTATGCTGATGGCGCTGTCCTTGTTAGCAGAACACTACAAGACTTGCAAAGCTTCCTTACAAGAATGCATGAAATATCACATGAGGTTGGGCCCCAGTTTAAATAGAAGAAAGACATAGATGATGAGAACGGAATATGCAATGGAAGATGAAATATCATGGGAAGGAGAAAGGGTTAATGTGGAATTTGAGTTTAATGAGAGATTGAAAAAAGCCAACCAGACAATGGCTAGGTTAGGTAAAATTTGGAAATCATATCGCCTGAAATTACATATAAAAATCAGCCTATAAATCAGTTCAGTGAGATTGGTGTTGCTATATGGACACGAGTTGTGATAGGACAATGAAACAATATCCAACAGATTCTGTAGATTTGAGAACAAAGCCCTAAGAAGAATATTTGGAGTTGAATGGCAGGACAGGATTAGAAATGAAACTAAAAGAGAAATTACTCAAGTGCTATATGTTGAGGAGATCAAGGTTAGGGGTAGATGGAGATGGTTTGGTTATGCCCTTTGCACTCCCCAAGAGAGATTAGTTCACCAAACTTTCAACTGGGCTACACGAGGCACTAGAATAGTTGGAAGTCCCAGGCCTACATGGCTGAGGACTATGAAAGGTAACATGGGAGATGATGAATGGAGAGGTATTGAATTAAAAGCTCAAGATAGAGAAGACTGGCGAAATCTAACTGAGTCCTTTTGCATCAATAGACCTAGGAGGTGATGATGATGAAGATATATGCATATACTGTATATATATATATATATATATATATATATATATATATATATATATATATATATATATGTGTGTGTGTGTGTGTATATATATGTATATGTATATATATATGTGTGTATATATATATTTATATATTATTATTATTATTATTATTATTACTTACTAAGCTACAACCCTAGTTGGAAAAGCAGTATGCTATAAGCCCAGGGGCTCCAACAGGGAAAATAGCTCAGTGCGGAAAGGAAAAAAGGAAAATAAAATATTCTAAGAAGAGTAACAACAATAAATATCTCCTATATAAACTATAAAAAATTTAACAAAACAAGAGGAAGAGAAATAAGATAGGAGAGTGTGCTCGAGTGTACCCTCAAGCAAGAGAACTCTAACCCAAGACAGTGAAAGGCCATGGTACAGAGGCTATGGCACTACCCAAGAATAGAGAACAGTGGTTTGATTTTGGAGTGTCCTTCTCCTAGAAGAGCTGCTTACCATAGCTAAAGAGTCTCTTCTACCCTTACCAAGAGGAAAGTGGCACTGAACAAGTACAGTGCAGTAACCCCTTGGGTGATGAAGAATTGTTTGGTAATCTGTGTTGTCAGGTGTATGAGGATAGAGGAGAATATGTAAAGAATATGCCAGACTATTCAGTGTGTATGTAGGCAAAGGGAAAATGAACCGTAACCAGAGAGGAGGATCCAATGTATATATATATATATATATATATATATATATATATATATATACTAATATATATATACTATATATATACTAATATATAATATATATATATATATATATATATATATATATATATATATGTTTTGTTAATACAATGTTACAAGGTATGCTAGTGCAAAACCCATGCCCCGGTCATTTCTCGACTTTCACAATACTCTTAGAGGTGAAAATGAAATTATATTTTTTTCCTCCCATCCAATAGGTGGTTAATTGTAAGTACTATCCCCATTTTCTTTGATTTATACAAATATTGAAATTTCTCATTATAGTAACCTCCAGATTGACCTATTTATCACTGCCGCGGTAGCAGGTCATTGTAAAGAAATTGACGCAAAGCTGGAATATTGAGATGAACCCTGTGTGTAGTGTGCATGTAATAAAAAGAAAATAGATTAAATATATATATATATATATATATATATATATATATATATATATATATGTGTGTGTGTGTGTGTGTGTGTGTGTGTATTTATATATACGAGATTCCAGTCTATTTCAAATTTAAGGTCTAAATCTTTCCCTGATATGTTTAAAACCCCGTCAATTTGTATATTGTATGTGAACAGTATAACAGTATACATACTGTATATACACATATGCATATCTATCTATCTATCTATATATAATATATATATATATATATATATATATATATATATATATATATAAATGTGTGTGTGTATGTATGTATGTAAGTCTACTCGTATATACGGAAATCCAGTCTATTCCAAATTTGAGGCCTTAAATTTTTTCATGATTTGGGTGAAACCCTGCCGATTTGTATGTGTATAGTATGTATACGAAATATACAGTATATATGTGTGTGTTTGTGTATTTATTCACAGGTGATTCCAATCTATTTCGAATTTTATATCTAGATTTTCTCTGATTTGTGTGTAACCCCATCAGTGATGTTTCGTGTCTCCTAGACGCTGTGCTGAAGGCCATTGATTGTGACAAGTTTTGCAGTAACGAACCTATTTCGAGTCTCTTTTGTAAAGTTAATGGATTGGCTTTTGTGATCTTAATTCCCTTAAGTGTCAACTGAATTGATGAGGAAATTGGATGTCACCAAATAGAAAACGTGAGAGACAAGGCCGGCTGGAAATGAGAGACAATATTCAACAAATATATAGGAAGAAGACGTCAAGTTTTCTGTTTCCTAGGCAAAATAATTGGTTTTTTTCACTATTTAAACACTTGGAAATATTAAAAAAAAGAGGCTACGTTCCAGAAATTGTTTAAATGCTTTTTCATTTTATCAGTACGTCAATGCGCAAAAATATTTTTAAGACGATAATACCTCGAATTTGAAAAAAAAAGCAAAAATGTGCCATATTGTGGCGTAATTACATACAATGAAGGGATTAATTAAGCATTTTATTATATATATATATATATATATATATATATATATATATATATATATATACTGTATATATATATATATATATATATATATATATATATATATATGTATGTATGTATGTATGTATGTATGTATGTATGTATGTATATATATATATATATATATATATATATATATATATATATATATATATATATATATATATATATATATATATATATCGAGGCAGAAAAAAGAAGAGCTGTCGAAAGGTTCAAAATCCAGAAGAAAGTGGAAAATCACCATTTCAGTCTTACAAGTTTATATTACTCAAAGTCTGGGAAAAGTGGTCTTCAAAAATATATCTCCTTTTGTCGTGTTTCCCATTTTTTCCTTGGAGAGGTTAGTTTCTGTCGTTCCAAATAGAATCTTTTACTTTTTTTTCTTGAATTTGGTTTTAGTTGATTATCAACGTAGATTTGAAAACTACGACTGTAAGTCTCCCATTTTAATTTACCCCTATGCATTGTGATGGATAGGTTCATTAGGAAGAAATATTTGGTAGTTTTGATGAGTTTTTATTTAGTTTCAACATCGTGAATCTTGCTGTTCAGAACAAAAGCTTTGTTGAAACGACAGAATATTGATTGAATAAAATATTTTAAACTTTTTTTTTAAATATTAAATGCCCTACAATTGAACTATTGACGTTTTGTTGATTGGATATAAGATTTTGGTATTGATATCTAGGAACATACAACACTGAAGGTTATAGGCATTGACAAAGGAAGAGAAAATTGATAATATCATAAATGAGACTATTGGGGTTAGTGATATTTTTTTTTTTTTTACACAAAACTATAGCTTGGCTTATATTGAGATAGGAAGGGCCTGAAATGGCTGTTTTTTTCACTTTCTGAATTACGTAATTAATAAGAACTTGACATTGACTGTCAAATTTTCACCTAGGAGTGGAACCAAATCTTGATCCGGTGAGATATCAAGCATTTCTTTTTGGAAGAAAGCCTGAGTTTATGGAGTAGTCAAACTCCAATTCAAGGATAAATCAGGCCCTAATACCGGGAGAAATGAAATATGAATATTACAGTAGAAGGAATCAAGCCTTTATCTAAAGAGGAATGAAGCGCTCATTCATGAGCAATCAAAAAATCCAAAGAGGAGAAAGCCCTCATTCAGGGGAGAAGAATCAAGCCTCCACTGAAGTATTCAATCCTTCATCTGGGGAGAATCAGGGCCTCTTCAAGGAAGATACTAAGCTTTAAAATAAGTAACCTAAATTCTCGCCCTAGAGGTAAATAGTCCTCAAGTGATTTTGCCGGCGAGGCATTAAGGCTTGACTGGAAGTTTTATGCCTTTATCGGTGAAGGATTCAAACCAGCTTTGATGTAAACAAAAATAATATTTTGGGACGGGAAGGAATCAGGCGTTAATCAAACCAGTCATACTTTCGTCAAAGAAAAAATCACGTTTTTATCAAGATAGGAGTTTACCTCCATCCAGGTAGAAAAGAGCCTTCATCCAGGGAGGATTCGAGCCTTCATATAAATCTGGAGCAAATCAAGGAGGAATAAAGCCCTTATAATGGGAATTAATCGTACCCAAATTCAATGAAAAAATAAACATTTTCCATTTTAGAACTCAAATTTTCATACAGGACAAAACCTTCTTCCACTGAGGGATAAAAAATCTCCATCCAGGGAAGAAGGGCAGTTTTCGATAACGTCTGTCTGCGTTCTTACAAACGGGAAGTTAACCTGAGGTATCTGAAAGTGAGCCTTGCATCTTTCTTCCGGCATCTGCTTTGAAATCGGTCATTCAAAGAAAAGACTGCCTTTGGAGGGTGAAAAGTGTTGTCATGAATTTTGCATCGAAATTCGTCAAAGGTAAAAAGAAAAAATAGCTGAATGATGAGGAAGAAATTTGAGGAAAGTTCTGAGAAGCCTGTTTTTATGTAATCTGTTGAACGATAGAGGAAAGGGAAATAAGTGAATAGCTCATAAATGGAAGCTAAGTTAAAATTATCCGAATGAAATATATAGTAATGTAGTGAATGAATAACTTTGTAAACAGTTATGATCATTCCAATTTTTTGCAAACATATATAAGTATGATAAAAATGACTTTCTTATATGTTTGTTACTCCACAAAATGTTTCTAAAAGTCCCTATGCTGTATGAGTATTTCGAATAGGAGAGATCTGTGTTGTGAAATCAGCAAGTGGATCGTCTAGAGTTCAGCGTTTTTAATATGAATTAATATTCGGAAACTTTATATATACTGTTTATGTTATTAAAAAATTTAATTCGGTATTTGTTTACAAGACCACGCTCTCCATATGCTGCCAAATTATGCAAAACTATTGTTTTCCTCTATAACTTTTTCATAAATCAAAACAATTCGCCACATGGGAAACAAGTTAAAATTATATATATAAAAAAAAAAACTATAGAATTACAAACAAAAATTAGCCTGGTTTCCTCACTAAATGACCTGGAACTGACTTCGTCCACATAGTCAACCAACCAGAAGTTCGTGACGCCTGCGTACATTTAATATATATTAAAAATATATACCAAATTAGAAATGGAGTAATTACTCAAAATTGTTATTATTTGTAAATTGTCTATTTTTGGGAAACATTTGAGTAAGTACTCCATTTTTAATTTAGTATTTATTTTGAATTTATATGAAATTCACGCTGGCATCACGAACTTCGGTTTTATTGACTGTGTTTACGATGTCAGTTCTAGGTCGTTTAGTGAGGAAACCAGGCTAATTTTCTCTCTCTCTCTCTCTCTCTCTCTCTCTCTCTCTCTCTCTCTCTCTCTCTCTCTCTCTCTCTCTCTCTCTCTCTCTCTCTCTCTCTCTCTCTCTCTATATATATATATAATTTGTAGTTTCTTACAATTTTAACTTGTTTCCTATGTGGCAAATTGTTTTAAATTGTGAAAAAGTAATAGAGGAAAACAATAGCTTTGCATAATTTGGCAGTATATGGAGAGCGAGGTCTTGTAAACAAATACACGTGATTCTTTAAAAAAAACAATGCTCATATTTCTTGAATCATTCATAGCATAATATAGCCAATTCATTTACCGATGAGTTACAGTGATGTGGGTGATATTAAGTCCTATTTATTTTATAGAATTAGGTTATGCTTAGATTGTAGGTATTCCTTGTTCTATTATTTATTTGTGTATTTATGCAATTACAATTCATTAGTTAATAGAGAGCGATATTGATAATATTATATAAAGATCGCTTGATTAGTTTCCCTGTAAAAACCGAAAAGGTTAGAAATTAAACAATGTAAAACCAGAATGTTCTGAAAGAGATATATTCTTCACAAAAAGATTTTTTTTTCCACGGTAAAGAGACTGGGAACATATTAGGTATATCATTTGCCTTTGGCATCGTTTAAAAGAAACTGTGGCCCCTTCGTTTCTCCCTAACAATATAATTTGAGGTGTAACACAGGACGAGGCTCATAATCCTAAAGCTTATTAATGGGGCTTTCCATGTGCGGTGTGACATCGTATTCGAGCTACGCGTGAATTTAATTCTCTGGTTTCTTAGATAAATTACTCGAAGGATCCCTGTTGACCCCAGAATTATGTACCCTTTGAATCCCAGGGGTCGAGTTAGTGACCATTCTCACGGGTAATTCTAAGCATTATGTTATTATTTTGTAATATTTTCTTCATGTACAATCACAACGGTGAGGTTAGTATATTTTAATACTGTTCTAGTAATGATTTTTTGTTATCATTTTCATTATGTGCAGAACCACAAGCATAATTAGAAAAAACACCCAAGAGTGCAGAATTCCGCCATGGAAGTTTATTTCTCGAAACCAGCTTGCCTTTTCCCGAATCAATTTAGACTGTAGGTGGTTTTGAAGCTGTGTGACAACCATGTGCGAACCTAGGGTTAAGGTTAGGGTTAATTCAGTCGACATTTTACTTGACCTTGTCCTTGACCTTTGACCTAGGACTTTCGCAATTGAATCACTTCCACGTCTCAATATAGCAATTAATCCTTGAAAGTTTCACTATTTATGTGTAAAATTGTGGCCAGCAAGTTGTTCACAAATAAACAAACGGACAAACAAACAAACAGGGGGCGAAAACATAACCTCCTCCCAACTTCGTTGGCGGAGGTGATCAGAGCAAATGGAATATTCATGTGAGCGATCATATTGCCACAGAATAAATATGTGTACTTCATATAGGTCAGAGTTGTAAAGGCATCGGGGTATTAAATATTGAGGAAATAAGAGTAAAAGAAAAATAGAAACTCGGGAAAAGTAAAATAATAGAAGCTCAGAGATTGTACCCAAATTAATATTATTTGATAAAGTGTTCATAAATGTTGCCTATAAGAGGGGGAGGACATTATATTTGTAGTTGTCATAATTTACTTTAAAGATCTCGCTTACAATTTCTGGCGATCTTAGAGCTTCAGCTAAGTCACTGAAGTTACTGTTAATTCCTTTGTTATAACCATCTTATTTTGATTTAAGATAGCCGTAGTCTACTACTGCTTTTAGGTAATTCAGCCATACTGCCTCTGGACAATTTCAAAATCCTTGGTGATAGAAGGATTTGAATACAGTACTAACATTATTCCTTTAACCTGCGTGGAATTTCTTCACTCAATATTTTCGGATTCTGAGAGGTCATTGTGGAATTTACAGAACTTGGAATTGGTGCTTGTGATCGATAAAATTTCACTTCCTCGCCTTTACTCGAAGGAAAATATTAGTGATATCTCTGCCAAGGAAGTCTTGAGAAGGTAATGCTTCCTCTTCTGTCTATATGTATAGGTCTGCCAATGCGTTAACAAAATATATCGTATGATTCAGTAGGCCACTTTTCTCTATCACAGATCCCAACAAAGAAACATATGCTATTGGGAGTGACTTTAATCTGCTACATTTAGATTTTGTGGTATGGTTCAAAGGCGTAAACTAGATATTACCCGAAGGTCTCACGGTTTGTCTAGTAGGCTTTACTAAAGGTTTCTTGTCACGTCCCCCCCCCCCCCGCAGCCTCTCCCTCTATTCACCTTTGTACTATAT
>NC_090746.1:26896372-26916372 GCF_036898095.1 Palaemon carinicauda | reverse complement strand
TTTGCTGCAACAACAGACCCCAAGTACTTAAACTGATCCACCTCCTCGAGTAACTCTCCATTCAACATGACATTCAACCTTGCACCACCTTCCCTTCTCGTACATCTCATAACCTTACTCTTACCCACATTAACTCTCAACTTCCTTCTCTCACACACCCTTCCAAATTCTGTCACTAGTCGGTCAAGCTTCTCTTCTGTGTCTGCTACCAGTACAGTATCATCCGCAAACAACAACTGATTTACCTCCCATTCATGGTCATTCTCGCCTACCAGTTTTAATCCTTGTCCAAGCACTCGAGCATTTACCTCTCTCACCACTCCATCAACATACAAGTTAAACAACCACGGCGACATCACACATCCCTGTCTCAGCCCCACTCTCACCGGAAACCAATCACTCACTTCATTTCCTATTCTAACACATGCTTTACTACCTTTGTAGAAACTTTTCACTGCTTGCAACAACCTTCCACCAACTCCATATAACCTCATCACATTCCACATTGCTTCCCTATCAACTCTATCATACGCTTTCTCCAGATCCATAAACGCAACATACACCTCCTTACCTTTGCTAAATATTTCTCGCATATCTGACTATACATATATATTTATATTTATATATATATATATATATATATATTTATATATATATATTTTTATATATATATATATATATATATGTATATGTATATATATATATATAGATAATATATATGTATATACATATGTATATATATAATAATGTTTATTGGGCAATTTAGCTTAATCGCATCAAGCTTATACACACACATTATATGTATATATATATACATATATATAGACCACCCTGTACTTCCAAGATTGCATTCTCTGTTTTATCCTTAATCCTATTAATCATTACTCTACCATACACTTTTCCAACTACACTCAACAAACTAATACCTCTTGAATTACAACACTCATGCACACCTCCCTTACCCTTATATAGTGGTACAATACATGCACAACAAAAACACATATTAAACAATCTCACCAACCATTCAAGTACAGTCATACCCGCTTCCTTCAACATCTCAGCTTTCACACCATCCATACCAGATGCTTTTCCTACTCTCGTTTCATCTAGTGCTCTCCTCACTTCCAATCTCTCTCTCATTCTCATCTCCCATCACTGGCACCTCAACACCTGGGACAGCAATTATATCTGCCTCCCTATTATCCTTAACATTCAGCAAACTTTCAAAATATTCCGCCCACCTTTTCCTTGCCTCCTCTCCTTTTAACAACCTTCCATTTCCATCTTTCACTGTCTCTTCAATTCTTGCGCCAGCCTTCCTTACTCTCTTCACTTCTTTCCAAAACTTCTTCTTGTATGTATATATATTTATATATTTATATGTTTATATAAATATATATATTTTATATATATAATATATATGCACATATGATTATATATATGTAATATATGTTTATATAATCTATATATATATACACACACACACATATATATATATATATATATATATATATATATATACAAATAATTTGTAAACGTTATTTTTGCCAAATATACTTTATCAAAACCTTCGTAAGCGTCTTTTCTTAAAGGGGAAAGATGTTAATTTTGTGGTGTGTGTATATATATATATATATATGTATATATATATACACACATACATACATACATACATACATACATACATACATATATACCTACATAAGCACACACATTTTATATATATATATATATATATATATATATATATATATACTTATAATGTGTGTGTGTATAAGATTGATGCGATTAAGCTAAATGGCCCAATAAACATTATTATATATATATATATATATATATATATATATATATTATCTATATATATACACACACATATATATATATATATATGTATATATGTTTGTGTCTTGGTTTGTGCGTATATATATATATATATATATATATATATATATATATATATGTATATATATACACACAAACACATACATATTCATTACATAATATTTTTTTGGGGGGAGGGTCATTTCGCAAAATCGCTCAAAGCCAAGTTATTATGCAAATACGTCAGTAATTTGTCATTATCGAAAATATCTCTTGACAAATGAAGTAACTATGCATTGTAATACTGTAGTACTTTATATAAATACCATTATCTCGGTATATTCACACCATTTGCTAAGAGACCACTTCTGTAATCTTTTTTCTCATTCAGGTGTTAGAGGCAAACAAGTATTCTTATGAGATCTTTTAAAAGGCTCAGTGCTATACAATATGCTAGAAGATTCCATCTGGCTGTGGCCAAATCGTGGAATTGTCTTCCTAATCAAGTACTTGAATCAGTTTGACTTCAGAAGTTCAAACTTTTTGTAAATGCTTTTATATTGAACAAGTTGACATATGTTCTATTTTCTCATATCTTTAATGCTTCTCCATTTTTAATCCTGGAGTTTACTTCCCCTATTTGGTCATAGAGCTCGCTTTTTCATCTAGGTTTGTAGCTTGGCATGTGATAATGATAACCATTATAATATTAATGTCCTTAGGGAAATTATTCTCTCGTTTTGAAACGTGAGACAGTGTTTATTATCATTTTACAAGAAACGCCATATAGTATTTTTCTTCACTTGGCAAAACGAAATAATGCTTCTAGAAAGCTAATTACTCCTGCCAAGATGAGCTGTCTGAATTTTCTAAGAAAGGTCTTCAGCACATTCATACTGTATGCTTCTAGTTAGGATTCTATATTGCATTTCCTTTATAAAGAAGTTATTCCATTTGAGAAGTTTTTCTCGGGTATTATCCAATTAATTTAATTGGCAGTGTTTTAATACGAATGCCGTATATAGTTTTGTGCCGTAACTGGGTCTCTTTTCTTTGTTTCTGGGAACACTGGCACTTGACTACGTTAGTAAGAGCAAGTGCCACTCTTCGTGACGATGGAAATGCCTGAAATATACTGTACTACTTACCTTGTGATAATCAGTAGTTCTTTTCTCTGTGATGAATGAATTTTGTTCACCGATATAGAACATAAGCGGCGATTTTTCAATGTTTCTTTATTGTGATTTTGAAAAATAATCTCATATATTTACAGTATTTTGTGAAAGTGCTTGCAAAATATCCTGTAAATTTTCGGAGTAAAGAGTTGCGCCAATTAAATTGAATGCACATCCATGTTGTTTATTTGTTTGTTTTCTTTGTGTGTGTGTGTATGTAAACAGTAAAAACGGAATGGGAGGTAATTAAAAGGAAAGAAAGCTGGCTGACCACATATATCATATGATTAAAATCAAATTATCTGGCTCTGCAAGTGGCAGGGTAAGTCACTACAGTAGTGGTATAGTTTTGTGAGGGGCAATGGTTTGCTGTGTCAGTTTAAACACCAGGCGAAGACTGACACCAATCTCGGGCAATGAATTAATTGAAGTCTCGATCTTCTGAGCCCAAATAGGGATTTTATTTTAGTCTAGAAGTCCTTGTGTAGTTTGGATATGAGAAATCAGGCTCGTATCATAATTTAATATATTTTGGCATAAAGTTATATAGAAGCTATGTTTTTCTACTTATGAATTCATGAATTTATCATGGTTTCAGCATTATGCAGCCTCATTGTATCATCATGTACTTATGATTTTAACAGTTATTGTAGAATTAGCTTTTTGCTAAAAAAAAAAAATTCATGCAAAACCATTTAATTTCAGCGAATGAAGATATCGAGATCCACAGTAGACACCTTATGAAAGCTAATTATTTATTCAAATCCGAATATTAAATTTAATTAATTCCTATATACTGTAAAAGTTCATTATCATATTTTCGTGAGTCCATTGAACCTTGAGTTAATCAGTGAGTTAAAATTTTTGTAGTAGCTGGAGTAGAAATCGTGTATATATATATATATATATATATATATATATATATATATATATAATATGTATATATATACATATATATTCACCCATACATTCATGCTATGTATGTAATAACTGCTGAGATGATATTGACCAAAAATGAAGTGACTCCCAGAATACTCACAAAGTTATTTTGTGGAATGTGGCATGAAGAAGCAAAATCTCATGAATAAGAGCTAGAGTGTTGGTGAAAATGACAAAACAAGAGATCTGACTGATAGCAATAATTACAGAGGCATCATATTTTCATCAGTTGTCATGAAAGTATATAGTATGCTTATTTTAAAGAAAATAGAGAGGAAGATTGATGAAATGCTGAGAGATAAACAAGCAGGATTTACAAAAGGTAGAAGTTGTACTGACCAAACTTTAATTATAAGACATGTTGTACAGCAATGTGTAGAAAATAGAAATCCACTTTTGATGACATTTGTGGTCTATGAAAAAACCTTTTGATAGTATGCACAGGCTAATTTTGTGGAGAGTCCTGCGTTATTATGTAGTCCCTCTTAAATATGTAAATTTGATTAAGTCTTTATGACCATAGTAAGTGTAAAGTTAATGTTAATGGAGTCCTATCAAATGAATTTGTTGTGAACAGTGGAGTACTCCAAGGGAATGTGTTGTCACCTATGTTGTTTATCCTCCTCATGGATTTAGTAATGCATAAAACAGTTGGGGATGGTGGAGAAATATTGGACTGGATTGGTAACAGGAAATTAGCTGACCTAGCGTATGGTGATAACTCTGTCCTTACTAGTACAGCACCACAGGATCTGCAATGGTTGGTTAACAGAATGCATGAAATATCACAGGGTTGGGTCAAGATAAATAAAAGAAAGACAAAGATGATAAGAACGGAATATGCAATGGAAGATGATATATCATTGGAAGGAGAAGGATTAATGAGGTAGAATCATTTAGATATATATGAACTATGATCACTAATGCATGGTCTTTAAAATTGGAATTTAATGAAAGATTAAAAAAGAAATTCGGACAAAGGCAAGGTTAAGTAAAATTTGTAAATCAACTTGCCTGAAATTCTATAGAAAAATCAGGCTAGATATCAGTTTCACGATGTAGGTGTTACTATATGAATATAAGTCGTGTTATGACAATGAAACAATATTCAACAGATTTTGTAGATTTGAGAACAAAGCCCTCTGAAGAATATTGGGAGTTAAATGGCAGGACATGATTAGAAGGGAAATTACAAGAAGAGATTACTCAAGTGCCTATGTGGATGAAATCATGGGGAGGGGTAAATGGAGATGGTTTGGTTATGCTCTTCGCACTCCCCAAGAGAGATTGGTTCACCAAACACTTAATTGGGCTGCACGAGGCACTAGAAGAGTTGGAAGACCCAGGCCTACATGCTGAGGACTATGATGCGCGAAGTAGGAGACGATGAATGGAGAAATATCGATTTAAAAGCTCAAGATAGAAACGAGGGGCGAAATCTAACCGAGGCCCTTGGGTCAATAGGCGCAGGAGATTATGATGTATCCACTATGTTTGTCCATAATAACCACGGTATCAAAGTGCCATTACTTTGGTTCAGTATGTTAGGGGACTTAAAACTTGAAACTTGATAGAAACCATTTTTGTGTAAAGAAAACTTTCACTTTCTATTAAGAAATCAAAAGAAGTTAAAATATTTTAACATTATATATAATAAAAAAGCTTTTAAATTAAAGGAAGTACCTGAAATGTCTTTGTATGGCACGGAGGAAACAGAGAGAAATTTCTTTATCACAGATATAAAAGGTGGCATGGTTTCCAAACATCATGGAATCAATTTATATGCTAAATACGTACACCAATCAATCCACAGGCAAAGTAATTGGACTCTTGATCAATTAAAATGCTAATAAACTTCTCTCTGCCACGGAAGATCCTTGCCTCTAGTCTGCTAATGCAAATTGATGAGAAAACCCAATCTAGAATTATTGACGTTAAAATATAGAAAATAGTTTAAAGGTTGCACATAAAGGATAGAGGTAATAGACAATGACAATGCCCTAGAGACAGAACAGTGCTTTACAGGCTGACCATATATACATATGGTCAGCGCCCAAGCCCCCTCTTCACCCAAGCTAGGACCAGTGGGAGGGGGGCAGGCAATGGCTGCTGACTACTCAGCAGGTAGACCTGTAGCTCGCAAGGATGGTGAGGTTGCAAACACTACAAGAAACTATCAATCTTGAGTGGAACTCTAACTCCAGCTGAACAGATAGCCAAGCAGGGACGTTTCCAAGATCTTACTCTATTCTCTCTCTTAAAAAAAAAAAAAAAGAACCTCGGAGTAATCAATTATTTTTTCTAATTGCTGTGATATTCAGTGTTATCGGCAAAAGTCACAGACTCAGTTTTTTATTGAGGATTTTGACAATTTTGAGAAGACATTTTTCACAATTTTCCGTAGTTAACTGACATTTATTTTCCCAAAACCTTTTATAACTGCATTAATTAATCGAGGAGTGTGTTTGAATAATTCTCTATCACATTATATACACTTATATAAATACAGTGCATATATATATACACACATATACACACACACACATATATATATATATATATATATATATATATATATATATATATATATATATATATATACAATGACATTTTTGAGATGTTAAGTATCCCAAAAATCGAAGGCAAAATATTTGCCTTCAAGCCATGGACCGAAAACTCTGGGAAACTCAAGATAAGTCTTCAGGAAAGTAAAATATGGATTTTATAGTTATGCATCTCTCTCTCTCTCTCTCTCTCTCTCTCTCTCTCTCTCTCTCTCTCTCTCTCTCTCTCTCTCACACGTACAAACAAACAAACCGAAGTATATTCGAGAGGTATGGAAGGGAATGGAAGGTCATGAACTCGTTGAACTCTCTTAGCCTTGTTAATGAATCTGTATGTTCATAATATTTAGATAATAGAAATGCTTGTATTATCACGCCCCGCTATTTTAATGCATAACGCGTTAATGAAAGACTTATACTAAAAAATTTTTATTTTTTGGCTTATTCTACTTTATGATTGGATACGTGTTCGAAACCCCTTGTGAGTAAAACGATTCTGATAAGATAGAGAAAAAATTAGTCCCGAAAAACAAAGTAAATGTGATTTTGAATGTGGTGTCAGTATATTAAGATCTTTGTTCTAACGCATAAATAAGTATCCGGTTACTGCGTACACACACGTGTAATATAGCTAGACTATAACCCTGGCTAGCAAAGCAGGATTGTACAAGCCCAACGGCTCCAACAAAGAAAGTAGCCCAGTGTGGAAAGGAAACAAGAAAATAGCAAATATCAGTAACAACGTTACTATACAGTAGATCTATCATACATATAAGCATTTGTTGCTTACACGATGAAGTTCCACCGGTTCAACTGCCAGAATAGGAACATCATATTGCTATCTGGTCACAGGAGGAATAAAATTTCTATAATACTTTATAGTGCTGAGCCATATGATAGGCATGGTTATTAGAATTATAAGACTATAGCTTAAGGTAGGTTTACACCTAAGAACTTTAGTGTTAGGGTCAGTTACGGTGTGGTTTCGCAAGAAACCGCCAGTAAATCGACGCGGTGTGTGAGCCAAAAATAACCGTTATTGGGCAGCATGGGACGGACCCGTGCGATATGTGACGGACATATTACGGCGTGTTGATGCCGTGACATTGGGGTGTTTTGCGAAGTACTTCGACTTTGGCGGAGGTTCATGACTATATATATATATATATATATATATATATATATATATATATATATATATATATATATATATATATATGTGTGTGTGTGTGTATATATATACACACATATATGTATATATATATATATATATATATATATATATATATATATATATATATGAAATATATATATGTTCGACTGGGGAACCTGTGTAGGTATATGAAGTAATTAGCATATTTTCAAGTGTCTTGCGCAATGGGCTCATGATCGGTGAGGTAGTTCGAGTGTTACTACTTCAATGATAATAAGTCTTCCTCTGTTATGTTTAAAAATATACTCGTGTGTTTAATTCAAATACCTTAATTTAATGATTACCATAAGGAACCACGTTATGTGATCATTACCGCTAGATTCTTGTTACAAGGATAATTTGATACAAAAACATTTATTATTTCTCAATATAATGCAATAGTAGCTTTATATCTTGCCGTAATAATAAGTTTATTCATTGATTTAATCAGATTTGGTAGGAAAAATATTGAGAGAGAGAGAGAGAGAGAGAGAGAGAGAGAGAGAGAGAGAGAGAGAGAGAGAGAGAGAGAGAGAGAGTGTTACAAGGATTTTGGATGTCTCAAAGACTTTTTAGTCCATCCATGCTCTTTGGTAGAGCGATTTAGTTTAAGCATTTAGAGAGTTCTTATGATCTTGCCTAACTTATTCTTGAACTCATTTACCGTGTTACTGTTTGCTACATCCGCTGGAAGTCTATTCCAAGTATTTGTTATTTTGTGTGTAAAGAAATTGCCACATTGAGTGATGTTGTATCTTTTCAATTCCAGGTTGTATCCATTACCTCTGTACTGATTTGTGTTAAGCGTGAATAGATTGTTGTAATCTACATTTGATATTCCTTTAAGAATTTTGAATGCATCTATTAAACTGTTTCCTTAGTCGTCGACAATGTTATGTATATTTATGCTCGTAAGTTATAGACTGATGCCATCTTAAAGCTAATTGATCTGACATTCTTTCCTGGAGCAATTTTATGTTCAGTATCTATTTGGTGCTCTTTATAGAAATATGTTTATTATCTTTGTTGGATTGATATTTTTTCTTCTCATTTCCTTGCTTATTTGTTTGTTCTTTTCTAGTTTTTTCTTCCCTTATTTTCTGGCTTCATTCGGTTTCTGATATAACAAAGTCTGACAATATATTGAGTAGAATACTGCAGTATAATAGAAGGATCTATCAATTTTACATTCATTAACGTTGGGTTCAATTTTTAAGTTAAAAGTATCAGTTTTCCATAGTATACCTGATGGAATTTCAGCTAGAGGGGATTGACGGATGGATTGTTTGGAAGTTATATAGGTATGGAAAAAATAATGGTCACTGGCTTCATGTGTAGGATGGCGAGGTTTTAACCAATAATCGGTTTACCGGTTTAGGAAAGACTACAGGATTATCAAATTACACCTTTTTTTTATTTATTTATTTTTTTCTTTTGTAGATCGCCGTGTATAAAAATGTGAAAATTATTAAACCGATTGCATGATTGAAATAAATACGGTTATATGAATTTTACTCCTTTCTTTGGATATAGGGTGACAAATAATTGAGGGTAATTGGAAATTTTAGCGTAATGCCAAGTTTAAAATTTCAATTTATTCTTATAGACTAATTGAATTCACAAAACATCATTAAGGGTATTACAATGTATAAGGATCGTCTCTTGTTTATAGAAATACTAACATTCATATCACACAGTTTTGGTGTCAATATTGTTGTATTGCTGAAATGTATTATGTCGCCTGTGTCATATAAAACTATATAGTTTTAAAAACATACTTTTATCGGTCACAAAAAGAATGTTAGCCTAAAAGTATCTTATGGAATTTGGCTGCCCAGTTATTTAAAAATATTTGTCAAAGGTAACATAAGCTGCTTGACAAAAGGAAAAAGTATCCACTATCCTACAGTAAACTGGGGCTTTTATAAATAGATTTACAGTATCTGTTATGCACCTTCATACTTCATTTATTTCACTTTTGATTTTACCAAATCCTGTTGCTCGTCCTATAAATAAACGTAAATGATTATTTTTATGCATACTAACAACCATATATAAACTATAATGCATACATAATGAATGAGAACAATGTACGTGCAATATAGATTAAAGATTGTTTCTACACTTTGGTAATATACTATTTTATCTGATTTACTTTTAACATGAACATTTCACATTTTATAATTTTATTCCAAACATATGCACGGTATGAATTATTTACGATCCTAAGCATTATACGCCAATGGAAGATGATAACAATAATAAGAATGGTCTGCGTCAGAATTTTAACTTTACGAACGATCCTCATTTCTGGAAGGATTCAAGATATACTGTTGGAGGTATTAATTAAATTTGTTTGTCATATTAAACTAACATTAATAATAAATAGAACTTAGCCTCCCAATTCTCTCTCTCTCTCTCTCTCTCTCTCTCTCTCTCTCTCTCTCTCTCTCTCTCTCTCTCTCTCTCTCTCTCTCTCTCTGTGACAGATTTTAATTAAACTTTGTAAATGAATGCTCATAACTAGTTAGCATGGAGTGCAGGTGCATGTATGAAATTTAATACCGTTTATTGGATAAGGAAATTTTGCCCTTCCTTAACATTATTGAATAAGAAAAAAACTAATATAAAAACAAGTCTCGCTTCTTCTCTCTGCAAGCTTTCAACGAGTACGAAATAGTTGTTTTTTAAAACAAAGTGATGTGGCATATGGCAGTGAGGCTTAAATGGTAGTTTAAATATAAGATATATTCTTTTAAAACTTATGAATTTTTCAGTTCTGTTCTTAACCAGATTTTACTAAAGACTCAGATTTCTTCATTGTTTTTTAACTTGGTATAATTTCCGAACACATTTTATGATATAGAAATTTGCACAGACTTTTATACTTGTCCTTAGTGAAAGATGTAAAACATTATTTATTGGATATTTATTTACAAAAGAACGTCTTTCATATACTGCCAAATTATGCAAATCTGTTGTTTTCCTCTATTACTTTTTCGTGATTTGAAACAATTCGCCACATGGGGAACAAGTTAAAAAAAAAAAAAACTACAGAATTATAGGAAAAACTAGCTTGGTATCACGAACTTTTGTTTGGTTGACTATGTTGACGATGTCAGTTCCAGGTAGTTTTTTAATTTATTTATTTATTTATTTATTTATTTATTTATTTTTTTTTTTTTTTTTTCTCATAATTTCAACTTGTTTCCCATATGGCGAATTGTTTCAAATTATGAAAAAGTATTAGAAGGAAACAATAGCTTTGCATAATTTAGCAGTATATGGAGAGCTTGGTATTGTAAACAAATACCATTTATTGTGAAAGTAAATTGGGGTTGCAAGTATTTAGGATTTTTGTGTTCACTTTAAAAAATGAAAATAAAACTGTGCTGCCTATGTCTCGTTAACCTACTCAACAGGCTTTCGTATCCATGAATTGTAATTTGCTTTTAATGATTTGAATAAAATAAGCAACGGGAATTCACTTTGACTTTAAACATTAGTAAAGTTTTTAACATATTTTCGAGTGTCTGTATAGCTTATTTTTTTTTCTCCAATTCCCCTATAAACTACCGGGGGGGGGGGGGCTACTTGATAACCAAATAGCTATCCATTTATCTGTGTCTGTCATTGATTTTTGGGGGAGTTTTAATTATCATTTTTTTTCGTTGAGAGGTAATTTGGGATCTTGATATACATCCTTTAGCTCGCGCTCAGTAACTTTCTGAAAAAGCGTTTGACAGAGACAAAGATTTTTTTTTTTTATTTGGCTGATTTTTATTCTTGTTAGAATGTAAAGCTTGGTAAAACGATATGTGAAGTTTTATTTGCGGAAAAAAAATAATCATAATATTTCAGTGTATCCGTTGGTGATTTTTTAAGCCCTGTTCTTTGGAACGTTAGATATATTTCATTTTATTTCTGTAGATAATTATTGGAAACTTTACTATACCGTAAATGTATCATGGATTTTGCTGATGAATGATATATTTTTGTCTGACAAATGCATAGTTGATCATTACAACAAATTAATTTTTGTGTTACAATGATATAAGAAATTTAGGTTACTGTAGATTAGATGTTTTGAAAATGTTCAAGATTCAGCGTAACTAGCACAATGCAAAAATAGATTTGAATGAATATATCACACAAACTTTAAAACTGGCTAAAAATCCAACGATAAGTTTTGGAACTCTCTTGGATCAATAACACGACTGGTATACTGTCAATGCATTCAGGAATTTCATCGTATTTTTGTTCAGTATCGACAAGTTTCGTTCAATCTGAAACTGAATGTATCTGGGGACCTGGTCAACTTTCCTTTATATATGTGTATATATATATATATATATATATATATATATATATATATACAGTATATATATATACATATATATAATGTGTGTATATGTGTGTGTATTTATGTACATATGTGTATGCGTGTAAGTATGAATATATATATATATATATATATATATATATATATATATATATATATATATTGGTGTGTGTTTGTATAATTTATGCTTATGGTTAAGCTTTGATATCGTATAATAATACTTGTTCCTATTTTTTATTCATTGTAATTTTAATGTACAATCAAGCAAGAATTAAGTATGTAGTGGTTTTTCTATTTAATATTCTAATTTCAAAGAAAATTAAGGTATTATGAAATAAAGTTACTGAATTTAATCTCTCCATTATTATTTTATGTTGATTATACTAACAGGGATTATTTAAGTGGGTTTTTAGGTCGTCCTGATGACAGGATCTTATATAAGGTGCAAAAATGATAAAAATAAGAAAACTCGTCCTACCTGGAGCACCCAAATCTTGTTCTGGGAGATCCGTCTCTTGAGAGTCTGACGGAAGCCCCCCGGGGGTCAATCATCCCCCTCTCCGCTTTCCACCTTTCAATGTGATGGCGAATGCTGTTTTGCACCTCACTGTTCAAGAAGCAGAAGAATATTGCTACCCAAAATCCCTGTAAATAACAAGGATTTCAAATGGCTAGTTCATATATTAATTGATGGCACCTTAGTCTGCGTGAGTATAGGCATCGATAAGCTTAAGACAAAATTTGTTTATTGGTAAACCATGTAACTTTTACTTTTTGTAGCCTAACGGAAGCTACAAGATTCAACTTTACGATGAAAAAAAATATAAAGGATTTAAGGAGAAGTAAAGACAAAATAAATGTGCTTGTGTTCTTCAAAGTAATTTTGTGCTTATTTGTCAAGATGCTGTTCAATTCTGTTTAGTTAAATCCGCTATTTATAATTTTAAAGTTTCTGTGTCATTACCCTCATATCCCTCTAAAAAATAAGGATAGGTAAATCTCTCCACATGCTGTTCATTGCAATGTTTTATGTGCTTTCAATTGGCACACAAGAGTCATCACTAAGCCCCGTCATATGTCATAACAAATACATACGTATGCTAGTACATGTTTACCCCTCTCTATCATTACTGGGAAATCATGCATTAAAATATACCTGGACTTTTGATATGTCTAAGGAATTTCACTTTGTCACATAAAGCCTATAAAGTGTTTGATACAGGTAGCTCAAAATATCAGACAATGGTGAATGTTATATTGCAGAGATCAAAGTCGAAATTTTAGGTAATGTCCTTCGTTTTTTTTTTCTGTCAACTAGCTTTTCACAAAGCACTGCATCTAGGAATATTTAAAAAAAAAAGAAAATTTTAATTGTAGGAAAATTCCGCACCTGCGTCGATAGTAAGATGGCTTGGACATGTTCCAGTTCTTTCGGCAGGATTATTAGTAACATGTACGTTAGGCCCAGAAGAGGAATCAACACTAGCAGTGCCTTCGTCGCCTTCCAGTACCTCTGAGTCTCAACGTTATTGGCTGAGCGCAGCTTTGTTATTAGTACCTGAAAAAAATAAGAAAGGTATATGTATTGATGGAATTTTGATTAAATTGTGTTAAAGTACATTAATAAGTTATTTTGCTCTAAAAGTGTTTTTTTTTTATTTATAATTAAGTCACAAGATTCATTAAAAAACGAAATGAATTTTTCGAAGGGACGAGCACCAATAAAATAAATAATCAATACAAAAATAGAAATATGGGATAGGTAAGAAAATAGTACTTGGCAAATGCGAGTTAACACCCATAAATAAGAAGCCAGAATCATGGAAATTGAAAACTATAATACCTTTGCATGGAACAAACATTACAGTGTTATCAGCAGCAGATTCTACACTTTCAGTATAAATAAGAGACTCTGGCCACAACAAATATTGATTAAGCTTATCTAAATTTTATCAGAATATCCCTGTAAGGAAAGGGCTTGAAGTCGGTGAATAGTACACATTATAACATTAATAAATAAGTATTCCTTAAACTGGACATATTACACATTATAACATTAATAGTTGTTACACATTATAACATTAATAGTTGTGTATGCTTGAAAATGATGAACATATTTTTTCTTTCCTAAAAGTATTGAGAGAAAACCAAGGTCTAAATCCAGTAACAGGATTCGGAGAACCTACATGCTTTATGAAGACATCTTTCAGTAAAACGAATGAATATATGTTGAAATAGGAAAGGTAAAACATTAACGGCAAATTTTTAGCATAAAGATACAAAGTAAAGAATCATAACAAAAGAAAAAAAGGTAGAATATATACGCACTAAAATGAAACTATTTAGAAAATCCTGTTTAAGATACTTAGTTTAGAATCATACGTTTATTTCTATATTTCTGCTATACTCCAACTTGAGGTATTAAAATTACATAGAAAGGTCAATGGTGAAAGAACATTTGTCCTTATAATGAAAGTTTTTTTTTTGTGCGTAAACCGTAGGTGTTTTGATATTTTTAAAAGGCACCAGAGGGCGTTATTATGAGTAGCAGCAAACAGTTTCCTCCATAATCTCTTCACGTTTTTACGTCGACAATGCAACAAGAACGATAGTATCTCTTTGCCAGGAAATTCATTCTCTTAAAAGATGTAAAAAATCACACGGTGTAAAACTTCAGCTACACGGTTGGGAAAGCGGATGTAGAGTTTTTAAAGGAGTCCTACTCCAAAAACTTTACTGTCTCTGACATACTACATCTCTCTCTCTCTCTCTCTCTCTCTCTCTCTCTCTCTCTCTCTCTCTCTCTCTCTCTCTCTCAGAGATCTTTGACTGACGTCTCATGCGTGGGTAACTTAGAAAAATAAGTAAAAGCTGAAATCCCAACAAAAATCTTGCATTTCTGTTTATTTTTATTGCAAGTTGTTGCTGTTTTGAATACTCAGCACTTGTGCACGAAAACGCAGAGCGTAGAGTAATCGTGCCTTGGTAAAATTTCGTTGTATGTACATTACTAACCAAACTCAATACAAGTTACGGCACATGCTTTGCTCAAAATTCGCTCTTGCGTCGAAGTTTCCTTTCGCAGTGATCTAAGACCATGAATATTAACGTCAGTAAATGATAGTGATGACGTTCCGTGTAGCATTATCGTTATTTTAGTTTAATCTGCTACTCAACAACAATATGCAATTTTACTAAAATAACTTAACTAAGGCTGCACTTACTACTTAATCAAGTGAGTTGGTCAATAATGATTAATTCACCGATTCCTGACGTCATACGGCCACATAGTAATTCACCAGCCCCTGCCGCCGTATGGGTATACAGTATACACATTATATACTTAAAATGTTAGTTTCATATATAATCAACTTCCAATTTCCTGCCGGTGGATAAATGTCTTCCTCTGTAACGCAATTTCTGGACCATTTTCCTTCCTCCTATAATGAGGTAATACTCGTTAATTTAAAGTTGTTTGAAGACCTTCAGTGTCACAAAAAGGGAATGTTTACAGTAATCGAAAATCTTAACAGCCGGCACATGCGAAATTGAATTGCCTCGGTTTAAAAGAAATCGGGAAGAAAACAGGCATTTAAATCACAAAAGTGAAATACACAACGACGTTTATAGATTGAAAAGTGTGAAAAGGGAAATTGCAATTAAAAGTATTAGCTATTGGTTTGTGTTGAAATGCATTAGTTTACTGTAGCTAATACGGGCTCATGTGAGCACCAAGTATTGTCGTAGATCCCATGGTTTACCAGATGCTGCATAAATAACTAGAACATCACTCTGAGTGTGCAGACCTCCGCCACGTAGTTTATTTCTCGAAACCAGCTTGCCTTTCCCAGAATGAATTTAGACCGTAGTCGTATTTTTTGGTCGACCTTTTGTTCGACCTAGGACTTTCAAAATTTAATTACTTCCACGTCTCAACCTTGCAATAAATTCCTGAAAGTTTCACCACTCTATAAGTAAAATTGTGGCCAGGAAGTTGTTCATAAAAAAAAAAAAAAAACAAATAGACAAATAGAAGAAAACATAACCTCCTCCCAACTTCGCTGCCGGAGGTAACAGATAAGACTGTTCGACTAAAACGTACAGTATCGTAATGATTCCATTGCTTCCTCTACAAATATAGGAAAAAACAACAGTTCTCTTCATTAATGGGAGAGAACTCACACCATTTTCATTTATAAAAAATAAAAAGTTTAGTAGAGTATTAAAGCTTACAATTTTTTTCCGTGGATTTCCTGCAAACAAAAAGTTACAGATGTATTGAAGAAGCAAACTGGATGGTATGGTGCTTATTGAAATAGATATGATAAAACTGGATATTAAGAAATGTGATGGAAAAGAAAATTATCTGATGTTGCTGAGGAATATTTGACAAAATAAATATGAATTTAAAAGATTTTGTGTATTAGTACTGAGTAAATGGAGGAGTAAGTTGACTTACTCTTTAAAAGATGAATGATTGTAGCTACACCTAAGCTTTACCTCATTGAAGAGAAAAGATGAAATTAGATGGTGGAGTTATCTGAGGAGAAAGTGTTAAGAATGTTGCTATGCACGCAGTTAATGCAAGTGAATTTAAGAGAATTGAGAAAAGCGTGAAGAGAGTATACATTAGTAAGACCTTGAGGTGGATGTGATGGGGTAACTGGAAAGCTCGTGTGTGTGTGGTCATTGAATTGGAAGGGATTGTTTGTTAGGTAATGAAATGTGAGAATTATAATGGATAATATAGTAATATATTTGACAGTGGAAATCATTTAGATATGTGCAAGAATAGGAATTTGCTAGACAAAGAAGTGAGAGAAAATATGAGAAATATTTAAAATCTAAAGGTAAATTTAATGGTATTCTGCAACTCAATTTCGAAATTTATAAGCGAAAGACATTTAGCATATTTCAGAAATTTATAACATTTTTCTAATATGGTACTTCTACCATTAATTCTATTTTTTTCCCATTTGTTAACTAACATATTATCTACGAAAAGCTGTCGGTACTTTTACACCTAATGTGAGTCTGATTACATTGCTTTTGCTTCCAAGACTGCTGTAATTAATCCTGCCGCTGTAGAATAGGTGGGGAATGGTTTTAGTATCTAAGTAAGTTCACTATCTCCTTCACAAAACTACTCATTCAGGAATTCTAGTACATGGTGTCGATGACCATAATCATAATCAGTCATAATCCTAGGGAGCAATTTATTTAACTCTGGATTTTAAAAAGAGCATTGTACTCAGCTGTACAAAGACATTGATTGATAAGGGTGATATATTTTTTAATATCGTATAAAATATATTACTTCCTAGATTTATCGATATTTTTAAACAGCTTGCGTGTTAATAAGCGTAAGATAACATTATCATTCTCTTTTTTATCGTCTTCATTTTCTCTCTCGTCTTCATCCTTTCTCACAGGGAACTTCACATTCCTTGCCTATGGCAACCTTAGATACCGGCAACTTTAATAGAAACTCGCTGACAAGGTTAAACGTCTCCATCTGCCTTTCCGTTCTCAATTTGGAATAACTCTTCACCGATAGTCCCCACATACGGCCGTATATCCCTTCAGAGTTTTTTTCTCATTAAACACTGCAGTAAAGCAACATAATTCCAGTAATTTAAGTTGTGACCGTAATCTTTCAAACGAAGGAAAATAGTATCTTCTCCAAACCTATCTTCCTGTTCCTTTGTCTTAGGTTATCTTTGAGGTGTGGAAGGTTCGGTTTCTTGATATAGATTTTCTGTATTGTCTGTAAGTCACGAATTTAGTCTTTTTTTATGTAAAATCTACGCTAATGACAGAGCTTCTGAACATTTATTTGAAATAACTATTGATAGGTTAACCAGTTTCAGGATATCAATAATTTTATTACAATCGTTAAAGGTAATAGAACCTTTCTAATGCATCACAACTGAGGGGAAAACCAAACAATGTCTTGAATTCCATTCTTCAGATGATATGCAAATTAATGATTGCCTTTTTTGTACCTTATCCCATTCTACACCTAACAGAATGGTAGTTTCATTCGAGTCGGTAGTTATGTTCATTTCTATTTCTGTTTTTCATATCATGTATATCCAAATATAGACACCCATATATATATATATATTATATATATATATATATATATATATATATATATATATATATATATATATATATATATATATATAAGGAATAGACAACGTCTCAACGACGTCCAAAAATTGAAGACAGCTTCTCCTCCCACAGATCGTCTTGTAGATTGTTTTCAGTGTAAGAGCAGAAATACGTCTACTTTTCTCCATTTATTGGTTGGTGTTGACTCGTGTATCGGATAACTTTGTGACCCTTCATCACGACTACATTAAATTTTGGAACTACACTCTAATATAAATGTTATGGTGGTGAAATTTGATACAAAAATATCTGGAAATTCGGAAAACATTAAAAAAAAAAAAAATTATAAATGACTCGAGATTTTCAATATTTCAAATAAGTCATATTTTTTTTTAATGTCGAGTTCACCCTATCACAGGTTCAAAGACCTATAACAAAATACTGTTTACCTTTAAATCTACTTTACGCTAAGGTTCGAATTCTTGGCTGGGCAGAGATTTACCTTTCTCAAAAGGGATTTCCCGCTGGGTCTGTGATTCCGTGACATTAAATTCAATATTAAAAGGTATTCGTGGATTATTTGTATATATATATATATATATATATATATATATATATATATAAATATATATATATATATATATATATATATATATATAAATATATATATATATATATATATATATATGCGTGTGTATTTGTTCGTTTATGTGTATTTATATGTATTTAATGTTTTATAGCTGGAGTCATGCAGGAAATCCGAGAGAGGACATTAAATGCAAGTACAAAATTTGGGATCCGATAAACTGTCAGAATGGAATATTGAGTTGGTGATGTTTACAGATGAAGCAATAACGATTGGAGGGAAGGAAGAAATACAGCAGAAACTCGTGAAAGTTTGAAGGATGAAAGAAAGCGTGAACAAGAGGTCTTCAATTATTTAGAAACTTGGAAGATGTGGGCCTCTGAATGTCCAATTAGATTGAAGGAGAATAGAATTGGTGGTTAGATTTTTTTTTGCCAGTTGTAATAGATTGTTGAAAGAGAAGGGTAGTTACTGAATTATTGAAGAAATGAATGGAGCAGGGTGTTAGCAAAAGGCTTGCATTGTCTGATAGGCAAAGGTTGGAGTAAACGGGGGGATTGTTGAACCCACGCTTCTATATGAAAGTTAATTGTGGATGTTTAGTGTATTTAAAAGAAAAAAAAATTGATGGTGAGATAAATTACTTGTCTATATTAGTGTACCCGAGCCGTAAAAAATAACGTAAATATTTAGATAGATAATCACACAGACTCAACCCTTTCCACCCTCTCCCCTTTTCCTAACTACAACCAGCTGGTTCGGTAATTTGTGGGAGAGAGTGGTTTCCGAGTGTACTCATCGGTATACCCCTCTTACCAGGGTAGAACTACTCCCTCTCCTACCTGTGCGTAACAGAAAGAATTATATATATATATATATATATATATATATATATAAACAAATGAAGTCTTTTCTAGTCCACTGCAGGACAAATGCTTCGGATATGTTCTTTTTCATGTCAGGAGTTTGACTGGTTTTTACTACCATCCTGGCCAACAGTAGATTGGTGATGGTGGGAGATGTTTTTCTAATTGCTATCAACATACTACTGTAAGTATGGGTGATCCCAGATAGAGACGATTGGCGCAATCTAACGGAGGCCCTTTGCGTCAATAGGCGTAGGCGATGATGATGATGATGATATATTTGCGTATACATTTATGTATATACACATGCGCAAACACGCATATATATATATATATATATATATATATATATATATATATATATATATATGTGTGTGTGTGTGTGTGTGTGTGTGTGT
>NC_090746.1:26876372-26891372 GCF_036898095.1 Palaemon carinicauda | reverse complement strand
ATGGGGGAAAAAGAGGACAGCATGTTTCCAGTGTGCACCTTTGACTTTCAAGCTACAATTATTAAAATATACGATGACAGGAAAGTTGAACGGTCAGAAACAATTTGAGGGAGACTTGCATTTGTGTAAGATTTACCTGCAGCGGAAACCATCTATCTTCAAGCATGCAATATCAGCTTTAGAACCGGAAAGCAGATCCCACTGAAGTATGGTAGTTAAAGCACTCAAAGGAAGCAAATAAAACAGGGAAGACCTGAGGACTCGCTGAAACATGATCCCCTGCTGAAACAACTCAGTTTCTTGAGGAAAATTATGACGAAAAAGTAACCTAGGCGGAACTTTATGATGAAATGGAAGAATATCTAGATACCACAAGAACACAGACAAACAGTAGAAAGCAAACAAAAGTAAAGCTTCAAAAAAATTTTGGTGACTGACTTATCATTACTGAGATCAATGGCAAAACAAATGTAGTGATGTTTTGTAAAACAGTAGAATCGATACATTTCCATTTTAAAAATGACCTTATACAGGACAACTCAGATGATGAAGAGCTACAATTTGTAGAAACAGTGGCAAATCTGATAAAGGATAAGATAAGATCAAATAATGCATTTAGTGAATTCTACCCAAGTCGAGATCAGATGACAACATATCAAGGGGTAATTTTTTTGCCTATATCACATAGGAAATTTCTGTAAGTACTGTTTCTTGGGAAGAGCATACAAAAGATCTTTAACTCATTTCAATATGACAAGCCATTATGCAAGCCACTCGGCCAGTCATCTTACTAGCATCACTTGGAATTGAGATGAGCCATCAATTTGGGTCACAATTTTTGACAGACGCTTTACAAACATGGATTACAGGTTCATATTCTGAGTTACAAAAGTATGAGCAAAGTGCTGCAGTAAACCATGGGGTAGACCTTCAAAAGCAGAATTCTGAGCAGTTGATAAAGCGTGTTGCAAACAACATGGATCATAATATATGCACATTAGATGGTTTAGGCACATTTTATTGAATGAATATCTTTACAACTATCAACCCAGGAATAATAAAGAGCAAGCCTAAGTCAAGAGTAAATGTGACTTCGGATAAAATCAGAAATGTTTGGACAATTAACATCGTCTTTCAAAATGCATTTATCTCTTAATGAACAATTAATCTATGAGGAGGAAATTCTTGACCAAACTGTAAGTAAACCTTCTGTGTAAGACATCATTACTACTCCATTCCCCTCGTCCTGCATGGAGTGAAATAATTCAAATCATCCATTGTAGTGATTTTCCTGAAAAGTCAGCAGTTTCGTTCATGCTTATGATTGGCATGGGTCTGTAGTGAGTACTTTATGGAAGCAGGCTGCAAAATACTGCATGCGAAGAATGATGCTGACATTATGATAGTCCATGCAGATGTTGCAGCACATCAATTATGCTCCATCCCTGAACCAAAGAAGACCTCAGCCAAGCAACGTATTTTGGACATCAAAAGTGCCAAATCAATGTTTGGCTTTTATATTTGTTCATTACTCTTGTTCATATATGCTATACTTGGGTGAAATACTACATCTCAGCCAATTTGAATCAGCAGAGGAATTGCACTGAAAATGGATATAAATAATATACAGTACATTTAAAAAATAGCAGACGAATTTCGTGGAGGTCTATCTAAGGAGAATACCAGGCACATATGAGAGCATGTACATGTTACCTTATTCAATGAATTTGAGAATGAAGTACAAGACAACTTACGTTACAGGCGACTTTACTCTGTGAATAACTTGTCAGCCGTTCAAAATATGTTCAGTCCCAGACTTTGCCATCCAAATCAGCTTCTTCTCAGAATCACAGCTAAAGAGTATACTTTAAAATTCAAGAATGGAAGCGTGAATCTGTAGGTATGGACCCAATTATCTACGAATGGAGAAAAAATAGGGGATTTTCTCCTACCAATTATGACTGGCATGGAGCTAGCCCGCAAAGAACTTCAGAAATTGCGCATTGAAACTGCAAGTCTGTATCCACCACCAGAAGATGTATTTGTTAGGCACATGGATTGGAGTGCACAAAGGTTTACCGGCAGTGCAAAGGTGAAAGCTACACTAATTCTCTCAAACCATATTTGGATGTAGAAGGTTAGTCATAAGGAAAAAGGTTACCGGGAGTTTCCAGTGTACATAATGTGGAAAACTACTTTTCATATGACTGAAATAAAGGATTTTGAGTATTCACAATAAAACTTTTTTTTATATACAAATTTAACAAATTAAAATCTTATACATTTAGCATATTATTAGCATAGATAACATATTACTGAAATAGAATTATAGTGTCCATATTTCCTCAGAGGTTTTAAGATTATACCAGATCAGGTGACACAGTGTACATTATTATTAATACACAAATTTATATTTTTCGTAGTGGTGGGTTTTATTTTGTGCATTGGTTTAATTTAAAATAAAAGAGCTTAATCAGGCTCCTTGACCTTCAAAACATAGGTTAGACACGTAAATTAGTTTCATTGGATGAATAGTAAAAAAGTAACGGTAGAAAATATTTTTTTCTTCAATAGCAGAACCTATTTTGCATAATGGTGCCGTATATTTTGGTGTACTTTTGCCTTTTGTTTTTCTGGGTTTGATTATTTTAACCTAATTTAACTGGACTACAACAATCAGCAATTGCCAGTGTGACAATGAAAATGGTCAAACCTCAGACATGACTAAGAACATGTCTGAGGCCTTTGCCTTGCATTAGACTAGAAACGGCTGCATTTGTTGTTATTGAATACACACACACACACACACACACACACACACATATATATATATATATATATATATATATATATATATATATATATATATGTATATATATAATGTGTGTGTAAAGGTCATTGAATAATAGTGAATTGTAATTAGTAAACGGAACTTGCGTGATTTGTTGATTGCGAGATCAATGGCCGGATAATTCTCAAACGAAGGATGATATTGATGGAACGTAGAAACGATTAAATCCCTTAATAATACAACCGTTACTTACAATGCGCTCTCCAAATATATCTTGAAAATTCATTAGATTATAATTAATTAATTGTAAATGAACACAAGAGAAATTAAGTAAAAAAAAAGACCACTTACCCACATTATTCTCAAGAGGAAGATGATATTGGTAGAGAGCAAAAATAGGACGGTCGCTTTCTGGATCCAATCGACGTGACTGACCGCCATCAACGGACACACGTTGGACCACAGCCCCTCCATGTCCAGGTCTTCCATGCCTGCTGCTTCCACTTCCCCGGTTTGCTGAAAAGTCACAGGAGCAGACATGGAAAGGTGCATTTATAACACTTTAGTAAACAAAATAGGCTTTTAATGTCTTGTAGAATTTAGGCTTATAGTTGTTGGCTAACAAATAAAGTCAGAAATAAAGGGTATACATGCTGAAATTAAAAGAAGTACGGTTTCAATATCCAGATATCTTTTGAATTATAGTTTTACTTATAGAAAATTGTTAGGTTAAAGCTGGAGGATTTGAAAAAAAAAAAAACAATAATAAGAACCTAAGTATAACAATCACAGCTTTTTGAAATACAAAAATGTAAAAGAATGAGCTCACAGAAAATTCTATTATTATCATAAATGAATTGATATTCATACCTCCAATACAAATCTATGTTAAAGTTCTGACAAGGACTAGAACAATAAAAATTGACAAACGCCGATATACAAAAAAATTCGAATGCATTGTATTTTTTAATGTTTATCTTGTTTGTTTATAGTCTGTCAGAGCGTTGCTTGTAAACGTTTCATTCCGTCATAACTGCCAAGAAATTTGATATATTTCGATTTTTGGTTTCATAACGTGAAATTTTAAAATGATTTTACTCTGTCAGACTGTTGACTTGAGGTCTAGCTTTGACCAATGCTGTTTGCACTTCACAATTTGTTTGATTTACTACAGAGTTCAGCGTTTTAAAAATTATTTCGACAAATATATATTGAAGAGATGTTTCATTGTTGAATGATGAAAGAGAGATTACAGTGAATATATCAAAGCGATAGTTTAATGAAGGACAGAGACGCAATCATGAGAAATCATTCATTGTGGAATATCGCTGACGATGCTTCATTAACAGTATGGAGATGAAGATAAAGGATGCTGACATTTATTATGTGACGTATAAAAGGGAAAGTTAAACAAAGGTCAATTGGTGGAAATAGTTTTGAAAGGTAAATTCTTTCAAATTCAATACTGAATGAGAGGAAAAGGGATCAATAAAACTACCTTCTAAAACTTATGTAAATCAAATGATACTATATAAGAACTATGATAAAAACCTTCAGGAAAACCTGGTGGTTAATGTAAATGAACAGAACTAAGTGTCTCAAGTATTCACTTGACACTTAGCTTGTATTTGTATAAAAGTTCCCAAGTTAGCATCTCATTATAACTTCCTATATATTGCCTTTGTGTTTTTTTTCACTGAATAAATACCCTGTGGTTTAATCTTGCAGTATTAGATATCTATTAGATAGACAAAAGTCACCAAGGTGAGCCAAACATTCGGTGGAAAGGTAATGGTGCAGATCAAGCGATCAATTGATGTAAATATACAACACTCATTTCTCGTGTTGATCGTACTGCTCTGTGACAAACACTTAGGCGGATTACGGCTTTCGTACCTGAGGATGAATTTGTGTTCTCATGCATATTAATGTATATATGCTTAAAATCCAGAAATCCTCCTAGGAAGGGTTAGAAAGGAAGTATCTTAATATCCCGAAAACGAAGGAGACGATGTAAGGTCTGTTATCTTTTTGCTGATGAACGTTTGGTACAGGTGTCTGAAGTTATGATTTGGGGGAAATTTTCCTGATAATTTGCTACCCTTTAATTTAGTAGCTTCAGGATACATGTAATATTGATCCATGTCTTGAATTCTATTGCAACCATCTTATTAAGGAAAATGGCAGGATCTTCAACATGATACAAAGAGGGATGTGTATCGATACTAAAATTGAGATGCATGAAAGGATTAATAATCTAACTATATTCTGTGCAATAAGAAAATAAACAATGCTGAACTTGATTATTTGGAACAGTGTGGATACCGTTGATTTGAATATTTGTGTAGTATAGATGGAGTAAAGGTAATTGAAAGGATTAAACTGTAAAAATATCGAGATCTTCTAGGAGGTTTGAGGTGATTTGGTCTGCTTGGAAAAATAACAGGGGATAATGTAGTTAAAATTATGTGCAATTCGGAAGTCATGATATGAAGGAGAGGGAAACCAAATATGATATTTGATATACGTCACACAAAAGAGTGCGGTCAATGTAGAGGTAGAGATAGGAGTTGGTCGATGAAATGCTGATGGGGCTGACTTTGTTGAAATTTTGCCAAGGGAGTTCCTCCTTGATTTAGAAATAACGGTTGTTTTAACGAGTCTAAACTGTTAATTTGTATCTATCGTAGTAATGTAGTTTGTAAGTGATTACTAAAACATCATGTGTATAATCTGAATAAGCCATTTCTATTTCGAAAAAGCAAGAAATCGCAAGGGATTCATAAAAAAAAAGATATCAGTATGGTTTTACAAAAAAAAAAAAAAAAGTTATGGATTTCATGTGCTTAATGAGTGGAAATGATTCACAGCAGAATATAATTAGTGCTCCATATTACAATCGAAATATGGGATAACAAAAGTTTTTTTTTTTTTTTTTCATTTCAAGACACCATTAAGGAACGTCTTGTTTTTAAAATATCTATTGCCAAAGTCTTTGTTTGAAAATCTTTTGATTTTGGGAGTTTTCATCCTACAATTTCCGCATAATTTACTACATTCTATTTTGTTTAAATTAGAAAGGTCGTAATGGTGACTGCAATCATTTTTACAAATTTCTTCTTAGTCTTTCACTTCTACAAAACAAAAGTAGTAAAACCTAATACATTTATACTGTATATAAAAATCGTAATTGTAACTACTTTTTGAGATATTTTTTAACAAAATAATATAGTGCAAAAAAAGGGGAATAGGTATAATTTTTCAACATTATATTGTATTTCAGATAAAGCGAAATCGGTAACCAATACTCTTGCAAATAAGTATTCTTTACTTACATGAGTAAACGCAATTTGGGTTTTTACTATGACCCAGGTGATAATGATGGGAACCGGAACACCTGTCGAGGGAGTGGAAAAAGAAGGAAAAGTTTAGACCTTCATTAAAAAGGAAACAGCAAATTCTTGTTCTATAACAAAAATAAGATCGAGGTGATCTAAGGGTTAAAAGTTGTAATTTTAACCCGGTCATTTAAAGTCTATCAGATAAATTAACAAACTACGACTAAGTAATAAAATTTTGAGAATAACATGGCTGCGTAATTTTACTGATTTTTAGGAATAAAATCTTTAAGAACTTCAATAACTTTGTTTTTGGTAATTAATCCAACAGTTTTCAAAATTTTGGGCAGTAAATATTATAAGCCTTTTAGGCATTGGGTAAATATTCTACTATGATATGTTTTATATGAATAATTAACTGTAATTCAAGCTCAGATTGCAAGACTAGAATGTTTTAAAATATATGTAACACAATCTAAGTGCATTAAAAAAAAATAAATAAAAAAACTCTCCTTTAACAAGTTAGTACATTTCATAACTGGTTTAGAAACTGGATGGAAGATAAATCCTTCGTTTATGAAAAACGCAACTAAACATTACCTCTTTTGAAAGGTGATGACGAGGGAGATACTTCTTACTGGACTGAACCAGAAATGATGCAATTGAAACACTGCTAAGCAATTGAATCATCCTTAAGGCAATTAAATAAGAATATGTTTAACTGGATTGAACCAGAATTGTGATTGGGTCGAATGTCAATAAATAAACAGAAATGATAAAATTTCAAACTTACCCCATCCAATCAGAGTATAAACACGCAACTTGATGCTCTCCACTTCGAACGTCTTGACAACTAACATGTACAGGTATAGTCCTGAAAATAGTAATAAAAGCATAAAGGCTTAGGCAATTCTTGTATCTAATGCGTGAAAGTACACACAAATGCACGAACGTGTTTATTATAAATATACACACATACACACACACATATATATATATATATGAATATAAATATATATATATATATATATATATATATATATATATATATATATATATATATATATATATATATACATACCCCTTTTGCTATGAAAACTTTCATACCATTAATCACTTCGTACAATTGCACAGAAGGGTTACCAGGCGTACATCAATCCATCTTCGTACACGGCACCGTTCACCCTTACTTTGCATACGCCCTTTGTCTTCTTTAATATCAAGGCCCTATCACATATTTCAAATCCCCTGTCAAATTCTTTCTAGGATTTCCTCTCCTTCTCCCAGACATATTTTGGGAAATCTGTCCTCGACAGTTCTTTCCGCATGGCTAAACCCCCTCAAAATAATCTTATTCACCCTTTCACTTATTTTACCCCTTTCACCTACGTTAACCTTTTCATCACTTCAATGTAGCTCCACGATATTTACCATATGAAATCTTCTCACACCATGCATATTATGAAAAGCGGTCTGTCCCAACGCTTATTGTTATGATGTTGCTAGCTCCATCATCTTATCCACCATAAGTACAATCTTCCTCTGCCATATACTTTTCAGATGCAAAACTTATTCTGTCAGTTCAATTTCTTCTACGTGAGTAATTGGTATTTAGCCTACTGGACAAGCAGACTCCATTCTAATACTAAATGCCAACTGTACACTGGTTGGTGTATAAAACGGTTACCCTCATGTTCTCAAAAAACAAAAGCAAATTAGATCCAAATAAAGAGCAAATGGAGACTAATAGATTAAATATAACTCACTCATTTGTAAATATTAGTTCACTTTATTAAACATGCACTTATCCGTCGTGTTCACAAGCCTGATAAAACAAGGTTCAGATTATGAGTTTGCCTTATGACGCTATGATTAGAATGTTGCTTTCATATTTTGCTTTCTCTATCTGCTATTTCCCTCATCACGCTAAAATAAAATGTTGCTCATGTGAAATATGACTCCTTACCTTTCTCTTGATTTAAAAAGCGTTCATCATCTTTTAGTCATCTTTAGGCTATACGTACTAAATAATTTTGCCCTTTTCTCAGTCTAGCTCAAGAAGCTAAATGCCTTTAAGATGTAAACATTACGCCATATCCTCCCGCAGTCATTATGTGGAAGTCAGTAATCATTGGTTTGCTCTTTTCATTTTAAGTTTCTTAGTTGTTACTGCTAAGCCACTAAATCACTTCATACTTACATCCTCCCGACTAATATAACTTATCCTTCACGATAAAACTCCACCCTGTCATTTGGTTTATTTTCTTGTCGATTTGGTCTCTGCTATATATATATATATATATATATATATATATATATATATATATATATATATGTATATATATATGTATATATATATATATATATATATATATATATATGTGTGTGTGTGTGTGTGTGTGTGTACTCGTGCGTGTGTGCGTGCGTGCTTGTGCAAATATATGTATGTGCATATATGTGCATGCATGCATTTATATAAACATATATATATATATATATATATATATATACTGTATATATATGTATGTATATATATGTATGTATATATATATGTATATATATGTGTATATATATATATATATATAAATATATATATATATATATATATATATATATATATATGTTTGTGCATTTTACACATGCATATATACAGCACATTTATATCCTCTTGTCTTTTTATCTTGCAGAGGGTATGGAGGCCAAGGAAGGGATTGGCGGTAATATTTTTTAAATGTGGATCTTTAATATCAAGGGAGATTAAAAGGATAAAGCCGTTGAGATTAATTGTTTACGTAGTTTATATGGCATAAAGGGTATTTAAAGGGTGTGCAATTGTGAGATGTTTGGGGGGGGTAAAAAAATTGATGTGAGTTTTATTAAAGTAAATATGTGTATTACTTCTTGGGTGTACAACTACCATATCAAGAACAAAACCTGTTACTATGATGATTGTATACCTGCTTGTTTGGAGAAACAGGGATTTATCATCTTTGGGGAAGGACTAGATCAGAATTCACTTGGAATAATTCAACCTAGCTTGAAGAAGAATAAATTAGATTTGACTTAAAATAATCACTTAGCCAATAACTGTTTCTCAGAGTTTATACGGACTTGCATCATAGTCCTATGATGAAAGTCCTTACATAAAGCGTTTGCTATTTTTCGTAAAGGTTTAGATTTCATTAATAGCATTATTATCGGTTTGAGGAGACTAGACTGTAGTGTTGCATAAAAATCACAATTAAACGAATTCATAATTTCACGCGCCAAGTTACAATTGCAATACCCCTCCTTCCTTCCATCTCTGCATCGGTGTTTGACAGTAGGCTGTTCCTTTCACCTCTCCGCAATATTCACCGAAAGCGAATTTTATCAGTTTCATGGCCTTTTAGTATTTTCTGGTACTCAAAGATTGTTTATAACATGTTTTTATTATAGTTAGTGTAATTTATTCCTATTTTTATTAAAATATGTGAAAAATTATGTAGCGTGCATCTGAAGACAAGCTTTGTCATTGACTTCTGCGGATGTTGTTATTAAATTTAGATTTGCTGTACCATCTCCTTATTTGTTAACATTATTTATTGACAAAACATATATCTGAGGGAGAAATTTAGGTTATTAGTAAGTTTCTATTCACATTACTTGGCAATTATAAGAAAACAATGTTGCTATCCGGACAAAAATATTTCCGACCAATCAGCTGTTAGGAAACCTGTTCAAATCTGCCTCATTAAGAGAAATTGAGTAGAGTTTCATAGTTTAAATGTTAGTTACTATTTTAATTTTGTTTATCGTGTTATATTAATATTTGTTATTTCTCTTATTCCATTTTTTTATTTCTCTTTTTCCGTATCTATCTCTTTTCTGCGCTGGGTTGTTTCCCTTCTAGGGGCCCATTGGCATGTAACATTCGTTTTTCCAATCATTGGCTAGTAATACTAACAATAAGGTTAGCAAATAAAAACAAAAATTAGTGTATTTTCAAATTTTTCGCTAACAGAGTAATCCAATACAACATTGCCGTTATAAGTCCATTATAATCAAGGTTTGGAAGAAAGTAGGAGTATAAGACTTAGAAAATGGTATGGAAGAGATGTTGGAATTACAAGGCCCTCAATATTAAAGGGGAGATGGCAATTGCTTACAAAATATAGGTGAATAACGAAGTGTGTGTATTGGGTTCAACATGCAGTCGATTATTCTGCTTTGTAGACGCATGAAGTGTCTAATTTTGTGGAAGTTTCCTTCATATGGTGTTCTTCAACGATTCATTTGTTGAAGGATGAATATTTAGTTGCTCATAGGGAATGTCGTGAGAAAAGAAAGATGTATGACGGTTGAGATTTTTCAGTATTTTTATCTAGAAATAGTTATATTTGTGGCTGAAAATTCATCCTCAGTAAATGTTTTGCATAAGATTGATAAAAGTGTTTTATTGGCATTTTAGTACATTTATTTTTCAATTTTAAATGCATTGGTTCCCTAAACGCCTAATATTTAAGACCTAGGTTTCAAGAAACTTTTGAAATCCATACTGACTGACACAGATTTTTAATCGACTCATTTTTATATATATATATTTTTTTTTATCACTTTCAGCTTTGGATACAATTGCTTATTTTCATTACTGCTTTTATATTGCTTTCTATTTTTACATAAATTCCGACTCATCCCACTGCCTCTAATTTTCTTATTCCCAGAAATGTTCGGATATTTATTGTGAAATATAGTTATTTGATTTGTAGAACTTTAATCTTTTCGAGCCATTCTTAATTTGCATCTTTTTATTATTTTTCTATAGAATACTGTCTCATTGATTTGAACATACGTTGCGCATGTAAATGTGTTTTATTGTTCTTAATTTTAATATGTTGGGAGGTAATCAGATACATGAATCTTTACCGGCTGAATGTCACTTATTTGTAGTTTTGAGCTATATATTTTGTTTTGTTTTTTATCACCGCTAAAAGTCTCAACAAATCCTTATGAAATTATTATAAAGCCAGAGATGAAAAAAACTGTATAATTGAAAACAAAACTTTCTGGAGTTTTTAGCCTCATAAAAAATAATACAATTACAACAGATGCATTACGAAATATAAGGTGCACAGTGTTTCACAATTTAACTATATTTAATACTTGAATAATTTTGGGATCATCAAAACACTGTGTAAGATTATTACCGTAATCTTTTTGTTTCATCTTCAAAAATTGTGAGGAATTGGATTCCGGTATCAATCTGAATGTTTATGCAAGGTACCATTAAAATCTAAGATATTGGATGTAATGTATGTGATGTTAACTAAGTTAAGGCCTAATGTTAAATTTTCTGTTGTCGTGTAAATAGAATTTATATGACTAATATTAGACTATGATTCTGACAATTAACGAAATACATTTTCGAAAGATATACGGTTTCTATGGTACTTGCTGCCCATTCCTTAGACTTAATAACTTTGACGGATATTATTCGATTTCCTTGATGGAAGCGCTATAGATTTCATCTTTTGGTACCATGCAACATTCACTATGGTTATATTTATTTTAATGTTTACAATGAATTGTAAAGTGAATAAAATGTATACTGTATATACCCTGAAAAAGTTTAGCAGGGTTATAATACAATGTGATATGATGGTGAAGTTAAGAGGCAATATTTATTTTTGAAACTTTTATGAGATCAGTCGCTTAGAATCAATGTAATTTGCTGTCGAAAAATATATTTCAACCAGTTGTTTATTGTAAGTAAGTCAAAGTACACTAAGTCAACGTTGTAGTTGAATACCAAAACTAATATGAGTTTAAACTTTTGAATGACATTTAAAGGATAAATAGTCCCATGAGTTCTGTAACTTCTGACTAATATCTGTCATGAAGTTCAGCAACAGTATTTAGTGTTGAAGTCTGACTTATTTTGCTTTTATTCTACTGAGTAGAATTTGACGAACAGTTTATTGCTTTTCATGGTGATCTTACAATAGTCGAAAGTTGACGGTAATGTCATCCACGTTAAGCAGTTTATCAAGTAATTGTATATAACACAATACGATTTTACCCAGCAACTAAGAAGCGCTATACGAAGAGCTTAAATTGAGCCTCTTCTTTATAATGAGATTTACTAGAAGGTTGTATTTGGGAATAGTATAATAAGAATACTGATTGTGATAGGCAGGAAAGCCAGTTTAAGGACATCAGTATATCTAATGGGACGGTTCATGATGAAACTGGCTGTTATCTCATGTTGCATGGGCATTATTATGGAATTTTTCTTATTTTTGGACAAATTTTCGTTTCACATGCATTTCAGTTCACAATGCATTTGCATAGTTGTCAGCGGCTTAATTTCTTTAAGTTGGGACAAAATGTAGTGTAGTCATTCTTTCTCTCTCTCTCTCTCTCTCTCTCTCTCTCTCTCTCTCTCTCTCTCTCTCTCTCTCTCTCTCTCTCCACATACACACACATTTACCTTTAATTCTATGGCAAAATGTATTTAGTAAGAAAATGTACTTTCTCTTTTTCATTTTGATCTCAAAAAATTAAAGAAACGCTCTCTCTCTCTCTCTCTCTCTCTCTCTCTCTCTCTCTCTCTCTCTCTCTCTCTCTCTCTCTCTCTCTCTCTCTCTCTCATTTACCTTTAATGTGGTTTTTAATAAGAAAATAAGACTTGCCATTTTGATCTCAATCACTAAAAGCAACGATTATTTCGTTATCGTGCCATCTGTAATAGCTACATGCATCGTCATGACTAAGACTGACGTTGCATGTCTGTATTGATGCTCTTTCACAGAAAACAGCAAAGATACCAAGAAACTTCAATAAACGCTGCAGTTTCAGCGGTGGATGCGTGACCCAAATTTGTTGACAAGCTCATCCCGTGAGATTTGATTGACTGAACCGTGAGAGATTAATCTATTCTTGGAATCTAATGTACTCACGTATTTTACTGACGTGTACTAGTGTACGTGACTGCTAAATATTTAGATAGATATGCACACACGCTCACGCAGCCCCTCTCGCCAAGGTATAACTAACCCTCTCCCCCTACCCGAGAGACGGGGATAGGTTAGCGTGACCGGAAATTTTATATATATATATATATATATATATATATATATATATATATATATAAGTGTATATATATGTGTATATATATTTATATATATATGTGTATATATATTTATATGTATACAGTATATATATATTATATATATATATATTATATATATATATATATATATATATATTATATATATATATATATATATATATATATATATATATATATATATATATATATATGTATATATATATATAGACTCTTGCCCTTTATTATATTGGGGATTTCATAAGTGATATCAAAATAAGAAGAAACAAATATTACCTTATTTTTTCCCAGAGAACACCACATAGTTTACCATTTGATTGTTCCCTGAGGGTGGAGTCCAAAAGCTGACGTTGTAATGTTGCTGGAGTGTGTAATTAAATAGTCTGGCATGAAATTCCATGGCAGTGTAAATGCACATTTCATTTCCTCATTATCTGACCGCATAAAGTCGCAAATTCATAAAAGTTTTAGCTTTCCACCTCATACAATAATGATACACTGTATCTAGATTTATTTTAGAAAATTATTAAATAATTCATCATCTAATCCTGAATATATACTGCATATATGTATATATATATATATATATATATATATATATATATATATATATATATATGTATATATAAACACACGTTTTTATATACTTACATACATACAAAATGGAATTTCTGTTGTATTAGAGGTTCATAGCACCAACAGGTGTGATCCTTTCTGTTTTTAGGAAATCTACGATGAATAATGTTCTTCGGATGACACCTGCCCATCACATGTTCCAGGCCTTTATGTGGTGGGCTAATTGCATTTACTGGTGGTTACCTACCCAAGTAGACTACTAACTAGACCCAGCGATGCTTATCTTCGCTGATCAGATGGCAAGCATGAATTATGCTCTCTCTCTCTCTCTCTCTCTCTCTCTCTCTCTCTCTCTCTCTCTCTCTCTCTCTCTCTCTCTCTCTCTCTCTCTCTTGCAATGGTAACCGCGAAAAGCTCAGTATTTGATTGAACAATATTTGACTCTCGATACGGGCTGAGAGTCACGTATGGGTCCTCAAGATTTGTTGACTTAAGTACTGTGTTAGGTATCATGTTGTTAGCCGGCTTTCGAGGGTCCAGGCTAAGATCCGTGTAGAGAGAGGCGAAAGTAATATAAGCTACTGTAGGCTAAGATAATCATTGCATCGTCAAAATGTTTACCATCAACTGGGAGGGCCTCGAACAGGTATCCTTCGGCCTACTTGTGTGAAACATAACTATTCTCTCCTCATATATATATATATATATATATATATATATATATGTATATATATACATATATATATATATATATATGTTTATATGTATATGTGTATATGTATATGTATGTATGTACAGTGTGTGTGTGTGTGTGTGTGTGTGTGTGTGTGTGTGTGTGTGGAAAGAGGGAGATAGAGATGATCCTCTTATGGAGAACATACCATATGTTGTCGAAAATTCCGGAACAACGTTACTTAAAACAATTATTTTCATATTTGTATAGAATTTATTCTGATGAAATTTTTTTTTTAATCATTGTATAGAGGAATATTTTGGCATTACTAATTGTCAAAGTAATTTTATTTATTTTCCCAAAGACTGATCCTATTCGTTTAATCTCTCCGCTCAATCCCTGATCTTCTAAACAGACACTGCCATTGAATTTGGTCATTGATTGACGACTTATTGCCTCTGTCAAAATGATTGATATTATCATTATAGAACATTCACTTGAATTTTCCATTTTT
>NC_090746.1:26813872-26868872 GCF_036898095.1 Palaemon carinicauda | reverse complement strand
TTACGCAAACATTTTTAAGTACTACATAACCTTGCTGTATCTCTAGTATATTTCACTTTGAATAGTCTTTGAAAGGCTCAATCCATGTTCCAAGAATTACGTTTACCTCAGACAGCATATCTCCATCTGCAACATTTATTCTGAGATCCAATTGTTCATTACCTCCTTTCCGTGTGTTTGCTGTGGGAAAGTATTTACTATCCCTGATGTTCTTTTTCCCACTCCCACCTCTATCCAACTATCATCTCTTATTTTTTTTCTTTAGCTTTTATATTTTCTTCTCTGTCTTTATTGGAACCTTATCTAACCTTTTAGTACTAGAGAACCTGTTCTTTCCTGTCTTCTATTATATGATTTAAAAAAAATAATTTTTTTCCTTCTTTAAGGTTTTGTTTTTCTCATCTCATCACTTATTATTTAAGTTTACTCTTCTTACCCTTCAGTACCAACAATTTTAAATGTTCCTCCATCTACTCTTTTAACTGTACTCTTTCAATTCTCCCTAGAAGAGAACCCCTTATCCGTTCTTTATTGTTCAATTAACTTTGCTTAATTACATTTACCGGTGCATTTTCAGTCTCATTTTCAACTTATATCTACCTTTTTATGTAATTAAAGTGTTCCACATTACATAATAGTCACACATACATATAGATGCATAAACGTGTTTGTTTGTGTGTGTACATATATATATATATATATATATATATATATATATATATATATATATATATATATACATATATATATATATATATATATATATATATATATAGATAGATAGATAGATAGATAGATAAAATTTCTGTTCTCGCTATTTTTACAAAATCAGAATTCACCTTCGGTCTTATTGGTAATTGGACCTCTCATTTTTTCCTTGCGTAGCAACTGTTAAATTAATCAAAGGAGAGAGAGAGAGAGAGAGAGAGAGAGAGAGAGAGAGAGAGAGAGAGAGAGAGAGAGAGAGAGAGAGAGAGTGACTTTTGCTCTTTGCTACTATACACTTATGAAATCTGTAATGTCATTGAATGATTAAAAGTCTCTGTAATCTGCTATGAGTAAGATTGAAAGTCCATACATAAAAGATAGGATTGATAACCTACTTCCTCGATCATAATTACCTATGTTTATTGCTCTCCTTTCATTAAGTCGATATTAATTTTTCGATTTTCTTAAAATACACTTAATAAATTCTCTCTCTCTCTCTCTCTCTCTCTCTCTCTCTCTCTCTCTCTCTCTCTCTCTCTCTCTCTCTCTCTGAAAATAGCTCGTTCTAATAGAAATAGTTTTAATGTTGAATGAAGTGCGAGGATTTACTTTGAAAGCTCATCAGAACGTTGAAGGCTCTCGAAATGAGTTTTGTAAAACCTTCCAGGCTTCATTTGAGAAGTAAACACCTCAGAGGCTTTCATTGTCTCTCAGGAACCCGAGTAGTCTAAGTAAATTCAAAATAATTTTGTTGTGGGAGTGGCTCTAGAATTTTTTAAATATTTTCAAATTGTTAAGTTAGAGCTGTTACTGTAGTATTTTTTTATTTTTTTTTTTTCATCGCCACTGTTTTCCCAGGCGTAGAATCCTCCTTTCTTGAAAAATTGATAAGTCCCCCTCTTGTTGTGTCTAAGGAAAGTTATTGGGCTGTGTCCCATCTGGGGTTTCCCATAGAAGTATAAATTCGCCTGATGTTAGGAGTTAGGTAAATAAAGTTTATGAGTTAATTTCAATATATTATATAATTACGTTGTTATTGTATGTTCTTTTTTGTAGGATTAGATTTAATGTCAAATGTATTAATGGTATATGATATATTCATTATTATTGACTATTGTCATTGATATTATTTGTGTTATTATTATTGATACTAATCGGACACAGACGCTGTGTAGTATGTTATAAAGATGTTTGTAGTTATACACATCCCAACCATTTCAGATATTTCATGCGAATTTATTCCCATGACGTCTAAGTTGATGAATTATATTTCCTTTGGTGATTATGTTAAATATTTATGTTACAAAACTCACCTCTAGCGTTATTTGGCTAATGAGTCAAATATTGTTACTGATTCATGCAGTAAAAATAGTTTCATTATATAAGTGTTTACTGAGGTACTTATATTTGTGAAACCAGCCTTGAGAATACGTTACGTATTTCTTCCTGTAGTTTTCACGCAATTTTACGTAACATTTTCCTCACCAAATACATATGGTCGTGAGAACTAATTATATACACATAGATTAGCAATAGTGAAGATATGAGACAAGATGAAAGGCGTTAAGGAAATTTAGAAGAAATTATTTGTTCCAACAGGTGGTCATTCTTGCAAGGATTTCTGCATTAGTGTTACAAGTATGAGAAGCATAAGATAACCCCACAATTTACACGTTTTTTATTTATGAATTAAAGTTTAATGCTATAAACGATCTCAGGGTAGTTCTCTCTGCATTTATAAGGCTATAATGTATTTAGTTAAATAAAGATCATTCGGCACAAGGGGTTTCATTTCACGATAATTTTACGTGGTAGGAAAGAGGTTTTGGTGTTTCGTTATACCTTGAAATGCCACAAAACTGGATGTTCAGGGGAGTTGATAAATGGTTTAAAATTTATTTTAATCGTAATGTTTTTTTTTATTTTTATGATTATTTATTGGAGGGAATATGCCGTAGTTTAGTAAGAAGATGCAATGTTAAAAATGTATTGAAGTAGGAAAGTTTATAACCTGTGGCTGTAAATAATTCTTATTGAAAGAATCCATTATAGATGTAGTTGATGCAGCGAACGTTTAGGACTTATCAATGGGGTAATGTAAAAAAAAAAATAGGGGATCAAGCAAATACTTTTACCTTGATAAAATATAGTTAATAAAATATACATAACTACAGTATATAGTATAGACATAAATGCGGTGATGTTTAAAAAAAAAAAGAAGGAAGCGGGCACAAGAGGGATCCTTTGAATAAACAAAGAGCAAAAACCTGTAAAAGTCAATTAAGATGTATTATGAAAATCCTATTGTGATGGAAACAACTTGAGAGAGAGAGAGAGAGAGAGAGAGAGAGAGAGAGAGAGAGAGAGAGAGAGAGAGAGAGAGAGAGAGAGGTGACAATATAAGTTTTAATGTATGTATATACATTAGGTTACATATATATATATATATTATATATATATATATATATATATATATATATATATATATATATATATATATATATATATATATATATATATATATATATATATATATATATATATATATATATATATATATATATATATATTTATAAATAGTTCAAGATTTATATACTGTAGTTGATAGGTTTATCTGAATAACAAAGTCCAATCTTAGTAAAATAGTAAAATACCTATATTAGGCTAGCGGCATCAAATAAACATAACTATTTTTTTTTCTTTTAACAAAGATTAAAATATCTCAAACTATCGGGCAAAATCGTTCCATCAGCCATTTGCATACGAACACCCTCATTTTGAGTGAGATAAGTCTCATAAATGCAAATCCTAGTTGATATTTATGCAGCAGCCTTAACTCGGAGAAAGCTAGATAACTAGTCCTTCAGGTCTTGTCGTCAAAAAGTTGCAGTTGATAGGACCTTTATAAGAGGTTTCGCTTCTGGCTACTTTAGGAAAATCAAACAGGGTTTGAAAGCACAATTAGGTATGTGTGTTTATGCAAAATAAGCGCCTCCCTGTTTGGCAGAGCAAACTTTGCTGGGTGCTCTACGTGTGGTATCAGAGATTTAGGGAAATGTATTGCATATATTGCTCTGCTTTTATCCCCATGCACAACAGAGTGCGTGTTATCTAAAGAAACATATATAAGTTTGATAATTCCGTTATTAAGTTTAGTGTGAACTAGTATACGCGACCCGTCAAAAGTAACGGCTAAAAATTTAGATAGAAATGCAAGCTCCATCACAGATTCAACATTTCCCACCCCTCCCCTCTTCCTAATAAGACGGCTACTCCCTCTACCTACTACTCAAGGGATGGGGAGAGACCAAGTATTCATACGTCTTGCAATGCTGCTCAGCGTGACAGGATATTTATATATATATGTATATATATAATATGTATATATATGTGTATATATATATATATATATATATATATATATATATATATATATATATATATGTATATATATAGCCAGACACTTGCTCTTTATTGTTTAGTGGAGGTGTCGAAGAAAAACATTCAAATCTCGCAGACATCAAAAGAAGAAGACTTCAGACAGTAAGAGGCATATTTTGATGAAACAGTAATAACTCACCTTCAACGAACATCCACATAATGTTCGTCAAGAAGAAGTAATTGAGCGCGACGAAGAAGGCGCAGCCGACACCTTCCCCGACGAAAGTCTGAAAGAGATGGAATTAATGTGACATTTCCCAGAGAGGTTTGTCATTATTACATTTTCACAAAGTAGATTTCCTTTACATTCCGACGCGGAAGGTTTGAATTGATGGTCTGGGGAGCATCAAAGAAATCGCGAATTGATTTTATTTGGCCTTTCAACTTTTATCAAATATTCGGAATGGTTATGCTCATTTTCAAGGTGGGGAAGTTAAGTTAGTGCTCTTGATAAAAAAACAGTGCTATACAAATCTGTCTCGTTTTTATAGGGATAATAAGGGTAACGCCATATGTGTGTGTATATACTGTATATATATATATTTATATATATATATATATATATATATATATATATATATACATATATTTTATATAATATATATATATATATATATATATATATATATATATATATATATATATATATATACAGTATATATATATATCGTATCATTTAAATATATGCATATAATTTATATGTAATTATTTAAAAAGCAACATTAAACATAACACACAAAGAAATATACCTTGCGTTTACTATTCGTAAAACTGTGCCTTCAAACATTATTATAGAAAATGATTGGAAAAACTCCTTAGGTAGTTAGATTTTATTTTGCATTCAAATAACGAAACTCCTATTTGGAGAACGTTCAAGTAAAAACGGTATCTGTTTTATTGTAGCTGATGTGGACATTTCTGCCAGTGGATGTTACATGTTAATAAAAAAATAAACATTTGATATATAACAATGATAACTTTTCTAGGAAGACTTCAGCATGCCTGGTGGCAGAATAGCCCAGTTCATTCTGATAGAATCAATCTGAATACCATTAATATGATTCAGCCGGTTCATGAGAAGTGTGACGTTTTGAAATAATTAAATAGGGATTTAGTATCTACACTACCGTCTACAATCTGCATTCGTGATGTCGCATATCGGTTAGTAATACTTTATCTAGACAAAATTGTTTAACAACTTAAAGTCACTTTTTTTATCATACTTATAGGTCGTTTGTAATTCCTATCAGGATGTTTGAAATTAGTTTTTTTTTAGGTTTATACTAAATATATACATACGCATTCCTGTATGTATTTATATACATATACAGACACACAAATATATATATATATATATATATATATATATATATATATATATATATATATATATATATATATATATATATATATTATATATATACATGCACATACGCATGAATGTGTGGTTAATCATTCCATACGTTATAAACCTTATATCAAAGTCCTGTATGTTAACATTTGTCTTTTTCAACCACTTTACTCGATATGTAATCCATTTACCGTTCATCTTTACATTTTTATTTTCTTTTCTCGTTCATATTTAATCTACACATTCTTTAAGTGATGTCTAATTAACAATGGACTGACAGCTACTAAGGTAAGATGAAACTGCTACTTTGTGCGTTTTTTTTTTTTTTTTTTTTTTTTATACAGAAATGAGTCTAAAATATTTTAGATTATGCGGTTGTTATAAAAAACGGCAAAGTAAAAAACCTGTGAAATAAGGGTTATTAATAGTCGGATAACAGAAGTACATTACCAGAGGGGAATACGTAAACAGTAACAGTAGTGCTATTTGATTGGTATAATAGGTGTGTTACTAGCGTGGAAAGCTTATAATATTAGTATTATTGGAAGGGGTCAATATTGATATTGTAACCAGCATACTCACCTCAGGTTGGTTACCAGAAATAAGAGAAGAAATGGTTTAGGGAAGAGCTTCAAAAAGCAATTGGAATGGGAAAGGATGGAAAATACACAAATCAATATAGTAGATATGAATGGCAGAGTAGGAAAGAGGAGAAATTAATATTAAGTGTTATTTGGTGGTTATAGACTAGGAGTAAGGATTGAAGATGATTGTATGTATTGTAAATAACATAACGTTTTGAATGCATATCATAATAGGTTACCTGATGGTTACTTTGGAAACACGAGCAGTATTATAAATTGGAAGAATGTTTTTAGTTAACCATGTGTGAAAGAACATGGGATGCTAGTGATAGGTATTAAGACAAAAAATAGAAAATCTGAGAGGTTGAAGAAATCAAGAATTAAAATATGAGTTTTTCAAGAGCTGTATAAACCACATTATTATAAACTATATGAGAAGTAATGAAGAATCAAAGTAAAATATTTTAAAAACAGGTACTACATTTAATTAGGTATTTTATATATCAACTGTAAAAACTAGAAAAAACAAGAGGAAGAGAAACAAGATAGAATAGTATGCCCGACTGTATCCTGAAGCAAAAGAATTCTAACCCAAGACAGTGGGGTGTCCTTCTCCCAGAGGAACTGCTTACCATAACCAAAGAGTCCCTTCTACCCTTACCAACAGGAAAGTAGCACTGAACAAGTAGCAAGTAGTTAACCCTTTGACCAAAGAAGAATTATTTGGTAATCTTAGTGTTGTTAGGTATATGAGGATAGAGGAGAACGTGTAAAGAATAGGCCAGGCTATTCTGTGTATGTGTAGGCAAAGACAAAATGATCTGTAGCCAGAGAGAGGAATCCAATGTAGTACTACCTGGCAAGTCAGAGGATCCAATAACTCTCTAGCGGTAGACAATTGGCTATGGAGTGCCTAAAGGGAAAGAAAATTTCAGTGAAATAGTGGAATAAAGATTTAATTAGGCGGAAGTCTAAGACTGTCAGGAATTGGAAGGTGAGACCTGTGCAATATGCCTGTGATCAGTATAGAAAATAGGAAAGAAAAACTAAGATATTCAGTACAGTATTGCTACTAAAAGAACTACGGAAGAGTTGAATAAAATTAGGGACAAATAAAGGAGAAAAGGATATTTAGAGAATTTCAAAATCAAGGATCTGGAGTAGTCAGGTGTCATCTAAGATTGTGGAAAATAAATTGTCTAAGAATTATGACATAAAACCAATATGGTTACGTTTTGTTAAGCAACTTTTAAATATAAGAAATAAGGGAGGGAAATTTGGGAAGGTAGGCTGGGTGGAGGAAACTGTGATGGAGATACACTTTATAGAAGTAAGGATGGCTATAAGTATTAGGTGCAAAGGGAAATTTTGAAGGTACTTGTTTTTGAGGGGAAGAGTAGGTCCTGGAACTGTTTGGGTAGAATGGGAAAAAAGTAAGATGGTAAATATGTTTAAGGAGAATGGAGATGTGGAATGTAGTAATTATAGACGGGTCGAGCTAACAGAACTTTGTGGAAAGTTTTAGAAATATTATGGAATGTGGTAATTATAGAGCAGCCAAGCTAACAAAATTTTGTGGAAAGTTTTTGAACGAATAATCGATGGTACGTAAAGGGTACTTGGGAAGATTAGGCGCAGCCAATTTCTTTTATTGGAGAGTTACTGTTTACTGTTAAAATAATACAGTTACAGGAAAAAAGACAGAAAGATAATTGAGAGCTCTGCTGTACATTTATTGACCTAGAGGCAATATTTAATTCAATACCAATGGAGGTAGTGTCTTTGGGGTTCAAGAAAGAGGGAAGGGCTAGAATTGGAGGTTAGTTTAGCTCAGATGATGTATAAAATAACAAGGACGGCAGTAGTATAATCCTTTGGCAAGACACTAATCCTCAAAGTAAGAGTTGATTTACATCAAGGTTCGGTAATTTACTTCTTTTTGCTTTTGCTGGTTATGGATGTATTTAGGGGAAGAGATTAAGAGTGAAAATTTAAGGTGATTGCTATTTGGAGATGATGTGCTGATTAAGATGGAAATTGAAGAAATGCAGAGAAGCATAGAGACTTATGATTTTTATGAATGGGATGATATGAAGGTAAATTTGGATAAAACCTTGGTTATGGTGGTTGGTAAGCTTGGAGGGCTTGTGATATTTATACGAGATAGAATAAACCTAGATTTAAAAACATGTTCATAATTTCCGATACTTGGAATCTACTTAATGCCAGTAGGGAAGATGTGAAGCATAGGGTGAAAGTAGGATAGAAGCAGCTTAGGGTAAATGCTAAGGAATGATACACGAGTAGTGAATTTAATATCAAAGAAACTGAAAATAAAGATCTGTTGCCTCGTAATCAGACCAGTGATGATGCCTGCTTAATAAACATGGGTATGAAGCAGGAAGGAGAGACAGAAGCTGAAAAGAACAGAAATATGGACATTAAGTGTGTTTTGGGTATATACCTGCGTAGGACAGTGACAAAATAAGAAATTAGCAGAAGCGCGGGGTTGTGAAAGATTGCCGATATGATTACAGAGTCAAGATTGAGATATGGGCATGGAGTAAGGTTGGGTTAGGGAGAGTGTGTGAAGAGGGTTTTGGGTGAAACTGTTGGGTGTGTAAGGTTAAGAGGTGGGCAAATGCTAGAGGGCAAGAGAAATTTTAACAAGATTTGAACAGGAAGAATTTGTCGGAGGAAAAGATGTTATTAATAGTAATAATTTGTGAAAACAAAGCAAGGCCTTATAGTTTGGAGGTAATGGTTTGATGAAGAATATATAAATATGCATTGACGAACATAGAAAGTTTGCGGGTGTGGACTGGCATAGAAGGAGCCATAAACAGACAGGATTGGAAGGTGGTTAAGGCCTTTGTTCTGCAGTGGACTAGTAACGGCTGTTGAAGATCATATTACCTAAACATGGGAGGCAGAGAATTAGATGGAGATAAGGTGAAGGGTGATACGGAGAGAGGTTTGGTAGAAGAGGATGCCTTTGATAGAATCATTGGGGAGGGTGCATCAAGCAACCGACCCATTAATGTACGGATAATGGTGGGAACGAAGATTATTTTCCTAAACATGGGTTGGCTCTGGAGAGAAATCAACAAATCAGTCATTGCCACATTCATCATTTTACTGATTGATCGGTGCTGACCTTCCGGAACAAGACTTACGTAACGACGCAATATGTGTGAGCATTGTTGTTGTACGCCAAACTTCGTCAGTGCCTTTGAAATGCCTCCTTTTGGTCATTTTCTTTTGTTTGAGGATATTGAATACGGTACAAAAATGCACGCTCAGGTTACGAACGAATTTATTTTTTGAAAATAAGTAATTTCTTGCTAAGATCATCTTGTAATTGTTCGTTATTAAAAACCATTATCTTTTTATCAACTTCATCTCAACGTTGATAAAAATAGTAACTTATTGATGGGAAGAAATTTTTACCTTTGTCTAAAAAGTGCTAACAAACTTTACGGAAAAGTGACTATTTTGAAAAAGTAGTTTTCATATCAGCCAACCTTCTCTCGATATCTGTGCACTTTTAACGACTGATAATTGAATGTTTTTTTTTTCTTTGTGGGGGCGGGGGGTGGCAAAATTCCAGCATTTTTAACCCCGAACTTTTCGTATAAAACAGATTGTGCTATCAACTGAGAAACCTTGATTAGAAAATTTAAGCAGTATCATAAAATAAATACTGGGGACATATTTTTTTTAAACATCGGACTTAACAACACATTAACCCATAATCTTTAGTTTTTTTTTTTTTTTGGAATTTTTAGATTTTCTGCTATTTCCCGGGAATATGGGTTTTCATTTTAATTATTAAGGATGTACCTTTTAATTTCCAAGTATTTGCAGTATCTCTATCATGTTGCAGTACCAATAGCGTTTTAACGCTTTTGTTCATATGAGCAAATAATGTATTTCTAATAGCCATGACCGTGATATTTTAATGCCAATTAGGAGGAATAAACCAATAAGTAAATCTCTAATTAATGACAAGGGCAGGAAGAAAATATTTTTTTTGCATCACCAAAAGTAGAAGAGACACATACTGTAAGTTTAATATCGCTCTCTCTCTCTCTCTCTCTCTCTCTCTCTCTCTCTCTCTCTCTCTCTCTCTCTCTCTCTCTCTCTCTCTCTCTCTCTATAATGGAACAGCACCCTCTTAAGATTCTCACATGGAATGTTAATGGCATCAGGAATAAACATATGGAAGTGCAGCATTTCTGCCTTGAAAATGATTTGGATATTATCTGCTTACAAGAAACCAAGCATACAGATGCCAATAAGTATCAAATACGAGGTTACCAAATGTATACTGTGGACAGTCTCATGAGACAATCCCCTTATAGAGGAATGATTACCTATATCAAGAACAGCATACCTGTCTCTTATAGAATAGACGTCACCCTTGGAGAAGACACCAACTCCCAACTCTTTAACATACATGACGAGAAGGGAAACATCAAAATCAAAATTATGAATGTTTATATAACAGATAATAAGCTTGATTTCTCAGGGCTATATGAAATAGTTGATGGCCATCCTTGCATACTTGTTGGCGATCTTAATGCAGTTCACTATAAACTTGGGGATAATTCATTGCAACCCTACAACAATAATGGCAAGAAATTTATGAATCATATTGAGAGTGAGAGTAATATTATAAACGTGATAAATGGACCTGAGCCAACACATCTCCAGGGAAATAAATTGGACTATGTATGTCTGGTGAATGACCCTGGACTTCCACACCACTGTGAAATTGTTGATACCTTAACCTCAGACCACTTTGGTGTATATGGGGAAATAATGCTTCCAGATACAACACGAAGGCATATTGTCCCAAGGAAAAGACTAAAAATTCCAAAAAAGCATGAAGGGTTTATCAAAAATAAAATGAATAACTGGTATGCTAGCTATACAGTATCTACTACAGATGACCTTAACAGAGATATGGTTGCAGAGCTTGAGAATTGTATTGAAAGTGTTACAAATCCAAAGAAAAAGATAAGAACGACTATCGGAACAATGAAGAGATGGTATAATAGTTATCCAGCTGTCAAGAGAATTGATAAACAGTATAAAAAAGTGAAGAAAAGGTGGGAAAATAACCCCACTGAGCAAAACCTCCTTATCTTTAAACGGATGGCTCAACAGGTTCAAGATGTTAAAGTGAAATCTAGAGAGAAGTACTGGATAGCATTTCTCCAATCAATGGATCACAATACTCCATTCAGACAGATATCTCGAAAGGTTAAGATTGTCCAAGGAGAAAGGATGAGAGAGGGTCTTCACCCTAACCCAACAGAGAAATGCAATGAACTTATGGAAGAGTGGGCACAATCCTCAAGTTATGATTGTTTACCACTCAAGGTTAGAAGTGCACTTGCAAAGAATCTCAAACGAAGACTCAAGAAAATTCAAGAAGCCCTTAGAAAATATCATCCATCCGATAAAAAACCTATCAGTCAAGAAGAATTCCGGAGATGCCTCAAGAATGGAAAATCCACTGCACCAGGAATGGATGGTGTCACCTATGATATCATCCGGTTTCTTGCAACAGTCCATGGTAACCCAGTCCTTAGACTATACAACATGATATGGAGTGGGGGCAGTCTGCCCAAAATGTGGAAGAGGGCCATCATGATTCCTGTCCCAAAACATGGTAGACCAGGTTCATTCAGACCTATTTCTCTTACATCATGCCTCTGTAAAATCTTTGAAAGAATTATATTAAACAGGATGATGCATACTATTAAACGTAGATTGTCATGTAAACTGTATGGCTTCATGCCAGGTAAAAGTACGCAGCATTGTATTCATAGAGTTTTGTCAGGAATAACAAAAAAGAGGTTTACAGTATTTATTGATATCAAGGGAGCTTTTGATAAAGCTAATCCAATTGCCATTTTAGCTGAATTATCTACCATTACATCTGGTAACATTATTAGGATAATTGAGGATTATTTTAAAGATCGATACAGTAGAGTATATTTTGAAGGGATTTACTCCAAGTGGGAAAAGATGGAACTAGGTACACCTCAAGGGGGAGTCTTATCGCCCATGCTCTTTAATGTTTTAATGAATGTTATTGGCTCTTTGAAGACAAGAGGTATCATAACAACTATTTATGCAGATGACATAGTGATACAAGGACAGTCATCCAAAGCTGTAAAATTAATACTCAAGAAAATAGAAAAAATTTGTAATTCACTAGGGTTAGTTATATCCCCAGAGAAAACCAAGATACTAAGTAAGAGAAATAAAGAAAAACAGATTATTAAACTGCAAGGTAAAATAATAGAAGAGGTAGCTACATATAAATATATGGGGGTTATTGTTGGACAGAGCAATCATAGGAATGATGAAGTAACCAAACTAAAACTAAAATGTCAACTAAGATTAGCCTTATTGAGAAAGGTTGCAAGGGGAAGTGTTGGGTCTTCTGTCCCCGTTCTCCGGACCCTTTATATTTCTATGATAAGATCAGTCATTGACTACAGTGCAAGTAATCTAATTACTCTTAGCAGACAAAGGAGGCAATCTCTCGAGGTTCTCCAAAATGAAGCAATGAGGATAATTTTTGGGTGCCCTAGAACAGCTAAAATTGAAACTATTAGGCATGAAATAGGATTACCAACTCTTGCTCAAAGAATCAAAGCAGTAGCTACAAATCAAATTGTAAAGTCTCTCAATACAGCTGATGATGGTATTTTTAAGCAGGCCGTAATGAATCCGAAGGGGAAAGATAAATGTAATAAGTGGTTAAACAGTGCTAGAGAACTCTTGAGTACCATTAATGTGAGTGATTATTTGGATAATAATCAGTATGTTGTACCAGAATTACCGCCTTGGGATTTTCCAGAAATTAATGTGTCCTTTTCTGATCTCACATATAGGAAATCTGATGTGCCTATTGAGATGCTGAGGCAGGACTTCCTCAGGAGGTTCAGTGCCCTTCCACATAGTGCTAGTGTCCTATACACAGATGGTTCTTTGCAGGAGAATGGACGAGCTGGAGCAGGAGTTGCTCTCTATCAGGATGGTATACTACAGGAATCACGCTCTCTCGCAATCAGGGCAAGCAATCATTGTTCCACTACACAAACAGAACTTCTGGGAATCGCTGCCGCACTTACTATTGCCAAGAATGAGTTGGGTGGTGTCACTATTGTCTCTGATAGTATGTCGGCTTTGCAGTCTATTGTGTCAGAGTCATCCGGAAGTAATAAGTTAGTAAATAGAATTCGAATACTTTTATGTAAATTTGAAAAGAAAAATCGAATTGTCCATTTTATTTGGACCCCATCTCATTGTAACTTGACGGGGAATGATCAAGCAGATTTATTAGCAAAGCAAGGCTGTTGTAAAGAAAATGTTGACTACAGTTTCCCACTGTCATATGAAAGTTTGAAAAATAAAATAGAAAAACAACAGCGTCATCGAGATATAGAATATCTGAAGGGAGTATACCTGGAAAGTGCCTCGTTCCGCAATTATATGGATATCACTAAGGGGTCAGAGCCAAATTACATAAAGAGTGGTTTACATACTAGAAAACATCAAACAAGCTATAGCAGATTGCGTTTAGGATATAAGTATTTGTGGGAGGTGACAAATGATAGAAATTCCAACATAAGAAACTGTCGTTTGTGTGAGTTATCTGATGGGCACAGGTTACATCATTATATTGGAGAATGCAATGAAATTGAACGTTTTAGAAGAGAAATTAAAACTTTGTCATTCCATGTTATTCTTGGCCATTTCTTGGATCCTAGGGTGTTTTTGGAAGTTAAGAAATATTACCCAAATTTTGCAAATGCTTACTAGCTTGCCATATTATTATCATTATTATTATTATTGTTATTATTATTATTATTATGTTTACTTATTATTATTATTACTAATATTATTTTATTATTATAGTTGTCATTATCATTATTATTGTTATTATTAATGTCATTATTGTTATTATTTGTCTAAGTAAAGGGAATAATATCTGTTAAGGCAAACTTTCCGATGCAAGCCTGCTAGGGGGTGCGCCATTTGTGTTCTGCTGTATACGTGTGCATGTATATACACATTGTATGTATGTATAATATTGAACGCAATAAAATTATTAAATCAATCTCTCTCTCTCTCTCTCTCTCTCTCTCTCTCTCTCTCTCTCTCTCTCTCTCTCTCTCTCTCTCTCAGGCCCTTGGATATTTATCCCGCATGTTTACCGTGCACCTTATAACCCCTCCTCCCTTTAGGTAACCCATCCTGCAGCGCAAACAGAGAAAGGAGGGGCGACATATAGCCATTTCCAGCAATGTGTGCTGTATTCCTTTGCAACACCGAATTCTTGCATGGAATGTCACAATTAATTTCGAGTACTGGGGTGTGAGTGATTAATAGGTAATACTGATTATTTGAATTTTTTATTGTGAATCGTCATTTTCAAATTAATATTTATTTTTTACAGGTTAGAATGACAAGATTTTAAAGATGATTAAACTGTTGTATAGAGGGAAACCTGAAGTTAGTCGGTTTTTATTTCTGCTTATATGAATAAACTATTTGGAAGCATTACATATGTGGTATTTGCTAGATCAGTGTATATTTTAAAAATCTTGTTTTAAATTGTGAAAGAGTCTGTTTAAATATCACTGGAATAATTCCAGTTTGATTGCCGCTTCTATTTTGCAGAATTTATTCAGACTAGAGAAGAGTACAAAAACAATTCAAGAAAAAAACAAGTGAATTGCTAGTCAATTACTACTGCCCATGTTTTGTGCGCATACCATGGGCAGTTGCTGGTGTTTTGTTTTCTCTTCCTAAATAGTGACTATAACACCAAAGCCTTTGTTTGACTCACTTATTTAAGCCAGATCTATGGAGACCGGTAGCTGTTATGCACTATCCAGTCTGTCTTTGGGTATAACCATCTCATTGAGAAGTATTTTAAATTGAACAATAAGAGTGAGGCCTTTGTAGCTTTGCTGGAACCTATTCGGAATCATCTCCTTCCCAACATAGGTGTCCAAATCTGCACCTGTTATTCGTTGGCAGGTTTTCATTATAGGCAGTAACTAAATAGACTATGGAACTGCACCAATAGCAAGTTATAGCCTACACCCAATTTAAAGGTAACCTGGAGGTAATAAGTGCCAACTGTCTATCCTTTAGGCTAAGGCTTTACGGCCGGATACTATTTATCCTCAAATATAGGAGCAATGAAAAAAGATATTTCAAACATTATATATATATATATATATATATATATATATATATATATATATAAAACAGTTTATTAATTTGGTAGAATTTGGTTTATTTACCTACTTTAATTACCATGTATATTCAAGATAGGTTTGAAAACAAAACAAAAATAGATAGGGTTAGCTATGGATTAATGACTATAGCAAAATATAGCCTTTACAATTATATTCACAAGTTTTTAAAGATCGCTTATGAATGGCAGAAGCCAGGGACAGTGAAAATGCCCTAGCAGGACAATGTCCCAGACACTGACCATATATACATATGATCAGCGCCCAAGCCCCTCTCCACCCAAGCTAGGACCAGGTAGGGACAGGCAATGGGTGTTGATGACTCAGCAGGTATACCTATAGGCTCCTCCAACACCCTCCATCATTAGCTCATAATGAGAGTGAGGTTGCAGACACTACAAGAAACTATCGAGGAACAGTGGGTCTCGAGCCCCAGTCTAGCAGATCGCTAGGCAGGGACGTTTCCAATAGGCTTCCACCAACATTGCTGTTGCACTTTTCCTTATCTTTTTTTATACAGCACTAAGTCAAAAGGGTTAGGACTGCGTTGCGGGCGTTTTATTAACAAAGAAATTATAACGGTAACGTTAAAATGCTTAAACACTAGGGATTTGAGACATACCACAAACCAATTCCATTATCCTCGTGAAGACTAGGATGGTGGACGAGGATGCTAGATTCCATCACTCAGTGATTTTTATGGGCCAACGAAAGCCATTTAATATTTGTTTACCTTTCATGGTTCCCTTCCATGAAAGTTTATAGACATTTTGCGATATCTCTCTCTCTCTCTCTCTCTCTCTCTCTCTCTCTCTCTCTCTCTCTCTCTCTCTCTCTCTCTCTCTTTTTCATTATAACGCAATTTTTACTTGCTGCGAATTTCCGTCTCAGTTATTAAGCCTACAAATCTACCATTTAATTACTTTACTTTCAGACGTACTCCCCTCAGCATACGTCTCAGACATAGACCATGGAAACTTCCATCTATTAATTATTTAACAGTTTTATGGATTTTTCTTTACTTACATATATACTGCATGTATCTTTTTTCATAAATATTATGGTCAATAATTTCATTTTTTCATGAAATCATACGATTTCTAGCCCCTTATATTCAATTTTTACTTTACATTTCCACTGTACAGTTTGTATACACTGAAACATCATATTGACGTCTTACGTTCAGTGTAAACACTTAGTTGCCATTTTTCATATATTTTTGGCAGTTTGGTAGACATGACAATGACCATTCCTCTTCATATGTTAGGTTAGCCAGGGCATCAGCCACCCGTTGAGAGATTACCGCTAGAGAGTTATTAGGTCCTTTTGACTGGCCAGACAGTAGCCTACTACATTGGATCCTTCTCTCTGGTTACGACTCATTTTCCCTTTGCCTACACATACAGTGAATAGTATGGCCTATTCTTTACATTCCCCTCTGTCCTCATACACCAGACAACTCAAAAATTACCAAACACTTCTTCCTCGCTCAAGGGGTTAACTACTGCAATGTAATTGTTCAGTGGTTTCTTTCCTCTAGGTAAGGGTAGAAGAGACTCTTTAGCTATTGAAAGCAGCTCTTCTAGGAGAAGGACACTCCAAAATCAAACCATTGTTCTCTGGTCTTGGACAGTGCCATAGCCTCTGTACCATGGTCTTTCACTGTCTTGGGTTAGAGTTCTCTTGCTTGAGGGTAGAATTGGGCACACTATTTCATCTTATTTCTCTTCCTTTTTCTTTTTAAAGTTTTTATAGTTTATATAGGAAATATTTATTCTAATGCTGTTACTGTTCTTAAAATATTTTATTTTAATTGTTAATAACTTTTCTTGTAGCTTCCTTATTTTCTTTCCTCACTGGGCTATTTTCCCTGTTGGAGTTCTTAGTCTTATAGCATTCTGCTTTTCCAACTAAGGTCGTAGCTTAGCAAGTGGTAATGATAATAATAATAATAATAATAATAATTTACAAATATAGCGAATATATTGGCTTTTCACCAATCGTCTTCCTGCTTATTTTTTCAAATTTCTATACACCAATCCCAACGTATTTTAAATCTCTCTCTCTCTCTCTCTCTCTCTCTCTCTCTCTCTCTCTCTCTCTCTCTCTCTCTCTCTCTCTCTCTTTCTCTCCTATTAGCTAAGGAGATATAAGGTGATATAAGGTTACTATAAGTGTTTGCGGGTGAACCAAATGTTAATGTTAGACATAGCAAAATTATTTAGGACACGCATATAACGACAGTTAGTATAAAGAGATATGTTCAAGAGTATAAAGGGTTCGAAACCGGTTAGTACGTGTGGAGGGGTAATATTAACAAGTTTTAAAATTACGATTAGTGCTTGGACTTGAAGAATAAGAGAAATTGGTGTGATTCACAGACAATAATCTGTGTGGTTGCGAAACCAATATTTTTCTTTCATCATCATCATCATCTCCTACGCCTCTTGACGCAAAGAGCCTCTGTTAAATATTACTAGTCGTCTCTATCTTTAAAGAGAATAATAGCTATTGAAAAGGGTGAAAATTAAATTAGTGCATTTTTAATTTAAATACTTATGAAATGAAAAATGTTGGAAGACATGTAAAACATTCTCTCTCTCTCTCTCTCTCTCTCTCTCTCTCTCTCTCTCTCTCTCTCTCTCTCTCTCTCTCTCTCTCTCTATATATATATATATATATATATCATGATCATCCTCACCATCATCAGCCGTTACTAGTTCACTGCAGAATAAAGGCCTTAGACATTTCCTTCCACTTGCGTTCTTTTATGCCCTATCTATGCCAGTCCACATCCCCAAACTTGCTTAGTTCTCGATGTAACGTCTTATCTTCCTTCCCTTGATTCTTTTGCAATCTATAGGGACAAAATCTGGAATTCTTAATGTCCTTCTATTAACTGTCATTCTCATTATATGTCCTGCCCATGTCCATTTCTTTTTCTTACTTGTTAGAATATCATCTACTTTAGTTTACTCTCGTATTCATGTAGCTCTTTTTCAATCTCTTGTTATTCCCATCGTTATTCTTTACATAGCTCTTCAAGTTATAACTAGCTTATCTTCTAAGGTTTTAGTAATGCTCCAAGTTTCTGATGCATACGTTAAAACTGGCAGGACCATGTGATTAAATACTTTTATTTTGGGATAGTGGCTTTTTACATTTCATAATCTCATTTCGTTTACCAAAAGTTCGGTCTCGTGTCCTGTAGAAACACACTGTATTCTTTAAGTACGTATAGTCATTAACAGTGTTTAGGGGTCCTTCCATAACTGTTATTTGTTGTCTACATTTTCATTGAATATTATCCAAGTTTTACTTTTTTTAATTTTCAGTCCTACATTTCTGCTTTCTCTATTCAAATCTTTAATTATCTTTTGTAATTCCTCTCATGATTCCTTTCTCATTCGGAATATTTTCACTATCCTATGTAGTTTTAGTATTGTTGTACTGTATTTCATGTATAGATACCTTCTAGTGTTCTAACATAAGGTTCGCGTAATCCTTGGCTTTGAAAAACTTCCATTACTGCTAAGGTGTTGAAAGAGTCAAAAGTCTTCTCATTGCCTATGAATGATACATCGTGGTTTGTCATACTCTGTTGATTTTTCTATTACTTGGTTAATTACATGGATATGATTAGTCGTTGAAGACCCATTACTAAATCCTGGCTACTCTCTTGTTTTAAAGTCTTGCTTTATGTTCGGCCTAATATGATCTTTGTAAATATTGTATACATTGCGGAGAGTAATCTTATTGGACGTTAATTTTCAGGTCTTGTTTCTCCCTTTTTGTGAATCAGTATAATGAAAAGTTTTTCCAAGCTGTAGGTATAGAACATTCTTGCAGACATTTTGTGTAAAGTTCAGCGAATTTTACTACCATGAAATCTCCATATATTATCAAATCAATTGTTAGGCCATCTTCTCTTGCTTCTTTACCTCTTTTCATTCCTTTTGATGCTTTCTTTACCTCTCTTACTGTTACGTTTGGTACAGGCTCAGGTGTTTCATTACTTCTAATGGCAAAATTATTCCTTATATCATTATTGTATAGTATCGTATATAAATCCTCTGCAATTTTTGTCATTCCATCTCTATTGTTGATATTTTGATTATCATTCTTCAAAGCAAATATTTGTTGGCACCCTGTTCCAAGTCGTCTTTTCATCAATTTGATTCTTCTTCCTTCCTGTAGTGTTTCCTCAATTTTGGTCTGATTGAGTCGACGAACATCTTGTGTTTTTAGTTTGCTTGTTGTTTTGGACAGTTCTGTTAATTCTATTTCCTCTTTCTTGGATTTTACCCTCATTTCCAATCTTTTCTTTATCATGTTTTTGTTTGTTCTGATAGATTTTCTTGATCACTTTTCAACCTATCTTTTGTGTTGATCTAATACAAATTTAGTTCAATTACTGTTCATTTCTTCATTACCTGCATCCATTTCATCATATAGCTGGGAGTACCTACTTTGTATTGGTAAACTAAACTCATCTGTTTTCTCTTATTACAGCAATGTTTATTTTCTTTCTTAAGATTATTTTTTCTTTCTTTCCTTAGATCCCAACAAATTTTGCCTTTCACCCTTCTGTGATCGCTTGTCTAACTTTTTTAACACAGTTACATCTTTAAGTAAATTAAGTTTTTGACTGAGAATAAAATCGGTTTAATTTTTCGTTTCTCTATTTGAGCTTCTCCGTGTCCGTTTTCTATGTGTCTTTTTATAAAGGAAGGTGTTCATGATTTCAAGATTGTTTCTTTCAGAAAATTCTACAATCATGCCTCTGTCTTTCCTTGTGCCTATTCCAAATTTACTGCTGATTTTCCTCTCTTCTTTTGACCTGCTTTAGCTTTGAAATCGCCCAAATTGAGTCTTATGTTTTTCCTTAGATATCTCAAAGTCTTCATAAAGTTTTCTGTATGGGATGTTATTGGTGCATACGCTTGAATGATCTGCAGTTTATACTTCTTATTTAGTTTGATAATTACTCCTACAATTCTGTCACTAGTTCTAAGAAATTATTCTATGTTACCTGCAAGATTTATATTGAAAAGAAAACCCACTCCATTTTCTTTGTTCTTGTTTTCTTCTGAAACAAAATATTATGACCTTCTTTTAGCTTTATGTAAGATTTTCCAGTTCTTCTAATTGCACTCAATCCTATTATATCCTAATTTATTTATTTCCGCTCTTTTAGTAACACAGCAATACCTTCTTCCCTAGATAGTGTCCTTACGTTCTATGTATCATTTTATTGAATTCACAAATTCACAAGGTTATATAGAAAATCTTAAAATTTAGGATAAAAGACAGTAGCAAACTAACAGCGAATACTTCAATTCAAGGTCATTAGCAAAGTCTATTTTGGTCCAAGGTAATCTTCCCGAATAATCTGAAGAGTCGTTCTATAATCATAATCTTCAGAGCCATTTATAGTGATGAGGATGTTGATGGATGAGGAAAGTGATGTGAGAGTTCAAAGATAATCACTTCACCAGAAAGTGGCTGCGCATGTTCAGAGCAGTAAAGGTTTAAAAGAGTGATTGAGTGTTTTTTAAACATTCCCAGAATCACCACAGCAGAGGAGGAGTACTTGATGGAGTTGATTGATAGGGCTATGACACTTAATTGAAATGTTTTGTGATGGTCTTGATTTTCCGTAATGGATATCCTTGGGTGTTTAAGAGGTATCCAATACTTTAGAAAATGTCAGGAGTTATAGGTATTATTACGCCTTGAAATTCCTTCTTTGATATGTGTATGTATATATATATATATATATATATATATATATATATATATGTGTGTGTGTGTATATATATATATATATATATATATATATATATATATATATATATATATATATATATATATGCAATAGGGGAGCAATATTTGGAAAAATGATGTAAAGTTAAAGTTACTAGTTCAGGCACGTCAGATATTCTTTTTGATACGAAAGTTGTTAAGTTAGATATTGCAAATATACATAAGGTATTTGACTTCTGTTCAGCCTATCTATGGCAGTTCGTGAGTAAGTTATAATGGTATCAATAATACATCCCATATTGATTAGGTCTCGGTCAACTTATTTTATGTTGGAAATTCTTACCTGTATGGTAGCATAGAGGATCCAGAATAACGAATGTAGTAGATATGTAAACAGTAGGTTTGTATGTATAGTATTTCTTAAGCACCTCAGGTCTCTGTAAATAAAAAAAAAAAATACTTTAGTGAAAATAAATCAATAGCACTATTAATAGAATGAATACTACATAATATATATTCATATGCTTGTTTCATCACACTATATAGTAATGTAGATTATGAATAGAATTTGTATTTACTTTGTTTTAATATTGTTGTGATAGTAGGCAAATTATGAAAATTATTTGAAATGATATTATTTTGTGGGCGAACCCTTTTAATTTTAGAATGCAATGATTAATTTGAAATATATTTCCTATTGTACTGTTATGTTTTGACTGGTTATTTTTGTCATTAATATATATGCATAATTAAAAATGAATCATCTTTGGCATAGAAAACTTTATTAACGAATGGAAAATTTTCCTTGTAGTAGTTTTCCTTTGTGTCTTGAATTTAGATTCTCCCGTTGTAAATAATACTGTTTTTATATACGGAAATGTTTTGCAGCCGCGAGTACTCTCTCACACTCCTCCATTTAACATCCTATGATTCCATGTCAACACCAATATCAATAAAGGTTCGCCTAAGCCTTTTGATAGCTAGTGAAGCTACAGACGGTTTAAGGTGAAACACGTACGCACACATGTAAACACGCAGATTACTTTACGCCTATAATCGATTCCAAACCTTCTTTTGATGTTGGGGAAACAATTTACCTTGCGCTATGTTGATTAAAATTATGGAGCTTATGTATTATGTTTAATTTCTGTAGGCTTCTTACACTGCACATTTAGATTGGATATTTAATATTCCTGTGGGAAATTTCGCGAATCTGACCTTTTACTAAACTCTTATAGAGGTACTCTTATCATTAATAACGAGAAGTAATTTAACCGAACGTAAAGATCAGATAAACAATTTCGGTGCATCATTTTTAAACGATATAATAACTTTTCCCTTTTGCTTTTATAGCCATAAGGTCAAAATTTCTCAAAACTTTATATTCTTAAATAACTACATTTTCAAAACTAAGAAATAATGTTTTAGTGAACCCCATCCCCTTACTTCACATCGAAATTTCATGTAAATAATTTTGAAGTATACAATTTCGCTCAAAACATTTTATTCTTATATACCACATTTTCTAAAATAAGAAATAATGTTTTGGGGAAACCATTTTCTCTCTGAAGATTGAAGTTTCAAGCAAATAATTTTGAAGTAAACAATGTCAAAGCTCAAGGAGGCTCACTTCCGCAATAGCAATTTAGTGTTGGGTATCACGGCGAATATAGCCCTGAGCTACATACGATATTACGCTTCCAAATACGTTTGTCTCTGTCAAACGCATATATTGAGGCTGCCTTTGGTCCGAGTCCCTTGCGAAATCCGAGCACCTCGTTCCGACCGAGAGCCCTGCTCCTTTGTCTTCATTTCGTTGACATATTTTTTAAAACGTTCTTTGCATTCTTATTATTTATAGACGTTTAATCAGTATTTCTCTACTTCTGATGTATTTTATGTGTATTTTTCTTCTTGCTATGCTTTCCCTCTTCCATGTAGAGACATTATTTTTTTACGTTTGACAAACAAAGTAATTACTAGTTGAAGCCTTTGGTCTAATTGGAAATGTACCTGTTTATCTACAATTTTGAATTTAATTTTATTTACCCTCATATATTTATTACCATATCTATAATAGTAAAAATAATTGAATAAAACATATGAGCATATACAATATATATATATATATATATATATATGAATATATATATATATATATATATATATATATATATATATATATATCTATATATATATATATATATATATATATATATATATATATATATATACTGTATATATGTTTTTCTCTCTTGTATCCCTATTACCGTAACCAATACCTCTTAGTGCTATAAGTTTTTTCTATGTTCATAGACACACGGATTTTTCATTTCACTTTCAAGTTATCATAAAGTTGATTCATAGCAAGTGCCTTGTTCACACAGCGCATCTCATATTAGATTTTTTGTCTGCTCTCTCAGTTTTCCAGTCAAACCCTTTTTACGTCTGATCTGTCACCTTTTTCATTATGCAGTGTGACAATATTCTCTCTCTCATCTATTCCTATGAAATTTTCTTCATTACACATACACCCTGAACATCCTTACAGTCCTTTTAATTAAACTCTCAGTGCCTTGATGCGGCATCTCATTAGTAATTCCTTGAAGTCTTCCAAGTCTTCAACCTTTTTAAGGCGTTCCTTATGACCTACATAAAATATCATTGCTTACGCAACTAATCTCAAAATTACTTGATTCATTGGTTTGCATCTCTTCTATTACCCAAATTTCAAAATTAAAAAAGCATGCACATACACACACACACATATATATATATATATATATATATATATATATAATATACATATATATATGTGTATAAATATATATATACAGTATATATACATTTTATATAAGGGTGCTCATTTTTAAGGCTCACTGGAACATGACTTAATCTTATGAAAAAATCAACTATAAAAAGATGTCCCGGAAATAGATTAAGCAAACCCAGTCAGATTTACGCAGTTTTATTCATTGAGTTTAGTATTGTGTATATATAAAATTACATACATACATACATATATATATATATATATATATATATATATGTATATATATATAATGTGTGTGTAAGGAAGTGAAGAATTTTCAAAATATTTAAGGTTAGATCTCGCAGATTTGGATATGGTGATGGGTAGCATGTTCCCCGCTAATCTTTAAAAACGTTCGTTTAAGATCGTAAAGTAAAAGGAAACAAATATGTGTAACAAGAGCCAATATGAGATATAAATTAACAGCTTATAGTAAATTGATTGATGATTAATTAGGCTCTTGTGTTTTACGAGCAAATCTATTATTAACTAAGCCAAACTAGTGAAATACTAGATGGTATGACTGATTGTTCAAAGACGTAGCAAAATTTTGATGAACAAATTTCGAAGTTCTTGCATTATTTCATCTCCTGAAAGAAAGTTTTCGAACATTTTTGAAATATCGTTTTCGGCCTATAGAGCTACTGGTTTAGAGTAATTATAATAATATTTTTCGGTATTCATTATCAGAAATATAAGGATCATGATCCATGAAGGTAATGACAATATGCCACAAATTTTCTTTAGAAAATTAAGAAACATAGGCAGAAATATATAGTTTCCTTGACTTTATGTTTGGAATATACAATAAAACCGATTTTCTTTGGTCGAATAAGGGCAAGGTGTATATAAACATTCATTCAGAATCACCTTCATAACAAATTCATTTTAGAAGTCCAAAGCTAATGTACTAATTTATTTACGAAGAAAAACTCTTAAAACTGTGAACTTTTTTTTTTAGCAAAAGAAGTGTTAGAGTGGACTTGTGGCAAAAGAGAATTTTATATGATTCTCGTGTCGGTGACGAAATCTCTCTCTCTCTCTCTCTCTCTCTCTCTCTCTCTCTCTTTATATATATATATATATATATATATATATATGTATATATATATATATATATATATATATATATATATATATATCGTATGTTTCTTTCTACAGTATGTCTGTATGTATAATATTTTGTGAACATTAATCCCTTTTTTTTCTCTTAGGGCCTGCTACAGAGAAAGGAAGAAAATGGCCACTGCTACTTTGAATACGTTTAAAAGGTGAGTATTTAATGACCACCCTGTGCATAAAAATTCCATTACATATGTCACTTTATGCAGTTACACAAAAAATCATCAGAAGCATGTTAAATCCCTTACCCATGCGGTACCATTTATTCCTCTCGCTACCTGTATATTGAAACCCTTCTTTCAGGACATATATTTACCCCTTTATATGAGATCTCTCATTCACCCTATTAAACACTTCCGATTCATACTCTTTTTTTTCACTAGCCAGTTATCCTCTATTCTTTTGAATGTATCAACCATATCAAGCTCTCTTGTATCTTATCACATACGCCATCCATTTTACTTCAAGAGTTCATCTCAGCATCCCCAATCTTCTTTTCACATTTACATTGAACTTTGCTTTATTCCTGTAAAAGATGTTGACTCAATAATCACTTCACACATTTCCACCTGAGCTTCCGGTATTTAATCAAAGTATTTTTCTAACGTCGATTATGTAACCCACAATGGTACCAACCTTGCTGATATTGGGTCTCTTTGTACATTCTTCTTCCTTTTCCTTGTAGTCTTGTGATTTTTTCTCTCACTTCTGAGAGCTCTTGTATAAGTCTGTAGGTTAGTAATTTCCGAATAAAGATTATTTATATATATATATATATATATATATATATATATATATATATATATATATATATATATATATATATGTGTGTGTGTGTGTGTGTGTGTTTGAATGTGTGTTAATTAGATTTTATCAAGTAAATCAGAACAGAATTTTTAGTGATCTTTCGTGTCTTAATGGGCCATGGTTTTATGAACAAAACAAAAATCTACCGTTTTTGTTAATGAACGTTTTGTCAACATAATAAGAAGGAAAATTTCATGTCATTCGCTAAATTATGGAATTAAACTCAAAGCTGATTCAATGATCATTGTAAATTTGCTTATTTGGAGAAGCGATAGCCATATGAATTGTGATAAATCATACTTCATCTGAAAATTAATATAATACTACTGTACTGTAAAACTAAGCTTTTGTGGTACATCTTAACAATTCTGCTCTTGCTTAAAACAGACTCCTTCCCAGAGGGTAAGGTAACATTTTGGGTGATGTGTTTGTCAGTAAACAGACTAATGAGAGACTAACTATGCAGAATTCTTGTCTTCATGAAGTTAAACTGGTTGGGTGAGTGTTTTGGTGTCAGTAAATTATGAATCTTCTACGTCTTGACCATGATACTTAGGAATGTGTATGCCCAAGTATATAGTTTTTTTTTTTTTTTTTTTTTTTTAGCGGCTGATTACTTGTCCCCAAAGATATTTTCAATTTTCCTTAGGTTAAATAGAAGAAATTATTTATGCACCTGTTGGAGACTGGGTAGTGTTACTCCATTAGCGAATGTACCCCCATTTAAAGTTTGGGGATGTCTTTGAAAAGCGTCTAAATGCTTATGCTGAAAGTAGCTATTTGTTTCCTAGTTTGCCGATTTTTTTTTACTCAAGTCGGGTGCTTGTGATGCTCACTATTAATAATATGGTAAAGAGATATTTAGGTTCTGGCTAAGAAACTATTGTGAATGATATTGACACAAATGCTGATTTTACTGTGTTAATTATATGGCCCTTGTCATTAAACTTAGACATATGGGAAAGGTTTTATCATTTGCCAATATTATTATTGATGTGTCTATTGAACGTCCCTGGAGTGACTACAGGAATGTAATTTCTTGTGGTCCCAAGTATTTATGGTTATCGTTCGGTGTTGAATATTTGACTTATAAATTACAAAGGGTTGTTGAACCGTACTAGAATTATTAAAGTAAATTAATTTTATGTGTTCCCCATTGTTGTGTTCTTAGAAAAAATATTATTATTATTATTATTATTATTATTATTATTGTTGTTGTTGTTGTTGTTGTTGTTGTTGTTGTTGTTGTTGTTAGCTAAGTTACAAAAAATCTGTGATATTATGTATTATATTTTCATGACATACCGTTTAACCTTAAAAACAATTTTGTTGCTTATGTAGATGATGCTACTCTTTTCACAGTGTTTTAGTCTGAATATAACCAGCTGTTGCTGAATCTTTTAACAGATCTTGCTCAAATTAGTGGGATAGATAGGGGTTTAGTTAAACCTCCAAGAAATCTTAAGTATGATTGTTTGTAAATTTAAGGTACTACTAGATTTCCATCAGATCTTTTAATTTGTAGTGTGTCTTTAACGATATACAACTTGAAAAATGTGTGCAATTCTTGATTGCAAAGTAATTTTTGAGGAACGTCTGATATATCTCTTCCTCGGTGGAACAAAAATCTATTATACTGAAAAAGTTTCAAGGTATTTTCTGGACCTATCTATGCTAAGGAATTCTTTTTTTTTCTGTTATATTTTGAAAAGGGTTGTCATGTTTGCAGCCGACTTTCATGTTAGATTGTTAGTAAAAATCGTGAAGTTTATATGACTCTATACCTGATTGTAATATTAGTCTCTGGGGCTGTCATTAGATAGCTCTTTGCCCTTTTTCTGATCATCCTTTAATTGTCGATTTTCTTAGAAAATATCAGTTGCCATGTAGTAGTAGATATGCTCTTAGTTCTAGATTTTGTTTTCTCTTGTGTGAAGCTCAATACTGTATGGTATTTCAAAAGTTATATCCTTGTCATGACCAAATTGTGGAATTCTCCTGCAAATCATGTACTGTAGTTGAATTTGGTACAAATACTTTTCTTTAAAGCAGGTTGTCGTGAATATGGTTTAATAGTTTACCTATTATACCTTATTTAATTATTTTGTTGTTTAGCTAGTTTGTTTCACATTGTGAATTTTAATTACAGTATATTTCTCATTGCTATATATTTTTTTTTTCATACTAAGCTGCATTTCATTTAGAGTAGACTTTCGCTCTTGTCATCATCATCTTCTCCTACGCCTATTGACGCAAAGGGCCTCGGATAGATTTCGCCAGTCGTCTCTATCTTCAGCTTTCAATTGAATACTTCTCCATTCATCACCTCCTTCTTGCTTCATAGTCCCCAGTCATGTAGGCCTGGGTCTTCCAACTCTTCTAGTGCCCTGTGGAGCCCAACTGAACGTTTGGTGAAGTAATCTCTCTTGGGGAGTGCGAAAAGCATGCCCAAACGATCCCCATCTACCTCTCGTCATGATCTCATCAACATATGGCACTCGAGTAATCTCTCTTATAGTCTCATTTCTAATCCTGTACTACCATTTAACTTCCAATATCCTTCTGAGGGCTTTGTTCTCAATTCTTCTAAATCTATTGGAGATTGATTAATTGTTTTCTACTGTTTTTCAATTAGGGTTGTAGCTGGGCATACAGTATATAAAGTGATTATGCTAATAATCAGTTGTATATGACATAGAAACAAAAAAAATATCTCATAATTTTCTACTTCTTTTCTCATCCCATAAGTGCACACCTACATTTACTGTCGTTTTCGTGATTTTATGGATCGCTGCATTCATAAGGTTGTGAAACATTCATGGTGATAGAACACATCCCTTCTGATCTATTTTACACTAGAATAGTCACTTTGCTTTCTATATAGATGATTCCTCGCATCCTCAACCAAACATCCTTATTCCCTTCACAATTTTCATTCATCGATTCTATCGTGATGTTTTTTAAGGTTCTTATATGGAACTTGTAATTTTTTTATTTCATTTAACTTTACACCTCTTGCATAATTGTTTTACGATAGACGATTGATTCAGAATAAAACTTATTGTTTAAACACTGCTTATTACCTCCTTTGTCATCTGTAACTTTTAATGACAAAGGGGAGTGGATGGTTTAGCTAAGTAAATGTTATAATTTTGGTAGATAAGTAAGCAGACGATGTTATACTTGGCGCTTTTAATATGTAGTAGTATGCAGAGGAAGTCAACTAAGTTTGTTTTACGGTTGCGAGAGTTTAATTAAAAGTATCAAATTTGTAACAGCCATGGCACATATGGGATTCTAATACCTTGACTTCAAAGGAAACCCCCCACAACACTGATTCAGAAAATAATTATAGTTCGGGTTTGATGAGAATTCGTGTTGAGGTGCAGCATTTGAGCTGCTTCCTTATTGTGAAAAAATAATTGCTTTAGGTTGCTCACCTATCCTTTTCCATATTCTCTCTCTCTCTCTCTCTCTCTCTCTCTCTCTCTCTCTCTCTCTCTCTCTCTCTCTCTCTCTCTCTCTCTCTCTCTCAATAGCTTGAAATTACAAAGTCCACCACAGTAACAACACATTATAGTATGTAATTTCGACATAGCTTCAAGTATTTAAAGATAGAAGAGCTTTTGGAAACCTCATGGAATTAAAGATAAACAGCATACAGTTGCAACAAAAAATTCTAAATAACTATTTGATGCTTCATCAGATTTAGATTTAGTTTATTTACCATGATACTCATTTTATTCCTTGATGTTTGATCACTCTACGTTAAATTACATACCCTCTTTAGCCCCTGTGACTCTCGTGTACAGTGGTTTAGCTAGATAGGTCTTTAATTATTTTACGCTATGGGGTCAATGGAAGCTAATGGAATTTTGTCTACCAATCAAATTATTGTTTGTATTTAAAATAACTATTTCATTTTTTTTTTTAGCATCGGCGCAACTGAAAACGGTCTTAGAACCCGAACCAAACACACAAAATTAATTTTCTTGATTATAATAATTTTATCAAATATTTAAGTTATCATTTAGATCAAAACATATGAGAACTGACTTGAAAGTTTTTTTTTTTTTTTTTTTTTTTTTTTTTCATCAAGTATTGAAGGTAACATTTTAGTCAGAATTGTTTCAAACACAGAAATATTTTATGAGAACTTACTTGAAAGAAATGAATATCCATACTGCTAGCGTGACGGCAACCAGGCTAACCGAATTTCCAAAATAGAATATCGTACTCTTGGCCCAGACGGTAGAGTCGGAGTTTTCGGACGTGTTGGTCACTGCGTTCATACAAAAATTGTAGAAGGCCTTAGTGGACCAAGTCCCGTTCGGGTGACAATACAGCGTCGCATTGTTCTCTGCAAAAGGAAAAAAAGGACATGTTTTTAAACAGAAAGGATTTTTACAAGCTTGTTTTTAAAAAAACGAAGGCGCCTTTAAAATAGAATTTTTAGGTTAAGAAGAATCAAAGAAAATGGAGGGCATCACTATTTCTAAATTTAATCTATTGTATTCTCGGCTAGAAAATAATCCTGTATCCTATTTTGGAACGCATACTGTATAGATTGGAAGTCAAAAACTGCTTTGGACGTTACCAGTTGGAGGAGTGCAATTCCAACTAAAAGTAATCTTTGATGTTACGGCCTATCTTTGTTTATTGACATTTTGTGCTTGCTCATATATTTTTTTTATTTTTCATTCATTCAAATGGGTCGGCGACGTTGTGGCAAAAATTGATGACAGTATACATTCAGTCTTAATATCTTATGTAGTTATTTGCTAATTAGATATAGAAAGTTGCGAAGCTTCGACAAGTCAAGTTCAATTTTTCAAAAGAAAAAGGCCCAAGACCTCCAGACAGTGCTCTGTTTATCTTTAGAGATCAAGAAAATTTGGAATAGAGCGATGTTTTTTCCTTGAATAGCAATGATCATTGTCAAGGGAAGCTTGGCCACATCCAAGCGAATAACTGGAGATGAATAGGAGGCTTAGATGCCGTCAAAGAAGGTCGAGAGAAATGTAAAATGAGTTTCCAGAAGAATCATTACTCGTAGATAGATAGGGGAAAAAGGTAACCGACTGGAGGTAGGTTTCAAGTGACAGTTACGGTACTCAAGAAAATGTCATGAGAAAATAATCTGACTTGTTACTTATTATCTCACTGTATTTGCTTTACATGCCTCATTGTGGCCGTTTGCAGATCATACCAGGCTACAAATGTCTGTTGCTGGTTTTAGTCATGGACAAGAGAGGTCATGTGCCGATGGCTCTCTCTCTCTCTCTCTCTCTCTCTCTCTCTCTCTCTCTCTCTCTCTCTCTCTCTCTCTCTCTCTCTCTCTCCTGACCATAGACAGTAGTTTAGCAAACATTGCTTCAATAAATGATCTTAAGGTAGTACATGTTTAATAATTGCCTATGGAATTCCTTACAAGTGGAAAGGGCAGAATCAAATTCTCTTCAGTAAAAGAATTGTATGAATCCTCCCTTCCTGTTGCGAAATTTAAAATTTTCTTTTCTTCAATTATATTTTGTCGATAATATGTTTTTAATGCGCCAAACTATATTTGTTAGTCTATATCAATGCCAAAAGAATTCAGTGAAACAAAGTATAAGCATAAAACTATGATATGATTTCCCTTTCTTGACACTAAAGTTCCTCTCCCTGCGAGTAAAGGCAGATGAATTCTCATTTTCTGCTCTTTCAATTACGCGAAATTAGTCTGAATGCTTTCATCCTAACTAGCTCCCTAATGTTCCAGAATTTCGTAACCCTATTTGAGAGGAAAATCAATTAGTGCATCTCAATATATCTTGGGGAAGAATGAGGAGATATTAGATCATTCTTTCTTCGATTATATACCAGTTTATAGCTTAAATAATGATATATCTTGTAGAAGAATTAGGAAATATTAGATCGTTCTTTCTTCGATTTATACCGGTTTATAGCTTAAATAATGATATATCATGTAGAAGAATTAGGAAATATTAGATCGTTCTTTCTTCAATTATATACCAGTTTATAGCTTGAATAATGATATATCTTGTAGAAGAATTAGGAAATATTAGATCGTTCTTTCTTCGATTATATACCGTTTATAGCTTAAATAATGATATATCATATAGAAGAATTAGGAAATATTAGATCGTTCTTTCTTCGATTGTATACCGGTTTATAGCTTAAATAATGATATATCTTGTAGAAGAATTAGGAAATATTAGGTCATTCTCTCTTCGATTGTATACCAGTTTATAGCTTAAATAGTAATATATCTTGTAGAAGAATTAGGTAACATTAGGTCATTCTCTCTTCGATTGTATACCAGTTTATAGCTTAAATGGTAATTTATCTTGTAGAAGAATTGGGAAGCATTAGATCATTCTCTCTTCGATTGTATACCAGTTTATAGCTTAAATAATGATATATCTTGTAGAAGAATTAGGTAAACATTAGGTCATTCTCTCTTCGATTGTATACCAGTTTATAGCTTAAATGGTAATATATCTTGTAGAAGAATTGGGAAGCATTAGATCATTCTCTCTTCGATTGTATACCAGTTTATAGCTTAAATAATGATATATCTTGTAGAAGAATTAGGAAACATTAGATCATTCACTCTTCGATTGTATGCCAGTTTATAGCTTAAATAATGATATATCTTGTAGAAGAATTAGGAAACATTAGATCATTCTCTCTTCGATTATATACCAGTTTATAACTTAAATAAGGATTTGGGAAATCAAAGTAAATATTTCGGATTAACTTTCGACATTTCGGTCAGTGTAAACGTAAGAGAAAGAATATCTGGTTTCTAGATTGTAGGTAAAATAGTTTTCATTTTGATGAATTGTTAAGATTTAGTGGAAGATAATTGAAACACGTAAAAACATTGTTTCGAGAAGGATTTTAAACATTTTTAAGCTAACAGATATTTAATGAAAGAAAATATCGAAACAGTTTTAAACACGCTGTTTATATTCGGTAAAAAGATAATTAAAACATTTATTATTATAGGTCAGTCATGTTATAACATTTGTTTTTGCCCAAATTGTGGTTTCCTTCCTAGAGGAATTTTCTATTAAATTTTAACGATTTACGTATGGAATTTATACTTAGGATTTTTTGCAATAAAAGAAAGGAGTATTTCTTGGCTCATTGTTTTTTATTAGAACACATGAACATCGTGGAAGTATGTTTTGAAACTTGCGCGTGGGAGAAAAACACGACTCTATAATTTTAAAATTACACCGAGCATTGCAAATATTTAAAAAATTCTATTCCTAATCATAATATGTAAACAGGATAATAAATCTCTTGAGTAAAAAGATATTGAATCAAAGAAGAAAAATTGACAACAGTTATTATCTCCCTGGCACTTCCCTTTTCTGTCATAGAAAATAAGGACAGAGCAAGAATGGACTTTCGACACGATTTTTGCCAACAAAACATCGTGATTATGATGCATGATTATCAGTGATAAGTGACCCTAACAATTCGTAGATTCCGAAAAAAAAATATAAATGTTAAAACAACTTCTTGAAATTTTATTTACAAAATGATGTTCTTATATGCACAAAATGTTCATATCCGGCATTTTCATATGCAGTGAAATTGTATACTGTACCTTGGAATTCCTGCGAAACAGGCTTTTTTTTTTCCATGAAATTTCCCTCATTTGGACCCAGATCATAACGCGGATGGCCGTCTTAAACTTAGGAAATGTTTTATGGAAACCTTGTTATAGTAATATTTTTTTTTTCTTTTTTTTTTTACTTCTTTCTAGAAAAAATTAATTAAGATAATAGAGTACCCATACCGTTAGAAAAACGGTAATTTAAGCGAGGATAAAAACGATATTCGACAAGAAATAAACTCATCGTGTAGACTTCACTATACTTGATAATGGCCATTGGTGAGAGAGGCAAGTCAGGACCTCAAATCAAGTTCTTTTCTTTTCTACATGCTTAGTAATGGCCAGTAACTATAGTATATTGTAGTCCCGAAACTATGGTGGCGACAGTGTCGATGGAAATTATGGACGAATGTTGATCCATGTTTTGATACAATTTGCATATATATATATATATATATATATATATATATATATATATATATATATATATATATATATATATATATATTTATATATATATATATATATATGTATATATATATATAAAACTTATATATATGTATACATATATATATATATATATATATATATATATATATATAAACACTTGATTTTGAAATGCAAATAACAGCAAGGAAGAAACTGAAACGAAGTTATGTCTGATGAAGCCATTGTAATGAAAATTTACAAAATCGTAGGAAGATGTTTGAGGGGGAGTGAAACGTACACATTTGTGTGTGTGTAATATATATATATATATATATATATATATATATATATATATATATATATATATATATACATAAATAAATACATACATACATACATACACACACACTACATGTAGATAAATAAAAAGTCGTTTTAATGGCATGCTGATAATCCTTAGGTGTAGTTGTATAAAACATTTAATGTTCTGGTTGTTTTAATGGTCAAGTCTTCATCAACGACTTGTAGATAAAAGATGATTGTATCAGAAACAGTTGTGTTTTTCGTGTTTTGCATCTTTCCTTCTTATTATGTATAGTTTTCTCTGGTAATCTTCATATAATTATAGTTTTTTTTTTTTTTTTTTGTGTTCTCTATTTAACTTTTTACCATTTTTCCAACTCTTTTGCAATCTGCATTTTCTTCTTTCATTTAAAGTCTGTAATAGTAAATAGCTTTCTAATCCTTATTTCTTGTCTTATGCTTCTTAGTAATCTACCTATTACAACGTTTATAAAAATGTTGCAAATATCATATTCTCATTGTTGTCTCTATGGAATCATATAACTTTTTTGTTTTTACTTTTCTTAATCATTTTGTTACAAAGCGAATCTATCGGAAGCTCGTGGGTTAAAACTTATTCTTATCCTTTTTTTTTCTTTCTATAACTTGAATGAAGTTAGAAAAAGACAGCCCCGTTGCCTCTTCCATCAGCCACTGCATATTCAAATTATGCTTTTCCAATTTCAATCTAGAATCTTTTATACCAATATTTTGATAGTTTTCACTATGTGAAAATGTCTTTTCGTGGTGGGTCATACTTTATTATAAATTTATGAATAAAGTGGATGTTCACATAAATTTCTTTTAGTTCTTTAATCTTAGATTTTACTGGCAAATTTAACGACTGCTTTCAAAACGCTCTCCTTACTGCATCCAATATCTCAGGAATGTTGTTTATTGGATGGATAGAAGTGTATGTTCCATATTCCAAGTAATACATCTCTAGAGGAAATTTCTGTTGTGCAGATTCGAAAGCTTAACTGTTATTCTGATTGATTTAGCTTTCCCACATAATATGGAACCACTTATTACATGTTTTATGGCAGGCTTTGCAGGTGACTGGAAACCAAACGATACAAAAATTCTTAGGACTGAGATTTTTGTTTTGAAATTAAAAATAGATATGTTTATTTGATTGATTAGCGTATATATTCATTTGCCTTTGTAACTTTTAAAAGTTTTATGGTACTTTAAGGCGCTGTATTGAAAATGATACGATATTTGTAAATGTTGGTCAAATCAATGCATAATTGTTTAGATGAAAAATTTCATTTTTATTCTTTTGCACACACACACACACACACACACACACACACACAGTTGAAAAGTACAGGAAACGTAATCCTCTTACAATGTTTTAAAACAATAATTATGCAATTTCAAAGGGACATTCAGCTTTAGAGTTACTAAGCCCCAACGACTGATTGATATACCAAACAATCAAGGATGACACATGAGAAATAAATCCACTTCTGTAAAAAAACCACAACAACGAAATCCCGGACTTTATGGCCGTGGGCAGGAAAATCCAAATTGTATTCCCTTGTTTTGTTTCCGGCAATAAACGCAGCAGCGTTGTGATAAAGTACAAAGGTTACGATGCTCTGGTGATAACATAGGCGGATTCACTGAGTGGAAAGAAATCAACTAGAAATAAATCGGTAGGAGGCTATTCGTTCTTTTGCTTTAAAGCAGTGTTTACCAATTCAAAGTTCATTCAATATACGCTTTAGAAATCTACATCTGAAAATAAAAAGTTGTTGTTTTTATGTGTCCATGAACCTATCGGTCAGTTTTATATGAATATCTCTTTATGTAGCGTTCATTCATTATTCGTTTTAAGCAACGCCATTGTCAAACATTATCGTAAAAAGCCCAGTGTCTGTCTGTCTGTTTTCTTTTCTATCCATCTTTTATGTCTGATTATAAATGTAAACTGTAGATAGCCTACTTTGTAACTATATTACACACATCAATTGTACACGTTCAAGTATTAGGCTCCAAGTAGCCCTTAGATATCGAATTAAATATAGACTTAGAAATTTGCATTAAAGAAACGGTAAGTGTATGGCAACATTTAATCCAGAATTTTTACCGTTTTAAAAACGGATATATTAACGTAAAGAAGTGATATTACGGCCACTAACCCGTAAAAGATAATAACAAAGTAAGGTAAAATTACGGTCGCTTGTATTTTACTGAAATACTGTTGAGAGCAGTGTATTTTTACGGAGAATTTCCTATTAAAATTACAGTTTTATCTAACTGTACCGTAATGATATTTTATACCCAAATGAAATTATCTATGATGATTGCACATACCCTCGCTGCCATTGTGATTTAGAATGAAATGATTGAGTATTCGGATGAGGGAATGTGAAGTTTAATGTGTAAACAGATTAGATAATTTGAAGTAAGATTGTGTAAAGGAATATAGGAAAATATACATAAGGCTGAAAAAGAAGATAAGGAAAATATAGGGATAAGGGTGGGGCGAGAAGCTGAATAAGGATTTGAGGGAAAATAAGTTGTTCTACCGTGAAATAATTGTAAAGAGGATGGTTGATGATTAAATATCCAAGGAGAATGCAGTTCTGGATCAATATAGTGAGCATTTTGAGGGTTTGTGGATTGAAAATAAGAAGTAAATATAGGCAGAGCGGAATAATCTAAGATTTATAATAGTTATTGAAGTTGGTGTTGAGGAATGGAGGAAACCAAGTATTCAAGTAAAAATCAGCTATAAATTGCTTTTTAAATTCATCATTTTGTTTGTAATGTTCCATATGCTCCAAAACTATATCATCTATTTCCATCCATTTCCGCATAACGTAATTTCCAGATTTTTTATTTTTTTATTTTTTTTTTTCAATCGTAATGTATTTTGTCTTACATTTTATTTTATTTATTTATTTATTTTTTTTCAATATCATTATTTGTGTTTCGGTTAACAAATTCTTCGATCCAATAGAATTGCCATTCGGTTTGAGAACAAGAGGTAGTATAAAATCTTACTGTCTAATAGGTTCCACATACATTCTCTGATATCAATCTGTGGCACACTTGTTAAGTCAGTTCTTTATGCTTTCAGATTTTCCCATACTGTACGATTCTGTATGAAGTGTTATTCTGTTGATTCTATCATTCATGCCTTCTCCATCATAAGACGCAATACTTCACAGTATATCCTAGAATTTTTATTCCTGGTGTGACTAGATCGTGGAATGCTCTTCCTACCTAGTATGACGGTTGAATTGGTAAACTTCAGAAGTTCAAACATTTTGTGAATTCTTTTCTTTTGAATAGGTTGACTTAGGTCTCATTCTATAACCTGTATGAGACTGGTCTATTTTAACGTTGTTACTGATCTTGGAATATACTATAGATTTTATTCATTACTTATCTATAATTTATTAGCTATTTCCTTATTTCCTCATCCTGCTGAGCAGCTTTACAAATGAACCCTTAAACGTGTAGCATTCTGCATTTCCAACGAGGGCTATAGCTTGGCTAATAATATTGATAATCTAAATTTGTGTAGACTTTTTCTAATTGTATTGATTCTTGAGATATCCTGTAATCCAAACATTTAATAGCAATTTTATCGTTATGAAACTCAGTTACTTTGCTAAGATTGCTGTGTTTGGTTTAGCTACATCGGTATACACACTCATGCGCACGTACACAATTACACACATACATATATATATATATGTATATATATATATATATATATATATATATATATATGTGTGTGTGTGTGTGTGTGTGTGTGTGTACTTGATTTCAAGTCTAGCTCATGCGGTTGGTAGAATCGACGGAATTTAATTAAATGCCCGGACTGCGATTTTCTGAAACCACGTTCGATCCAATGTTATCGCCGAGAAGTCCACACGGTAAATAGATTCTAGCATTTACTAGGTTCTAGAAAATGGCTGTTTTGATAGTAATCACACTCTTGAGATGCCTTAAAATCGAATTCTAACTAAAAGACAAACACATACACTCACACACACACACACACACACACACACACACATATATATATATATATATATATATTTTATATTTATACATATATATGTATATATACATATATATATATATACATACTAAAAGGTTCCATTTTTTATATAATACAACGAACTTAAAAGCTTTAAAATTCGTTGTATTATTTACAAAAATACACATATCGTTATGGAATCTTTTTAGCATAATACGGAAGTACTGCCATACGTATTTGCATCATATATATATATATATATATATATATATATATATATATATATATATACACATATATATATATTTATATATATATACATACTGTATATATATATATATATATATATATATATATATATATACATACACACATACAATATATCATCCTGTATAATATTTGCATGTGAATTGAAATCTTATAATTATTACAGTAATCACAAAATTTAAGGAAACTGTTTAAGGTTTTCGAAAATTTAACAGAATTGTTTTCCTTTATAATTGATTGAGATTTTTTCATTATTCTATATAATTTATATATATATATATATATATATATATATAGTGTGTGTGTATATATATATATGTATATACAGTGTATATATATATATGAAATATTATTATTATTATTATTATTATTATTATTATTATTAAAATTTATATAGGCTAATGACAACATTTAAATCTATTATAAAGTTTTCTAAGACTAAACCACCCTCTTGAAGTTTCTGGTTGTTGTAAATGTTCGACTCTAAATTATACCCGAGTTTAAGTTGTATGCAAATCAAATGAAACAATGTTGACGAAAAGGTTGGACTCGAAACTTCAGGACTGCCACTAACACGACTTTGAGGAAGTTTGGTTGTGTTTGTGATTGGAGATTTATTGCAAGAAGTAGCAGCAACCTGGCAATGCAGAATCTTTGTCACCAGAGCGAAGGACGTTAATATGTACAAGTTAAATCGAAACATGTTTTCAAAGAAAATAATACATTGTAATTAGAATTCTAATAGCCAGGCCTTCTCCATCATGAGGCTCAATACTACACAGTATTCTAAAAGTTTCATTCCAGCTGTTACCAAGTTGTGGAATGATCTTCCTAATCGGGTAGTTGAATCAGTAGAACTTAAAAGTTCAAAGTTAGAACAAAGTTTTTTATGTTGACCAGGCTGACACGAGTCTTTTTATAGTTTATATATGACATATCTTTTTGACGATGTTAATAATTTATATAGAACATATCTGTTTTGACGTTGTTACTGTTTTTTAGAATGATTTATTGTTAATTTATTCTCATCATTTATTTATTTCCTTATTTCCTTTCCTCACTGGGCTATTTTTCCCTGTTGGAGCCCTTGGGCTTATAGCATCTTGCTTTTCCAACTAAGGTTGTAGCTTGGCTAGTAATAATAGTAATAATAATAGAATTGCAACCATATTCTAGATATACGAAAGAAACCATTTATTCGGTTGAAAGCAAAGGCAAAATTATTTTTTTTTAATTGTGCCTTGAAATCTGGAGTAATTACGGTCGAAGCAAGTTTTACTGATTAACATTCGCTAATATGAGTGACAAGAATATTTCCGAGACAATATGAGGCTGCCCAGGAATCTTTAGGAATTAAGCTTTTTCTTACACGGTGAAACTAAAAAATCAAATTAAAGACTAGGTGCGAGAAACGCGATTAACTAATTCCGTCGGAAGGGTCACTCGTATGACGGAAGTCCAAGTTTGAATACTATTGTTTTGTATGTGCCGGATAAGTAACGTCGCCTTCGACATTAAGATAAGGTAAATAACCAATGAACCATAAAACACAATTACTTTCTCTCCCCCGTTTATTTGGATTATCTTGCCGCTATGTGACCCATTACAATTCACAATATACATTGTAGTACCAAAGACTGCTGAAAGTTCATAAGAATTTATTTGTGGATGAAGCTGATTACTCATTCATATGCCCACTGATGTCCATGGGAACTAGGGAAGTGGCGTACAGTGGGTGTCACCCATGCAAGTAAATAATCAGGCCAGTTGGGTATCGATATGCTACTACTTGAGAATCACGCACTAACCAGTTTCTAGCATTATTTATCTCATGGAAATAATAGTGCTATTCTATTATATTGACTTGTTTCACACTTTAAGAAAAAAGAAGAAACCCCACGAAAACTGTTGGTGGGTATTCTATAAATGAAATCTCGGAAAAGTTATTACTGAATATTTACTTGTCTACAAAACCGTTTTAAATTTTGTTGAAATATATTATTGTTTATTTCATTTTTTGTTTAAATTTCTTATCATGAGTTTCCCTGGGCAGGTTAACAAATTCATGAATATATTAGGCGTATGTGAAAATAAATGGTTAAAAGACCGAAGAAAATTAAAAAAAAAAAAAAAAAAAAAAAGGCGAAGAGTACCAGATGCGCATCAAAGAAAAATTTCATGCTTCAGTACAATCGAAGGACCCAATTTCACCAAAATATATACATGTAATTGGCAAGAAAAATACCTCTGATATGAAAGTTTATCTTTTATTTTAGAGATTTGTAAAGCTTTTCTCTACAATTCTGATCAAAAGTTCATAGATTACTTGAAATTACCCAGTCGTATGGGATTTCCGTTCGCCACTTCGGAGGACCCAATTTTTCTCTCTCTCTCTCTCTCTCTCTCTCTCTCTCTCTCTCTCTCTCTCTCTCTCTCTCTCTCAACTGTAACCGGCATAGCACATTTTACTGTGATATTGTTAATTATGTAGAATTGTTTCAGTAAATTTACCAACATAATGATTAAATTCATGTTCCGAACCACGTCGTAACCTACTTAAGCTTAACATTGTTGTACAGAAAATCCTCAAGCCCATTTTCTGGTATTCAAGAACTATAATCATAACAATATAAACCGAGTATAACCATTTCTAGTTCGATTCGATACTTTGACGGGATCTTGTACAAGACTATAACATGGTTGCCGTTGGAACATTAATCGAGCTTCTCATCGGAAAAGTTTCTACAGCTGGGTTTGTGGTGGCCGAATTGGTAGTGTCCCCGACTGGTGAATGTCAGACTGGGGTTCGAGTCCCGCTCAAGCTCGTTAATTCCTTTGGTTGCTGCAACCTCACCATCCTTGTGAGCTAAAGATGCGGTATTTGGAGGACCCTATAGGTCTATCTACTGGTTCATCAGCACCCATTGCCTGGCCCTCCTTGGTCCTAGCTTGGATGAAGAGGGCTTGGGCAATGATCATATGCATATATGGTCAGTCTCTAGGGCATTGTCCTTCTTGATATGACAATGTCACTGTCCCTTGCCTCTGCCATTCATGAGTGGCCTTTAAACCAAACCTTTAAGTTAACGCTTCAGATTCAGTGTTACTTTGATTATAGTAGAAAACCTCCTTTATTACTTTGGTTGCTTAAGAGATAGCACACGAGAATCTATGAAATTTATCTTTTTTAAAAAATTCAGGTTTTTGTTCATGTAATAGGATTTATTTTGCGATAGAGACATGTCAAGTTACATATTAAACGCGTTTGGAAAGATTAATCTTTTCAAATTTTGGTACTGGAGAATGAATATACTAAAATGTGATGTATTCAGGTTACTGTCTAGTGTTGGAGAAAATAAGTTATTCATAACCTAGTGTGGACAGCGTCCACTGTTCTTATATGTTTTTAAGAAAATATATTCAGCAAAGAGCAATTTTAATTTTTTATTTATTGATACTCAATTCTAAGTCCGCATTTGGTTATTTTCTCCCTCTCCCGCTAGTCAGTCCCCCTCTCTCTCTCTCTCTCTCTCTCTCTCTCTCTCTCTCTCTCTCTCTCTCTCTCTCTCTCTCTCTCTCTATATATATATATATATATTTTATATATATTATATATAATTATATATTATATATATTTATATATTATATATGTGTATATATATATATATATGTGTATATATATATTTATATATGTATATATATTATATATATATATATATACATATATATACATATATATATATATATATATATATATATATATATATATATATATGTATGTATATATATATCATTCTAAAGTTATGAACTTATTTCCAGTATGATACAAAAGTATTTATATTTTTCTGTAATGGACGATATTTCTTTGTCAAGAGTTCTACTTCCCACATATACACCCATATTTCCATCTCACCAATAGTCCCTGGTCTGCCATTAATTCATTCAACGGGAAATAAGATTAGTTTTGCGCTATTCTTCCTCTTGAATATATAGGCATATCCTCTTATTTGTTTACACTCAGTCGTGAGAATATTCTGTAAGTGACGTTAGATTCTGGCCACATTCCTAGTAAGTCATCACAGAACTAATAATAGCGGATGGGACGTGATAGCACTTTTAATTTATATAGAAAGGGACAGAGTAATATTTGCAACTAAATGAACACATTAGCCTTTCATTACTTCATTTGTATTCCTTTCTGAATATGTGTAAAAAGTCAGACTGGACAACATCTTGCAAGAAGTACATGTTTTACATGCATGCGTTACATATTATCATTATCATCATCAGCCGTTGTTAGTCTACAGCAAGACAAAAGTTCTCAGACACGTCCTTACTCTCACGTGTGTTTATGGTCTTTTTATGTCAATCTATCGTCTTCCCCTGTTTCGTTTACAGTATCTGGGGACCCATTCTTTTATTCCCCTTGTCCATTTATTATATGCCATTCTCACTGTATGGCATGCTCATGTGTATATCCTTTTCTAACATATTGTTAGAATATCTTTTACTTTAGTTTGGTCTTGAATCGATAACCAATGAGGGCTACCAGTTCCACATTGCCTCCATTGATGTAATGCAGCAAGAACTTTTTTCGACTGTTTTGTATCACAACAAATGTAAAAGATGGTATGATGTTAGCGACCTCATTGTAAAAGACTATTTTTTTTAATTGGAAAGCTAACATACTGTATATACTGTGTATATATACATATATATATATATATATATATATATATATATATATATAGAATGTATATATATATATATATATATATATATATATATATATATATATATATATACATATATAAAATAAAAAAGATGAAGTAAGAATTTATATAAAGTAGAACAAAAGGAAAGCAAGGGGAAGAGGAAAGAGAATATATACAGTACATTTGATTCGCATGTTACAACTCCATGACATACGACATAAAGAAGACGAGAATAAAACATGCATGCTGATCTGGGTATATGTAGGACCAGGTACTGCTCTGCATATTTATTATCAAGCGAACGCTCTCTCTCTCTCTCTCGCTCTCTCTCTCTCTCTCTCTCTCTCTCTCTCTCTCTCTCTCTCTCTCTCTCTCTCTCTCTCTCTCTATATATATATATATATATATATGATAAATAAATTTGTCTTTCCTTTATATTTTTATTTTAGCAATACGATGTGTAGGAATTGAATCTTTTGGTTCTTGCCTAGTATTTGATGTTCATACCTCTCAGACAGCGAAGTTGTCATTTTGCTTTTCTCAGCATTGGAATTACCACTGACTTTAGAATAGGATGCTCATCTGCTATTTAGTGGAAATTTATTAAAGACAAAGGTTTTACAGCCCGTAACTAGGCGCTCCTTTGCCATAAAGTACACGTATCTGTACACTAGACTATTGGTACTTCTTTGACAGAAGTGTCCGATTCCACTCTCTACCTCTGCGATAGCATTCCTGATAGACTACCCTGATGTATATGATCGGCGGTGGGCTCTAGATGAAAAGGCTCATTTATTTTTAAGAGGCCATTTCGACTCCCAACACGTTCACAACCTTAATTAGGCGCTACTCTTCCTTGGGAAGCTGCACTAGAAGCCATGCTATTGGCATTTCCCATGGCAGCAATGTTCTGGAAGAAGTTAATCTGAACAGAATTACCTTACTCGGATAGATGTAATAGAAAGCAGTTTTTGAAAGGACTTTGTTATTCACATAAACACACACGCACACACACACACACACACATATATATATATATATATATATATATATATATATATATATATATATATACATACATATCTCATATATATACATATAATTTATATATGCAGTGTATATATATATATATATATATATATATGTACACATATATATATAAATATATACATGCAAATATTTATAACTTTCATCTGACTTTCTGGAGAGAGAGAGAGAGAGAGAGAGAGAGAGAGAGAGAGAGAGAGAGAGAGAGAGAGAGAGAGAGAGAGAGAGAGATAATTTTGTAAAATATTCCAGTAACACGAAAAAGGAATGGGATCAATGAAAATTATGCTGAAGACCTATACTATTTAAGAAATATATATTTTCTTTCATAATATATTATCTATAATATTATACATACTTTGGTTTATGCTTTCATAAAATTGAGCCTCCTCCTGCTAGACAAACAGAGCCGAGGACAGAAATGTGGGTAGCTAAAAACGTAAGTAACGTGAAGCAAAAGGAAACGAATATGAAATCTTAGAAGCTTGTAACTGAAAAATATTGTATATAATTTACATTAAAAAGAAACTAATGCCCACCGTTGATATAGATAACTATACTTGTTTTCCTTAATCGAAAATACATGTTGAGGCGGCATCTATTCCGTTTCACAGCACCCTTCAACACCTTGCCCCCAAACTTGGCACGGATTTGTTCTTATTCGTTATGAAAATTGATTTTTGCTTGTTCGCCCGTATGTATCGTCACCTTAATGGACACGTTATATAGAATTTGTATCACTATACGAACATATAGTAAAATGATCGTTAAAAAGCTACCCACTAGTTAACAGAAATCAGTTTTTGTACTACCCCACTTTTACTGATTTTGAAAACCTTAAAGATTGGCCAAAATCATTGTGTTCTATTTATGAAAAAGTAATCATATTCTGCTGATTTTGAAATTTTTGCCCATGCGAATAATTATTTTATAAATGGTTGGACTAGTATTTGAGAGAGAGAGAGAGAGAGAGAGAGAGAGAGAGAGAGAGAGAGAGAGAGAGAGAGAGAGAGAGAAGAAAATGTATGAAATGAAAATTAATATATATATATATATATATATATATATATTGTATATATATATTGTATATATATATATGCATTAATCATATTAACTGAAAAAATAGTAAGTTGTCGTGACGTTTGATTCAAAGAAAAAAAATATTTGATTTGTCTTCCCTACTTTGATGCTTGTCTTTATATGAAGTTTCTACCGCTCTAGAAATAGTTATTTTTCTCTAAGATCTTTCCTGGCCACACCCTTTCCTATCTATCGACTCATATTTTGTGATATAAATAGTTCTTCCCCGACACGGTAGTTGGCATTCGATTAGACGGTGTCAGCTGCCATGGCTTGTTGCTTCGTCAGCGCCTCTTTCAGAATTTCATCAAGTAGGCAACACGCGAGTCGTTACCGTGCCTCTCACTTCGTATTTAGCAGCCATCTATGACTTATAAATGATCAAGTGTAGAATTCATATTTTTGTTTAAAGAATTTACGAATATTCTGCATCTTACTTATTTAACAGATTTTGATAATTTCCTTATTTTATATATTTTTTTTTTTATTTGTATGTTTATATGCATATTACTTTCACATATTTTACTATGCTTTTCATGTTTCTGTTTTACCGTTCTCAGTGGTGGGTATTCATTTTGTAGGACTATTCCTAACTAGTTTAGTCTGGTTCTGTATATATGAACTAAAGACACCTACTTACGCTAGATAACCTTACCGATTATTGCTATGGAATGAGACGGCTAATAATAAAGCCTCCGATAAGCCATGGATATTTAAATTTAAACATTGACTTTGACTCAAATAGAGTATTCAGTGAAGTCACCAAGCTGTTAAGATTGAAAGATGCGAGTTAAATGGAACGGAGGACAAGCAGCAATCAAATTGTAGGCTGTCAAATATCAACGCTACAAAAGGAAAATTGCACTGTATATAAATCTTCCTTAAATTGAACTAAAACTCTTAAATCACAAGCGTCTAAAATTACTTCTTGACATGCAAACAGTCGAGATGATGGGTACTGGTGTCCTACGGTGAATGTTCGACGACATGGAGAAGGCTCGACACAAGACATGGCTCTCAGTTGATCAATTAAAATAATTTTTCTACTCCCCCCAAAAAAAAAAATGTACAAAGATAAACAATCCCTCTCCTGTATTGTCGTGGAGACGGTTGGTATTTATCGGCCTCTGTTAGTTTTTTTTTAATAGGCATAAAAGTGCTAACTTTACTTTTTTTCTTTCATCCGAGAACATCAGTTGGATAAAGAGAACTTAATATACAATACTTTGATAAACATTTCCCAAGGAGGGTCATTTATGGATTGAAAATTTAATACTTCGTGCTATCATGTGGTAACAATTATTATTATTATTATTATTATTATTATTATTATTATTATTATTAATATTATTATTATTATTACTAGCTAATTCAATAAGAATGAAGATATCCACCACCTACCCATCTACATAAAGGTTTTAAAGGTCTAAAGGTCGCTCATGAATGGCAAAGGCAAGGGACAGTGACATTGCCCTAGCAATCAGGACAATGCCCTAGAGACTGACCACATATTACATGATCAGTGCCCAAGCCTCCTCTCCACCCAAGCTAGGACCAGGGAGGGCCAGGCAGTTGCTGCTGATGACTCAGCAGATAGACCTATAGGCTCCCCCAAACCCCCCAACCTTAGCTCACAAGGATGGTAAGGTTGTAGACACTAATGGCACTAACGAGTCTGAGCGGGACTCGAACCCCCGACTGGGAAACACCAGGCATACTGTATACTGTATATACCTTTTCCCTAGGTAAGGGACATTACCGAAAGTATGCACTTATTCTACATGTTTCCAACAATTTAACTTGGATTAGACTTCCAGTACACTACTTTGAAGTGACTATGTTGATCATATGCTCAAAGTGTTTTGTATGTTCCTCTCCATTTGTATTTTTGAATACTAACAAGCTCAAATTAAAGAAAAAACGTATTTTCTAAGTCAAAACCGGTCGGAACGAAAGTGAGCTTTATACTTCCCCCAAAACGAGACAGGATGAGTGGATGGGGAGCAATAAAATAGAAATAGAATGCAAAACAAAAACGAATAGTTTTCCACAATGACAGAGCCTTGCCATGAATATTTAAGTTGTGATACAAAACTGGAGGATTTAGTGTATTCTTGTAGGTATACAGTACACATGCGAAATTTAGGAAGAGCGAAAGAACGGGGGAAAAGAGAGGGTCATAATAGAAATAAAAATATTACCAATAATGATACTGTTACAAAAGTTATAATACCTGGCTCCCCAGTATACTGTTCATGCATATTTCGATTCTCAAGCGATGCCTGGATGTTAAGTCACCTGCTAAAGCCCATGTTGCAGTATCTATCTGCATATGCATGCATGTATGTATATAAGAAAGTCACCTGAAAGAAAAAATATGAAACTGCTTTTGTATATTTACAATTTATCATTAAGGCGGTAGCTTTCAAAGTACGGATTAAGAAAACAAATAGAAATGCTTGGTATAACTTCGTTTTTTTTTATTCTCGGTGATGTAATATTTTGATCAAGTGTTATTTTCTACAAATGGTAAATATTGAATTGAGGATGAATCTGCATGAATCCCCGCTCTAGAAAATTACCTCAACAGCCACTTTCTACCCTTATACACAATGTTCATCAATATTATATCGAACATCCAACACTCGCTGTGGCTTCAGTAACCTATGGAATTCTATTCTTTTCACATGACCAAACTGTTTCCTAACACTAACCGTTCCAGCCACCTTCGTCATTATTTTTTTATTAACTTTATTTATCGCCCATTATTCTTAGCGCGCCAACATCTATATTGTAAACAATTTATTTCAACAAAATCGTTTTGCTTCCACATTTTTTTCCTTCACCATCTACATTTCCCTCGTGTGAAGGCAATGTTTCTCAATTATCACTTCATACATTCCACCCATAGCTCTTCATACATACATACATTCACACATAGAAGTACCCATGGGGGAATATAAAACATGGTTATCTTTGGATATATCGAAGAGGATGAACGCGTTAAGATTTGTCACCACGAATATATATATATATATATATATATATATATATATATATATATATATATATATATATATATATATATATAATATATCCCATGTTCCTCTTCTTTCGAGAAAGTTTTGCTGTATAAGGGATCATCCGGATCTCAGCAGTTAAAGGATGTCTGTGGCTGTGATTATTATGTAGTTATTCGATGGAGCCACTCCTTTCCGTGGGAAACGAGATGTTGAAAGTAATCATACATGCGTAAGCATACACAAATTATATATATGTGTGTGTGTATGTATGTATGTATGTATGTAATTATATATTTATGTATGTATGAATGTGTGTGTCTATCAAAAGAAAACTTAAAATCTTGACCACGGTTAATATTTACGTCTTATTGTCACCGTCAGACTCAGGGTATGGCAATGGTAATAATCCATAGGTGTACACTCCTATGGACTATTTCATTTTTTCTTTCGTGGCCAGATACATAATTTATGCTGATGTGTTTGGGGGGTGGATATACGCACAATGCATAGTCGTCTTTGGAGAGCATACTTTTATATGATTTTTATATGTACACACACACACACATATATATATATATATATATATATATATATATATATATATATATATATGTATATATATATATATATATATATACATATATATATATATAAATATAAATATATATATATATATATATATATATATATATATATATATATATATATATATATATATATATAGGTGTGTTATTGTCTTTTTGAACAATATTTTAGTCATTTGATGCGGATACAAGTATAAGGTTTTTTTTATTACTATTAATGGATTATCATTATTCTAACTCGCAAAAATTGTAAGTAAATAAACAGGGCAGCTATGTGGATAATATCTCAGTTTCAGGAGTCGTGGCTTAGAAATTTGAGCCTGGCTCGCAGCTCGAAAACGTTTTCACTAGTATTCACCTCCTCGCCGTTTTGGTGAGCTAGGAAGGGTGAAGGATGTTTGGAAGAGCCTATAGGCCTATAGGTCTACCTGCTTAGTCAAACAGCCATTATCTGAACCTCCTTGGTCCTAGCTTGGGTCGATTGTGGCTTGGATGCTGATGATATATATAATTGCTGGGTCTCTAGGACATTGTCTTTAGCCTTGTCTCTGCCGTTCATGAGTGACCTTTAATGTTTTAAAACCTTGAAACGCTACTTGTCTCTCCAATTACATGACCAAAGTATCAATCAACTATTTTTATTACTTTAAATTCAATCTAATACGTTCGAAGGTTTAGATGTAAATTGGTAGGAAAAACAAAGACAATAGTACGTACACGGCAAACACACGTATTATCAAACTAGGTTTGAGGTTGAATGTTTCTTATAAACTTTGGCAAAACACAAACATGCAGCTATTGAAAGGCAAAATGCTATCAGATTATTTGTGTGTAAATCCATATCCCCTTCTGTGATTATTTGTTTTTATGCAAACATTCTTAAGAAGTTTATCTTGATATCTTGCTCATGACTTGAACCAAAAGGAATATGGAAAAAGGTAGAATGGCCAGAAGATTTATTCCAAAGTAAATGGCACATAATAGATGCCAAAGAGGAGGAGGACTGAAGAGAAATCCAAATTGTTTTATGTGCAGAGAACTTAGGACCTGAGAGAAAAAGGATCCTATTCTTCAGCTGACAGTTTTTTAAGTATTTTGAGAAACCCCTGCAATGCTGTGAAATCAAGGTGCCAGAGAGAAAAAATGAACGGAGAATATTTGTTTTTCGCGGAGACACGTTGCCTTCATTTAAGTAATGGTTCCTGTCTAGAATTCTGATCCACTCTTCAGATAGGTTGAATTGAGAACGAAGAACAAAAGGATTTAATGCGAAAATGTAAAGAAAATTTGGTTCTTCGTTTTAGACGTTGCATCAATAAATAGAATATTTAAAGTTACAAATTCTTATACGTGATTCTCCTATCTTCGAATTAGCTGACATCAAAGATAAATGTTGTTTCGTTGGTATATCTCACTATCACTAGTTGAACCACTCCCTAATCTGAAGACATTCTTAATAAACATGGTCAATGAATACAATAATCCCTAACGCAATATATTCTCGGAATGGATGTGGCAATGGAAAAGCCACTTAGTGGTCATTTTTATCCCAGGATTGGTGAGGACAAGTATTATTGGACGGGGCTCAGCTTCGAGGAAGTGGATGATGAAATGGTTTTGATCAACAGAACCAAATTTACATTGTTTTTAATGTGCCCAAGTTATTAGCGTCCATCAAGTTTTCTTCCAAACAAATTTTAATCAAACTGTGATTCGATGAAAATTTTCATCAATGTCTTTTAAAGCATGAACCAATATTCATTTTTTATTGTTAATTTTTACCCTTCAATCACGTTTTCTGAATCAGATGATTGTGAATTTGCAGTTAAATCATTTTCTCTGAATCAGTAAATTGGGAGAAAAATTATCTTGAATCGAACGTCAGCGATTGTTAAGCTTAATTGAGATTTAGATACTGATATGAGACTGCTTGTTTAGATTGATGGGGAACAGTATTCTTCACTTATTAACGCAATATCAAATGCAATCACGCTATGCGTTTAGTCGTCACGATAGTTCCAAGTATGAATTTGAATTCTTGCGAAAATACATGAACGCTTTCACCTTGAAGCCAAATCATTATAAATTATGTATATATATATATATATGTTATTTATAGAAATAGATAGATAGATATATGAATGTATATATGTGTGTATGTATACATATATACATGCATGCATACATACACACACATATATATATACACACACACACACACATATATATATATATATATATATATATATATATATATATATATATATGTGTGTATATGCTTTAAAACAACCTCGAGTCCTGTCAACAGGCCCACTGTAAATATTTACACACCCCTCTTGCAACTCCTAATGTCCCGTTTTCATTCCTAAAACTAAACCCTTGATGTGCCTATGAATGAATTCAGTGTGTTTGCAAGTCAAAGCTATCATTAAAAAACTCAAGAGATGGAAAGGCCCTGGATACGATGGAATAACTGCTGAGATGATATTGACCGAAAATGAAGTAACTCTTAGAGTACTTACAAAATTATTTTGTAGAATGTGGCATGAAGAGGCAAAACCTGATGAATAGGAGCTAGGAGTGTTGATGAAAATTGCCAAAAAAAAAAAAGAGATCTGACCGATTGCACAGAGGCATCACACTTACGTCAGTTGTCATGAAAATATATAGTATGCTCATTCTAAAGAGAGTAGAGAGAAAAATTGATGAAAAGCTGAGAGATGGAAATGCAGGATATCGGAAAAGTCGAAGTTGTACTGACAGAAATTTTTATTTTAAGTCATGTTGTACAACGATGTTTGGAATATATAAATTCACTGTTGATGGCATTTATGGACTACGAAAAACCTTTTGATAGTGTGCACCGGACAATTTTGTGGAGAGTCCTTTGTTATTATGGATTACGTTTGTTCATGACCATAGAAAGTGCACAGTTAATGTTAAGGGAGTCCTATCAAATAAATTTCCAGTGAACGGTAGAGTACTCCAAGGGAATGTGTTGTCACCTATGTTGTTTATCCATCCTCATGGATTTGGTAATGCATAGAACAGTTGAGGATGGCGGAGAAGGATTGGACTGGATTGGTAACAGGAAATTACCGGACCTAGAGTATGCTGATGACGCTGTCCATATTAGCAAAACGCCACAGGACTTGCAAAGCTTGCTTATCAGAATGCATGAAATATCACATGAGGTTGGGCTCAAAATAAATAGAAGAAATGCAGTGAGGCTGAAAATGTAATATGCAGTGGATGATGAAATGTCATTGGAAGGAGAAAGACTTAATGAGGTGGAATCATTTAAATGTTTAGAAACTATTATCTTTAATACAGGATCTTTAGAATTGGAGTTTAGCAAATCAGATGCTGGCTAGGTTATGAAAAATTGGGAAATCAAATCACCTGAAATTACGTATAAAAAAATTGGCTAAATATCAGTTTAGTGAGATCGGTGTTACTATGGATATGAATTGTGGTATGATATGACAACGAAACAATATCCAACAGATATTGTAGATTTGAGAACAAAGCCTTCAGGAGGATATTGGGAGTTAATTGGCTGGACAGTATTAGAAATTAAACTATAAGAGAGATTACTTAAATGTCATATGTGAATGAGATCATGGTGAGGGGTAGATGGAGATGGTTTAGGCATGCTCTTCGCACTCCCCTAGAGAGATTAGTTCACCAAACTTTCAAATGGGTTCCACAAGGCACTAGAAGAGTTGGAGACCCAGGCCCACATGGCTGAGGTCTATGAAGCGTGCAGTAGGAGATGATGAATGGAGAACTATTGATTTAAAGCTTAAAACTGAGACGACTGACGAAATCTCAACTTGGGCCCCTTGCGTCAATAGTCGTAGGAGGAGAGGATAATGATATGTACAATGCATAATAAGCATTTTATATATATATATATATATATATATATATATATATATATATATATATATATATATATATATATATATTAACCTATCCCTTCAAAAGTGAAAACCTTTGAAGGGAAAGGTTAAAAAAAGTAAAATCTTCAGATTTCTCACTGGACCCTCCTTTACTTTTTTTTTTTACTTTTTTTTAAATACCGTAGTAGTAGGTGCTGTTACCTATTTACAGTTAGATAAACTAGTGAGTGATAGTCCGGGATCCAACTTGGTCCTAGAATTCGTCAGTCAAGCACTGTGGTATTTGCTTTTTTCCATTGGAAGTGTGTGGTCCTTAGCAACTCTTTGGATGAGGTTGCTTGTTCCATGTCATGCATCTCTGCGCGTCTGGGTGCTTATGTATCGATGGCGTCCAGCATTTCACGGCGGTCAATTATGCACGAATCAAACAATTATTGCATTACTACAGTATTTGTAATTTGCCTGTAAAATACGTAATTTTGAAGAAGCTTAAAGATAGCATCTAGAAATGTCTAAATCAATTCGAATCTATAAAATCGTATTAAAAGAATGATATCAATCAACAATTGATACACTGATTCCAAATGTAACCAAAAATTGTTAAAAATCAAACCAACTACTATTTCGTCCATATTTTCCAATGGTTTATATAAATTGCATAGTTATTGTTAAAACAGAAGATACCATGACTTATTCAGGCACATATGAATTTTGCAGTTTATACTTCATGTTTATGCCGGATTATTTAAACTGGTTTAGAAAAATAAAAACGGGGAGTAATATATGTATGAATGTCATACATTTTTTAGCTTTTTCACACTGTGGTCTCACAATTTGAAACCTTTTTCATTTAATTTTGGCGCTATTCGTAGACAGCTAAAATATATATTTGATATATACTATTTTGAAAAATAATCCAGTTTACGAGCCTTATTCCCATGGCAAATTCAGGCTTTTGTATATCATACATACTTCCCTACACACACGATGTTATAATTTTTAAATGTATGTACGATTTGAGTACGGTGATACAATATGTAGCCTACATGTTCGTAAATGGGAAATTTGTTAATCTGCTTGTTTGTTAAATTTTTTATGTTCCAAACTTTCATACCAACAGTAAAAAATATAAGGGAAAATCCATGAAGTAATTAGTGAGGAAAGACAAAATTTTAACGAAAAAGGTAGATAACAAAATTCAAATCAAACTACCTTGAAGAAAATTAATAAACGGCATTTTCATATTAGTTTATTTCAAACTGAAATTAATGAATAAAACGTATTTTATGAAATCCAAACAGACAGAAGTTTCGAATTTAGGAGGCATTTATGTAAATTACACTCTCACTCTTGTTGATTTTTCCAAGAAAAAAAAAGGCAACCCTGATTTGGCCTTATTTACTGTTTTATCAACATAATCACCATCATCAATCCAATAATAATAATCCGAATACCAGAAATGGAAATCGCTCCTCTAGTGTTTGATAAAAAAACAGTTGAGGTAGATTGAGAAAAGTGTTTGGACAGGAGTTACATTTTCATCATTTTTGTTTGCAAAAGGGTGACATAGAAGGTTACAGGTTCCATCGTATTGTTTAAAAGTCTAAATTTAGATCATAATATGAATAGTATAAGCAATAATAATTCAAGTTAACAGTCCCAGTAAGATTTATAGTTGTTCATAGGTTATACAATTGTAAAGTTTTATCTTAACGATATTATGTTCTGTTGAAACGCTGTTTTATATATATATATATATATATATATATATATATATATATATATATATATATATATATATATATATAAAGTAGCCGATTCGGTTGCCACTACTAAATCTGATCATGGATACATATATGAAAGAAGTTCACACCTTCTGTGATGCAGTTATTAAATTTTGTTCATAAATTGACATTTTGGATTATTTTATATAATTAGTTGTAAATGGAACAATTTAGAAAATATCTGGAAAGCTATCTGGTGTGTTGGTCAAGGTACCAGGTACCCGTTGAGATACTATTGCTTTAGAGTTATTTGGTCCTATGACTGGCCAGATAGTACTACTTTGGATCCCTCTTTGGTCATGTTTCA
>NC_090746.1:26768872-26808872 GCF_036898095.1 Palaemon carinicauda | reverse complement strand
CGTCGTCAGATTGTTTACTGAGGATTCTTATCAAAGTACAGATTTTAGATATTTCGAAGAAGGAGCGACTGGGTAAAGGTTGTCGACACTTTCAAGGGGGTTGAATGTTCCCGAACCATTGCCGTCAGTGACAACCATACTTCCATTCCATTTTGCTAATTTTCTTGGTGCAAAACTTACAAAAACGCTTTCCAGCACCACATAATATGCTACAGCTCCAATAGTAGCACCAATGTGTGGTGTGAAAAGTGGCTAAATAAACAGAAAGTGCATGCTGCCTTATCAATGTCGGATCGGTGGTGTTGGTATGCGCAGTCATAATTATTTACTGTGTCTATGTAAGACCTCTCCAGTCATACTGTGTTATCACAAGCACATCAAATATACCTACATAATATGACAGTAATTTTTATTACATTAGAAATAAAGTAGAATACTACCTATGGTCGTGTATGCCTATACATGATCCACTCCAGTCTTGAGTATTGCCATAGCTTCTGTAACATAGTCTTCCACTGTCTTGGGGTAGCTTTACATCTTTTATATTTTTTTTTCCTTATTTCCTTTCCTCACTTGGCTACTTTCCCCGTTGGAGCCCTTGGGCTTATATCATTCTACTTTTCCAACTAGGGTTGTAGCTTAGCAGGTAATAATAATAATAATAATAATAATAATAATGATAATAATAATAAGGCCTACCATTTTTTCCTCATCCCGCAACCAGTGTCAAATAACATCGTCCTGCATGTCAGATTAGGCAACACAGTTTTTAACGTTCCTTTTGGGAGCTATAGTACTTGTTTGGTCCCCACAAATTTATATATGGCAAAATTACATACATACTGTATGTATGTGTTTTTTTTTTCTTTCTTTTTCAATTTTATCAAGAGACACTGCTTCGTGGATCTCCGATATGGGGATTAAAGACTACCTTTCGATGTAAGAAAAAATCAGAATCTTAAGCATTTTGTCTATACTATACTCAATTTTTTTTTTTTAATGAGCCGCATTTTCACTGACTCGCAGTGGTGCCCTTTTAGCTCGGAAAAATTTCCTGCTCTCTGATTGGTTAGAATTATCTTGTCCAACCAATCAGCGACCAGGAAGCTTGCCGAGCTAAAATGGCACCCCCGTGAGTCGGTGCAAATCTGCCTCACTAAAAAAAATTGACTATAGGAAGTCATACCAATGACGTAAAATGTTTGTCAAGTTATATTGACACTTGCCTGAAATTACTATTTGTACACATTTAAATCTTCAAAGATATTCATTTTCCTAAAGCTTGGTTAAAATTTGCTGAATGATTAAAGGCAATTTTGTTAACAGGTACTATAATTCACCATTATATTAGAGAGAGAGAGAGAGAGAGAGAGAGAGAGAGAGAGAGAGAGAGAGAGAGAGAGAGAGAGAGAGAGAGATTACCAATTAAATAGAAACTTTCATATTGATAATGAATATGCAAAATTTTATAGGTATTAGGCCATCCAATCGTGAACCGTGCAATGTGTGACTGGGCCAATTAATGAAAATAAAATTTTCACATATTGGGTATTATCTAGAAGTTAAGTCCTTCCTATTTGATTTACGTTAGGGGATTCACTCAAACTGATAATAGTTCCATTGTTAATCAAATCACAGAACTTATTTTAGTAAATAATAATGCGCCTTATATATCATCATCAGCTGTAGCTAGTCCAGTGCAGGACAATACATCGCAAATACGGCGCAAATTTTCTTAATTTGTCAATCCATCGTCTTCTCATCCTTCCCTTGCTACGTTTGGAATCTCTGGGGTCCATTCTGTTATTCTTCTTGTCGACCTATTATCTATCATTCTCATGATATGTCCTACTCAGGTCCATTTCTTTTTCTTACTTTTTTATAATATCATCTACTTTAGTTTGCTTTCGTCTTCTACGTAATTCATATCAATGATTATAATGCCTCCTTTAAAAAACCCTGTTATTACAAATAGCTTGTGTTCTAAGGGTAAGGATATCATTTTATCACTGCACCCTTTCTTTTCAATGATAAATAATTCTCTTGTGAAATATGCAGGATTATACATTTTAAGACATCTAGCCCGTCGTTTCCCTAAGAAATAAAGATAAACATTAAGGTTACAACGAATCGTTTCTTAAATTATATGGAATGATAAAGAATATGATGTCTCATTTTGAGCACTCGACCCATAATTTTCCTATAAATAGAAATGCAACTAAGTGTATTACTAAAGGACACTAGTATCTTATACTGAATAAAGGGGTTTTCTTCTTTTATAATACTTAACCTCCTGTTTTCATTTCAAGAAATTTCAGGCAGCTACGAATAGCATATTATGAACTATACGGAACAGCACATTATTTTATTAGCACTCTTACCTTATTTTCTTTATAATAAAATTTAGCTGTGTTTGAATATGTACTAGAATATTCTTTTAACCACCCATACCCGTTGTTTTTTTTTTATATAGAAATTGTTTTGAGGTTACGAGTCACGTGTTTGTGAAAATTATTCGGCAATATTACTCGAATTATTACGGTCTCTCGGTCACTCCCGCGAGCCGTACTCATCCATGTGTAAAATTTTAATTTCGCTGGAAATATATGACGAGGATTTACTAGTTTTTTTTACTTATAATTGAAAAAGAATCTATTTGGAACGAAAGGGAAAGTTTAATAAGAACACTCATAATATGTTAAAGGATATTTACTATAGTTGTGGGAGTGTGCCGTTAGGTTATAGTCGAGAGTCGACGTAGATTCAACGAAACTATTAAACAGACATCGAGCTAAATACCAGGACTTGCGAGTAAGAACGTCATAAAAATTCAAGCAAAATGAAACTTTAGCTAGCATTCTTACATAGGTTGGTCTATTAACAGCGCGGGGTAGATCGAGTGATAAGATAAAAATAGCAAACCCGTTACAGTTTACGAGCGTGTATAAAACATGTGTAGTACATAGTCGTATTATAATTTCTTCAGTGAAGAGAATGATCAGTCTGTTATTAATAAAACTGTTAATATTATTTTTAAATGATTAACTCCCCTAAAATGGAGGTATTTAGTTAAGGAAAAAAGGAAACAAATAAGAACAATAACTCTCGTCTTGTAATATATGATCAAGGGTTTACACTTTGGCAATGAGTCTTACCACTACTACTACTGCTATGATTATTATTTTATGACCAGTGATAGAATAAGATATCCAAACCGTCAAAAAATCGCAAGGAACTTCCACAGCTTATCTTGATCGTACTTTCTGATAGGATACCGGTTTTGAAATGTCACAGTAACATAAATTACGTCCTAGGAACCTGTTGTGTCTATTGTTATGTTCACGCAGAAACAGGCATGAGGCAATATTTTTTCTCTATCTGTCTTCCCCCCCCCCCCCCCCCCTCACACACACACACACATTGCTCATTGAGTAAAGGTCAGTGCTGAAGAGTGAATGTTCAGCATAATAACAACCCGTGCGCTACCTCGTACTAATGTACAGATTATATAAAGCACTCTTTGCTGTGTATAGCTATCATTCAACGCAACCAGTATTACATAAAACTTAAGCATAACAATCATGCCGATGTGTCAGTTAACATTCAATAAATGCCAATCATTATGTCGGGCTTCACTCTACTTAGATTATTCGTACCTAAATTCACTCGAGAATAAGCTTTCTATTGTGACGTCTTCAATAACAGCGAACGTACATTTAATGCTGAATATCCTCAGGTATTTTCTATACCAGTGATGAATCAAATAAAAACTTTAAATCAGATGAGCTGTTGTCACTCGCAATTTAAACTGTAAAATCTATTACTATATTATTTAGCTTTCCTCTTATTTCTCTCGGTAATCTTGCTAAATATTTCATAAAACAAATATTTTTATATTTGTATTCCTGAATAATTTTACAGGGAAAAAAATAACATTTTAATAGAATACTTCTGTGATGGTTATCTGTCTATAACATTCATCTGTAGCAAGATGTATTAAGATCTCCAATGAAATTTGATTATCCATTTGAATTGGGTATTAAGCGCACAGAAGCTAATTCAAAATTACCTTTACATGTAATGTTCATGTAATTTCTTTGGGTATATTTCCAAAACTCCTTTTTCATCAAGCGATAGTCATGTTTTCATTGGTGGTAATGATAAGTAATGAGTATCGCAAAAAACAAGGAAACTATTTTATGTAAGGCTATATAATTTCATCTTTATTTTCAGCCTTTAGGGTCCTCCTTTCTTTCTAACAAGTATGTAATACTGATCTAATGTTGGGGGTTATATTAAGAAATAACTTCATGGTGAGGTTGCAAACCTTGTAAATATCTGATATTATTATGGATTATTGCATAGGCTTCCTTCTTAAAAGTAATAAGTTTTTTTTATCTTCAAGATTATTATTGTAAGAAAAGACTCGTTTTCTCTTGTACGCCTGCATTTCTCATAAAACGACATCGAATAAGGTAAAAACTTTATTCTCTGGTAGGTTTTCTCCTTCCCTGCTCTGATTTTCTCTCCGCTCTTACAACTACGATTGAGACAGGATGGAGTATGAGTTAAAGAACTTTAATTCGTCTCTTATTGGAGTTTCAAAGAATGTGTTTTATTCAGTTGAAAGAATTCCTTCCGGTTATTGAAAATGAAGTCTTACAGATTTTACACTGGAAATGGGTTAGAATAGGACTTCGCAATTTCTTTTTCATCACATTGTTTGTTTGTAGGTGTGACTTTGGCACCGTAAATCTTATACAATAGGAAAATATTACTCTGTTGTAAATGGTGCGAATATTGACAATAAAGAATTATATTCATAGGGAAGTTCTGATTTAATATGGATTGAGTTGGCTGTGGAATCTTGCTATGAGATGTTCTGATTCCAGGGAGGGCTTTATTAGTGATGAGAATGGGAGTTTTATATATAAATTAGTTGCGTAATAGGTAATACAATGTTGATAACGAAAAAGTCCACGGAATGGTCTTTTTACATAGCGAAATGATTCGAAAGATAATGATGATAGAATTTTGTTACAGTGGGGTCCTGTGATCATAAAATGAAGAAATATATTCATTAGATTTTATAACATTCGCACTGAAGGTACACACTTATAACATGACATATTTCTTCAAAGCATGTAATTAGTGCAAACAATGAGGAATAACAAATTTGATCTCAATTTTCATCATAATTATTTTTATCAGGATGGCTTATGTGAGTACCACACAATTGTTATTTACTACTCTCATTTCCTTTACAGAAAAAAAAAAATTAAATTAAGGAGGCTTTACTTAGTCGTGGTTTTTTTTTTTTTTTTTTTTTTTTTTTTTTTTTTTTTTTTTTTTTTTTTTTTTGAATTAAGGAGGCTTAACTTAGTCGACGTCGTGGTTTTTTTTTTTTTTTTTTTTTTTTTTTTTTTTTTTTTTTTTTTTTTTTTTTTTTTTTTTTTTTTTTTTTTTTTTTTAAATCAAGAAGTGTTGTTTTGCGAAATGAGGATCTGACGTAGGACTCTTGGAAAACTTATGCATGGGACAACGTATTTCTTCGAAACCAATATTTAACTTAGCAGCCGTACTCACAGATAGTAGATTGTAGGTTGGCAATGAAAGCTTCCATCGCAGGGATTTAATAATCAAATGTAATGAATTAGTGAAGGAAATATGTTAATGGCTACAACTTTATTCAGTCAGGCTGTCTGGTCATATATATATATATATATATATATATATATATATATATATATATATATATATATATATATATATGTGTGTGTGTGTGCGCGCGCGCGCGTGCGTATATATATATATATATATATATATATATATATATATATTTATTTATTTATTTATTTACATACATATATACACACAGACACGAAGTGGCGTAATCTTATCACATTCGAAAATAATCGCCAGTAAGCCTTTCATAGATCTTGAAGTGGACGTATTGATGCCATGAGAAGGGGAATCCAGTATTTTGAACTGGGGATTATATATATATATATATATATATATATATATATATATATCGTGTCAAATCAACCGATGAATTTATGTAGGTAATTGCACATACTATAGTAGATAAAACTTTTATTTAGTGGTTGCTATAAGGTACAGTTCTGGTAACTTGAGATATTTTTCTTGAAATGAAACATTTGTTTTTGAGAGCTGAAAAGAAACTCAAGAATATAAGATTTACAAACATTACTAGAAAGAAAATATTTACTCAAATTAGTTTCCCTCTTATTAGTAAGCGGAATGTGAAGACGACCAAGAAATAAAGTAATTAGAAACACATAAAAACAAAATAATTGAATAATCAAGGGTGATTTAGAAAAAGGTACATAGATAACTTGTTGATGTTGAAAGGAACAGGAAGACTTCCTGTAAACAGCATACTTTACAAAGGCTACGGAATGCTAAGCTAGTAACTGCTGTAATCCAGGATAGATTTACTGAATAATCATATTTTTGTTTCATTTACACTTAAAAATTTAAAGACATCCGGGAAATTGAATAATATATGAAGAATAACAATTCATGAAATACTCCCAAATAGCTAGAGAAAACCATGCAACAGAGATCTATGTCTGTAGATGTCAAAGGTCATTCCTTATTTAAGTAATTGATTATTGATACGTATGACATATTTTTAAATTGGAAAGTGAAATCATGTTAGTCAGACCTTTTTATTATAATAAAATATCGTTTTGCGTCGCTCAAGTAGGCCCTATATCATTATAAAACAAAATTTTATAATGATACTGTATATTTCCAGTGAACCTTTCATATGTAATAGCCATAAAGGCGAAAGAAAAGTCGTATTAATTAAAGTATATTTTGTAATGATAATTGATTTTATAATTAATTTTTTCCCCTAGATTAACATTTTCTCAGTTTTTATGTTAAGTGCTTTCCACATTTATTCTCATTGCACATAGATTCATCAATCCAATGGTATCCTTTTTTTCATGCCTTTATCCGTCGTGAATTGCCCGAGAGTCAATTTTCAAGAACTCATTAGCTTCAAAATTGAGGTTATTATTTCAACCATACACAGATACTCTTAAAGTTTTAAGATATTGATATTTACTATGCACAGTATATATATATATATATATATATATATATAATATATATATATGTTCTTTTGTAAATTCGTTATTAATGAAAGGCGTCAAACATATCTAGCCAACAAACATATCCCATGCCAGCTATATTGATTTCCAGATTGAGTTCTTTAATTACTTTGAATACAGTGCGTGAGAAAAACAACATTGAAAATAACAAAACAACTGTTAAAAGTTGAAGTTTTTTAGTAAGAACAGTAAAAGAAAAAAACTAGAGTCCCATATATAACAAGTGGATTCTCCTTGAAACAAAAGAGAGAGGGAAAATAAAGACAGGCTGACAGGTAGGTAGATAAAGATAGGGACGAGTACTACTGGCCTCCTACCTGAAAAGCAAATGTAAAACCTCCACAAATGTTTTAAAAGCAAAAGTTCATCGTCGGTTAATGGACTGAAGGCTTTAGTTTCCTATATTTTCACAATTGTTGAAGTTTTTCCTTTCATATCTTTACGGAAAAGATTGAAATATTCTATCGTTTTTAGAACGGTAAAATAAACTAAATGCATTTTCAATTTGGGAGAGATAAAAGCCAATATAATCCTGACGATTATTTTTTTTCTTTCTAACATGTATAATATTTAAAACTGATATTTCTATCGCTTGGACGTAGCCAGACACACGCCTGCTTACCGGCATCCACAAACATACATATACACACACACACACACACACACATATATATATATATATATATATATATATATATATATATATATATATACATTATATATATGTGTGTACGTGCGTGCGTGTTTGTGTTGTGTATGTGTGTATGTGTATGTATGTATGTAACTATTATTTTTCAGTATTAAAATTGGCTCAGGGAAAAAAAGGATTTTTATTTCAGTAATTACCAGAGGGATAGAATACCTAGGTTTGATACAACTAAACTTTTAGAAGACGAGTACAGAGAAACATTTGCAATTGAATGTAGGAATCGGTTTGCAGTCTTAGAGACTTTAAGAGACGAAGAATAGATAATTAATGAAGAATGGTGTGATATTATGAATATATATCGGTCAGTTGGTAGTGAAGTCTTAGGACACGCAGTTACAAGGAGAAAGCTATGGATATCAAATGATACTTAGGATACTAAAAAAAAAAGGAAACAAAGACAGAAATTGATTGTTGAATGTTTTCGAGGAAGTAATGAAAATTACAAGGTAGAGCATGCTAAGTATTCCAGTATTGACAGTGAGGTCAAAAGAAAAGGCAGGAATGACTGAAGAGAATATTTAGACAGTAAAGCAGATGAGGATGACAAAGCTATGAATTCAGGAAGTGCCTATGGTGTAAGAATTGCTTGTAGAATTATTAATAAAATCTCGACTGGGGCAAAGAAGAAGAAGCATATACCCATCAAAAAGAGAGATGGATCTGTTATAGCAACAGAAGATGAAGAAAAACTAATGTTGGATGGAACACTTTAGTGAGGTTATGAATAGGAGATATGAAGGGAATAATTTGATTGATGTACCGGAAGCTGCTGACCTTGATGTCCCCATCAATGAATTCAGTGTGTTTGAAGTCGAAGCTATCCTCAAGAAACTAAAGAGATGGAAAACCCAGGGATTATTATTATTATAATTATTATTATTATTATTATTACTAGCCAAGCTACAACCCTAGTTGGAAAAGCAAGATGAAAAGCTCAGAGATGAACAAGCAGGATTTCGAAAAGGTAGAAGTTGCACTGACCAAATTTTCATTTTGAGACATGTACAGCAATGCGTAGAATATAGAAATCCCCTTTTGATGGTGTAAGGACACCGCTCCCTTCGTCGTCCAGAAAATCAACAAACTGTTTATTTATTTGAATTCTCCTTTCGCCACACCGTGGTTTCCCATGTATATGTATTCCGCTCTATCAGAGCTACATTTTGACATATGTATCATTTCATTACATGTTTCTGTTAACTCATAATTTGTATATTTGTAAGTGTAAGAAAACACATATATTTTGGCGGGCAATTCAATCTGATTTGGCGCCAGCGCCATCCTACCTTTCCGTCCGCACCTTGTAATATACTCCCATGCACATTTGAATAAAGTATCAGTTGATCTTGGTGACGCTTGTCTCACTGTCCTTACAACTGGTGACCCCGGAGTTGAAAGTAGCATCAGCGGTTTTGGCTTTGCCATTAACGGACTTATTACGGCCGTGCTACCTTCTCTATACTCCGTTACCTTAGGCGTGAGCCTGCCTTTGGTTCTCCCACACTTTGGTGCATGTAAGGCAGTAGGATGAGCTTAACCGACATATCAACTTCCCACCTCTTCGCCGACTCGTCGTCTGGCCACAATGCAGGAAGCATCCACGCCCAAAGTCAAACTGCCGCCCTTTTCTCAACACAACACCGCTTCCTGGTTCCTGAGAGCAGACGTACTCTTCCGCGTCGCTAGACTCAGCGACTCCTGCGCCAAGGCTGACATCGTTCTCACCTCCATACCTGAAGAGGTATTCGACAAGATTTCCCCATGGCTCGACGCCCAGGCCGGCCAAGTTTCATACGACGACCTAAGAACGAAACTCATCGGTATCTACTCCCTCTCCGTCTCAGCAAGGGCACAGAAAGTCCTGGACCTCGCCAGCAAGCCCATGGGTGACACCTCTCCTGTTGAGGCGTGGGACGAGTTAACCGGCCTGCTTATGCTCCCCGAAACAGACAGCAACGGCCGACGACGTGAGATTAGCTTATCTCACGAGATCTTTCTTCGACGCCTACCACAGGACGTAAGGGCCCAATTGACAGACGCCGACACGCTCCCGATGAACGAACTCCTGTCGAAGGCTCAGAAGCTCCACGAGGCCTCCAAAGCATCTCGCCTCGGAGCATCATCGTCAACACCGCCTTCGTTCTCCTCCTTCAGCAGCTGCTCTTCCATAGACTCCTCGGCAACGGCCCCTGAGGACGACAAGATCAACGTTCTATCAAGAAAGAAACCACCGCAACCAACGCGACCGAACCCTAGGACTAACCCAGCATGGTGCTTCTACCACCAACAGTTCGGCAGCGACGCCAAGAAATGTAGAGCACCATGCAGTTTCCCTAGAAGATGATGCCAGAAGCATCCACCTGCCACCATCGCAGCCGCAGTTAACCAAAACAAGAATGGTTTCTATATCCTCGATACCATTTCCAACCGTAGACTCATGGTAGACACCGGCGCAATGCAGTCAACGTTCCCACCTTCCAAGTCCGACCTAGACCGTGGTCCCGACAAAAACGCTCCCTCACTCATCGCCGCCAACGGATCTCCCATACGGTGCTATGGGATCAAGACCCTCAAGATATCTATCATGGGCCGTTCGTATTCTTGGCCCTTCGCTATCGCTGACGTCAATCGCCCCCTCCTCGGTGCGGATTTCTTCGCCCACCACGGACTCCTCGTCGATGTCGCTAACAAACGCCTCGTCGACACGGGAACCTGCCAGTCCCGCGTCCTAGAACACGGCCCTGCAACAATGTCCGTATCCGCCGTAACGACGCACCCCTACGCCGACCTCCTACAAGAATTTCCCAAGGTTTTCAAGCCCGAGCTCCGACACTCGCCAGGTTCCCCGTCCAAGCATGGGATCTACCACCACATCACAATGACAGGACCTCCCACTCACGCCAAATTCCACCGCCTCCCGCCCCAGAAACTGAAGGATGCCAAACGCGCCTTCGAGGACATGGAACGCATGGGTATCTGTAAGAAAGCATCGAGCCTCTGGGCATCACCCCTACACATGGTAAAAAACCCGGACAGGGTCCTGGAGACCTTGCGTCGACTACAGGCGCCTCAACCTCATCACAACGCCCGATCACTACCCGCTACCCAACATGCAGGACCTAACGAACGCGTTGCACGGCGCGAAGTATTTTACCAAGATGGACCTCCTCAAGTCTTATTTCCAGGTCCCCGTATTTCCGGAAGACATCCCGAAAACTGCCATTGTAACACCGTTTGGATCCTACACCTTCGCATACTCAAACTTCGGTCTACGCAACGCCGGGGCGACCTTCCAACGACTAATGGATAGCATTCTGGGTGACCTACCTTTCTGCGTCTGCTACGTCGACGACATCCTGATATTCTCGAAAACCAAGGAGGAACACCGGAGGCACGTCCGCACCGTCCTCAAACGCCTACAGGAGAACGGCCTGGTCGTACGTTTCGACAAATGCACGTTCGGTGCGGAAGGAGTGGATTTCCTTGGTCACCGCGTATCCTCATGCGGGGTAAAACCCATGACATTCAATCTCGACACCATCAGAAAGTTCCCGATACCTACGACCATCCGCCAACTTCAGGAGTTCCTGGGGATGGTCAATTACTACAGGCGCTTCATCCCCAACATCGCACAAACCCTGTCACCCCTTGACAACGTCCTGAAAGGAAAAGCAAAAAAACTCGAGTGGGGTTTGCCCCAGCAACAGGCATTCGCCTGGACGAAGGATGCCCTCGTGAATGCCACCACCCTGGCTCATTTCGACGACAACGCGCCCCTGCGACTAACGACCGACGCCAGCAACGTCGCCTGTGGGGCTGTGCTGGAGCAACTCGTCGATGGTTCTCCTCGACCGCTGGCATTCTTCAGCAAGAAATTGAAACCCACCGAAACAAGATACAGCCCCTTCGATAGGGAACTCCTCGCCGTCTACCTCGCCGTCCGCCACTTCAGGCACATCTTGGAGGGCACTCCCTTCACAATCGCGACGGACCATCAACCCCTCGTACACGCTTTCACGAAATCGACAGACGCATGGTCCTCCCGACAACAACGTCATCTCGCATCAATCGCCGAATTCAGGTGCACCATACGTTACGTCCCAGGAAAGAAAAACCCAGTCGCGGATGCCCTTTCAAGGATTGAAATTGACGCAATCCACCTGGGAATCGACTACGCCAATCTCGCAACCGAACAACGCACCGACCGAGAAGCACAGGATCACCTGACGGGGCCATCCGCGCTCAAGATAAGTGTGATTCCCCTCGGACCAGCAGGAGTAACTATTCTTTGCGACACCAGCACCGGCCGCCCACGTCCCTGGATACCAGCCTCCTGCAGAAGGAAAATATTCGATATCATCCATGGACTTTCACACCCCTCAGGACGCACCACCGCTCGCCTTCTGTCTGAAAAGTTCGTCTGGCCAGGGATAAAAAAGGACGCCCAGGAATGGGCGAAGTCATGCATCAACTGCCAGTCAAGCAAAGTCAGCCGTCACACCGAATCGGGGGTAGGCGATTTTCCCCAGCCAAAAAGACGTTTCGGTCACATACACCTCGACGTCGTGGGACCATTGCCCCCTTCTAGATCTGCTCGCTAACGGCTTACGATCATCGATCGCTCCACGAGGTGGTTAGAGGCATCGCCGATGACCGAAGCGACGACTCAAGCATGCGCCGAAGCCCTCCTGTCAAGCTGGGTGAGCAGGTTTGGCATTCCTGACGACATCACGACAGACAGAGGCCCCGCTTTCCTCTCAGAAATATGGCTCGCTTTGGCGAACCTGATGGGGACGACGCTCCACAGCACCACGGCATACAACCCCGCGGCAAACGGCATGGTCGAAAGAACTCACCGCGCCCTCAAGGAGTCCCTGATGGCGAGCTGCACCGACGGGGACTGGAAATCACGACTTCCTTGGGTACTCCTCGGCCTTCGCACCGCCCCTCGCGCAGACGGCGAACCTTCGCCCGCCGAAAAGGTTTACGGGGAGGCGCTCGCAGTTCCTGGCGAATTCTTTCCCTCATCAACCGACGACACGCAGCTGGATCACCTAAGGGACATCGCCAGGAAGTTCAGCCCATGTCTCAAAACTTACCAGGACAGAACCAAGCACTTCAAGCCAAAAAACCTGGATGACTGCGGGTACGTTTTCGTCCGTGTCGACGCTCATCGACAACCACTAACTAGACCTTATCGAGGCCCCTACCGGGTAATTAAGAAGACAACGAAAGCCTTCCTTCTCGACGTCCATGGCCAAGAGGACTGGGTCTCAATAGACTGCGTGAAACCAGCGTTTCTCGATGGAAGCAACACCGCCTCCGCCGGACCTGGCAGATCCAGAGTTCCACCTCAAAACAAGGCGCCCAACGAAAGAAAAATCATCAAACGACGACAAGAGGAAGAGATCCTTACTCCGTTCAAAAACAAGAGGAACCCTCCGACACCCGAAAAGATACGAAGATTGATCATCAGCCCTCTACACCGCCCGATGTCTTGGGGGGGGGGAGTACTTGTAAGGACACCGCTCCCTTCGTCGTCCAGAAAATCAACAAACTGTTTATTTATTTGAATTCTCCTTTCGCCACACCGTGGTTTCCCATGTATATGTATTCCGCTCTATCAGAGCTACATTTTGACATATGTATCATTTCATTACATGTTTCTGTTAACTCATAATTTGTATATTTGTAAGTGTAAGAAAACACATATATTTTGGCGGGCAATTCAATCTGATTTGGCGCCAGCGCCATCCTACCTTTCCGTCCGCACCTTGTAATATACTCCCATGCACATTTGAATAAAGTATCAGTTGATCTTGGTGACGCTTGTCTCACTGTCCTTACAATGGCATTTGAGGACAATGAAAAAGCCTTTGATAGTGTGCACCGGCCAATTTTGTGGAGAGTCCTGTGTTATGGAATTCCTCTTAAATATGTAAATTTGATTAAGTCTGTTCGTGTGCTAAGCAACTGCAAAGTTCATGGAGTCTTATCAAAGGACTTTCCAGCGAATAGCGCAGTAATCCAAGGGATTGTGCTGTCACCTATGATGTTTATCCTCCTCATGGATTTTGTAATGCGTAGAGCAGGCAGAGATGGTGGAGAAGGATTGGACTAGATTGGTGATAGAAAAATAGCAGACCTAGAGTATGCTGATGATGCTGTCCTTGTTAGCAGAACACCACAAGATTTGTAATGATTGCTTACCAGAATGCATGAAATATCACAGAGGTTGGACTGAAGATAAATAGAAGAAAGACAGAGATGATGAGTTCGAATATGCAGCGATGGATGAAGTATTATTGGAAGGAGAAACGATTAATAAGGTAGAATCATTTAAGTATTTAGGAACTATGATCTCCAATACAGGGTCTTTAGAATCAGAATTTATTGAAAGATTGAAAAAAGTAAATCAGACAATGGCTAGGTTAAGTAAAATTTGGAAATCAAATTGCCTGAAATTACATATAATCAGACTATATACCAGTTTAGTGAGATCGGTGTTACTTTATGGGCATGAGTCATGGTATGACAATGAAACAATCTCCAATAGATTAAGCAGATTTGAGAACAAAGCCCTCAGATGGCTATTGGGAGTTAAATGGCAAGACAGGATTAGAAGTGAGACTATAAGCGAGGTTACTCGAGTGTTATATGTGGATGAGATCAAGGTGAGGGGTAGATGGAGATTTTTTGGGCATGCTCCTCGGACTCCCCAAGAGAAATTTGTTCACCAAACGTTCAACTGGGCTCCACAAGGCACTAGAAGAGTTAGAAGACCCAGGCCTGCATGACTGAGGACTATGAAGCGCGAAGTAGGAGATGATGTATGGAGAAGCATTGAATTAAAAGCTCATGATAGAGACGACTGGTGAAGTCTAACCGAGGCCCTTTGCGTCAATAGGCGTAGGAGGAGATGATGATGATGAATTACCAGTTCCTATACTGGAGTTGACATCAGAGTAACAAAAGCACATGGGTTATAGCCACAATAATACTTTTAACTGTACTATATTTCATGAGCGCCTGTGTGAAATTTCTCCTTGAATATATTTCCCTTGTGATAACTATTTAGTTGCTAAAGAATTTACAACCTCTTTTAACGATTAGGGTTATGGCAATAATGGGAATAATACTGATTTATATGTAAGAAGGTAATCAGTATGATGGGAAATATCTTCAAGAATGGCTCCTGGAAAAAATATCAACGGTCACTGCTACATTCGCACTTCAACTACTGTATTGTGAATGACCACCCGGCTCTCTGAACTATATGCACATATATAAAGCATATAATATACGTATATATATACATATATATATATATATATATATATATATATATATATATATATATATATATATAATATATAGCCTATACATACAGATTATTAGGATAATGGTATAAGTAGTGTTAAGTAATGAAACCAGTGCATGTCCCAGATAGGGATTTAGCGGTGTCGGTTTTTTTTTTAATCGGTGTCTTTTGTCCTAATTGATAAATGTCACAGTAATATTGAAAGTTGTTTCTATATTAATTAAGAATTCGAAATAATGCAAGTTCACAGGAAATGTTGGAGAATTAGTGTCAACGCTTTCGTAGAATTGGGGAAAATAATTCTGATTATTTACCTATCTCATCCCTTAAGTTGCTTAGGAGCAATAACTTGCCTTACTTTGTGTGTATATATATATGTGTGTGTGTATATATATATATATATATATATATATATATATATATATATATATATATATATATATATATATATATGTATATATATATATATATATGTATAGTATATATGTATGTAAATATATTATTAATATTATTATTATTATTATTATTTTTACTTGCTAAGTTAGAACCCTAGTTGGAAAAGCAGGATGCTATAAGCCCAGGGGCTCCAACAGGGAAAATAGCTCAGTGAGAAAAGGGAAAAAGAAAATGAGATATTTTAAGAACAGCAACATTAAAATATATATCTCCAATGTAAACTGTAAAAAACATTAACAAAATAAAGATGAAGAGAAATAATATAGAATAGTGTGCTCGAGTGTACCCTCAAGCAAGAGAACTCTATCTTAAGACAGTGGAAGACCATGTTACAGAGGCTATGGCACTGCCCAAATCTAGAGAACAATGGTTTAATTTTGGAGCGTCCTTCTCCTAGAAGAGCTGCTTACCATAGCTAAAGAGTGTCACCTACGCTTACTAAGAGGAAAGTGGCCACTGAATAATTACATTGTAGTAACCTCTTAAGTGAAGAAGAATTGTGCGGTATTGTGTGTTGTCAGGTGTATGAAGACAGAGGAGAATATGTAAAAAAATAGGCCAGACCATTCAGTGTGAGTGGGCAAAGGGAATATATATATATATATATATATATATATATATATATATATATATATATATGTATGTATGTATATACATACATACATATCTATCTATCTATCTATCTATATATATATATATATATATATATATATATATATATATATAGGTATAGGTATAGGTATAGTTATATACACAGTATATATTATGGTAATATATGTCCACCTTTTTTCCTTCTAGAGCGTTGGTTGAAATGTTGCTCTCTTGATTCAAAACTATATTTCTTTGAGAATGTATCTTAATAATTATCAATTTAGTTATTAGTTTACTTTCATGAAATTTTAATCCTAAGAATGTTTAATTTGATAGATAACAATACCAAACTATATTGTGAGCAGAAAGCTCATTTACAGAAATTGCGTCAATCTATGCCCACGTAATGGAGCAGTGCTTGTTCTTTATAAACATTAATGGTTTCCGTTCGACAGGGAGATGATTTTCTCCCCCCAAATGGATTTGTAATGGCTGCTGCACTTTGGTGATATGGACGATAGTGCGTTTATTCGGGACCATTTAATGTTATTTGCATGGACGTTTTCGACATTTTTTTCCAACGGTTAATTCTTTTTAGGTCATCCTATACGCGTTCACTATTCTTCCTACAATATACTTGATAGTTGCGTGTTAATTTCACATCGTTTAATATGGCATACATCAGATACATTATATTGTTTACTCACCAAATACTCTTCAATCATGCATTCATTCGACATCATCTAATTAATCGACAGCATTTGACCATGCATTAATTCAATTCCACTCGGACGTGCATTAATTCACCACTATTTGATCCTATATCAATTCCACAATATTTGATTGTGTTAAATGATGGGATGTCCTTCCTGAAGCTCACGTCACTTTTTTAACTTTTTATGATTAGGATGCATAAATGCTTAGGGTCTCTTGGAATAAAAACGTGATCTTATATTTAAATAGGTATATTTTTTTATATTAAATAATTGTTACTGCGCAATAATCATAAACTGATAGGTAATGCGCTGTGGCATTGTTTGGTAGTTCAGTATGAGAATAACGTAAACTATTTGTTTTTACAGTGTATTGATTTTTCAATCGTGACCTTAATGTTTGATGATGCTGCCTTTCCACCCTGATTCTCCTATAATGCCATACCCATGAAACTACTGCAGTACATGGGTGTTCGCCTGGTTTCAGTGTGCCGAGGTTCAGTTTGCATTAAGAGCGTGACTCGTTCAAGCAATCAAAGCAGTCTATGGTCTTGCAGTGATCCTCGAGAACTTCCGGATATCTCAGATTGGCTTTGTGACCAAGGGGATATCCCAATAACATACGATACCCTCAAAACTCCCCTCCTGGAGTAGTAATCACCATCGCCAGCTGCCCATAAGGACAAGCTTTTTTAGCTCTCAACAACTGTTGGGGGGACCAAAAGACTTTGCTCGCTCACAGGAAAATTACCAGTATCGCTTGCTGCAACCTGCCACGGACTACTCTCCTCGGGAGATAAACTTAGTTGGTGCCCTTTTTGTACGAGACTTACCCGAACCTGTACACACTGCCATACCCGATGTCGATATTTTTCTCATGCAGGAGCTGACGACCAAAGTCGACGCCCTTATGGACATTCACTTCACCACCTTCAAGACCTCCATCAACTCCTCCACTCCTGACAAAGAGGAGAACTATTCAACACTGACCAAAGCTAATGTGAATGCGGTAAGATACAGATGCCCACCCAGTGACGTTTCGGAGCAGTAACAAAGCCGACCACCACCCACATAAGCCAACACTTGGTCATGCCCCAACCAACGACCTCTACAGCCACATACTGACGCCCATCACCCGCAGTTATACTACTACCACTCCAGATTTGGGGCTGCTGTAAAGAAATGTGCGAATGGTTGTCAGTGGCCAAAAAACGAGTAAATAGCAGTCTATTGCTTGTGGCAGTGGCTTCCCCAGTCGCTAATCTTTTCTTTTTACAGGATGCAAGTACAGGTGTGGGGGTTTTTTTATAGACACGGGTGCTTGCTGTTCTCTTCTACCAAGGCCACACGCCAGAACATGATGCAGTTTGTCTAAGCCTGCCGACATCCGCCTTGTAGCTGCCAACGGATCACGGATTCCCACCCAAGGGTATGAGACCTTCACATTATTGTTTGGAAGCGCCAAACATCATTGGTAGTTTCTCATTGCTGACATGACATTGCCAATCCTCGGTGCGGATTTCATCTCCCATTTCCACCTCCTGGTTGATGTTGCTCACCGATGGTTAGTCAATGCAGACTCTTACTTCAACCCGCCCCCTCCGACCTTGCTCTCCACATCAGCGCACCCACGGATCCCTACGCCCAACTCCTCATATCGTACCCGGAAATCTTCCGCCCAGAACTTCGCCAAATGCCCACGTCCCTGCCAAACACTATTTATCACCATATCAAAAAAATGGGACCCCAGTGTTCACCAAGTTCAAGCATCTGGCACCGGATTGTTTGGCAGCCGCTAAACAAACGTTTATCGAAATGAAATAAATGGGCCTTTGCCAAAAGGTCTCCAGCCCATAGTTGTTACCCTTACACATCATCCTGAAGAAAGATGGTTCCCTGTGGCCGTGTGGGAATTACACGAGTCTGAACATGCACACAGAACAGGATGCCCAACGTCTCCCAAGTATCGCCCATGTGACCTCCTAATTGGACAAAGCAAAGGCTTTCTTCAGGCTTGGCCTCCTAAATGGGTATTAGCAATGCCCATGAACTCAGAAGACATCCCTAAGACCGCCATCCCTATCTCCTTCATTTTATACACCTTCAATTACACTTTTTTTGCCTTCATAATACTGGGGCCACTTTTCAATGCTTATGAATGACATCTTAGGGGACCTCTTTTGTGTAAGTTACGTGGACTACATATTTATATTCTCTTCCTTCAAAGAGGAACTCAAGCTAATAGACCTGAATTAGGGTCCCCTTCAAGAAGCGGACTTCTGTAACGCAAAGAATGCCCTATCAACCGCTGCTACTCTCATTTTACCCATGCCACATACCCCTCTCCTTCTCTCCACTGACACCAGCAACATTTCTAAGCAGGTGGTCAATGACTTGCCCCACCCATTGGTCTTCATCAGTAGAAAACTGTCCAAGGCGGAATCCGGCTACTCTACCTTCGACCGCAAATTGCTGGTGGTGGATTTGGCTGTCCGCCACTTCATACAAGGGACGCCTTCGTCATTAGTTAATCTCCTGGGCATCACCCTACATCAGACAACTGCTTACAACCCTGCTACCAACGGAATGGTTGAACGTGTTCTCCGCACCCTCCAAGCATCTCTGATGTCTCTTTGCAATGACTCCAACTGGGACTAAGGACTGTCACACCTAAAGACACCGTGGATGTCCTTGCAGCTTAAATAGTGTATGGCGACCTGTTGGTCGTCCCTGCCGAATTTTTTCTTTCTGTAAGCTCCTCTGACAAGCTCCAGTGCCAACGTTACATTGTGGGAAAATTTAATTCAGGCAGCCGGACTTACAAGCCTCCAGCTAAGCAATGCATACCGACAGATTTGCTCTCTGCAATTCTTGTTTTCCTGCTCAACAACACACTCTGTTTTAACCTAACGACCCATTCGCACTATCTGTTAGTCTTTTATCAAATGGGAGTTTCTATATCTTGTTTCAAGAAGTAGTCTGAAACTATTCTTCCCGTTTTGAAAGAACTTTTCCTTTTCCTAAACTACAGCTTTAATTGTCTTGCCTCGAAAGGTATTGTATGAATCATTACTATCCATGTAAGTCCTACACAGATTATGATACCGTAATACACAATTTAACACTACATTAATTCTAAATGATTTAATTCTAGTTTTTCTGAATTTATTAAGTTTTTTGTTGAGGCTAATTCATACAATGCCTTTTGATAATGCATTGATTTTATACTGTTTAATAGTAATTTTATTAGACCCCAATTGTCTAAGCTTTCGTTGGATGCCATTTGATCCTACTTCCTTTGTTACTATTTATCATTTTTATAGCATTTAATAGTGTTTCAGTTTAATTCAACTTGAAAGGTTTTATTTGACACCATTTATTTGTTAGGTCGGTCCATATGATATATATGTATATATATATGTGTGTGTGTGTTTATATATATAAATATATATATATATATATATATATATATATATATATATATATATATATATATATATATATATATATATATATATATATATACACACACACACACACACATATATATATATATATATATATATATATATATATATATATATATATATACACAAGATTTTATTCTGCAGTCATTCTCCTTTTGTGCTATCAGTAGATGGCATTTTATTGCTTCTTTATTTAGTCCTTTAGGGTGTTCATTTAATGGACACCCTTTAATCGTGTATTATTTCAACATGATTTGATTATAGTATACAAGCAAGTCATGCATTTTGATATAACTAGACATTTATTTTTCACTAATATATTGCTAATATAGTTCACACTTTTTGATGAAACCTCCATTAAGTACCATTTGCATGTTTTCTGTCACCCTCTACCGTGTAATGGAAGTCTATTTAACATTATTTAATGCTATTTGATAAAATGTTTTGATGCATTTTTACTCCTTTTTTGTATTTTGATGATATGTTAACTTGTAATTGGATAGCATATGCATTCAGTGTACTAGGATTGTACATTTATTCCGCTCCCTATGTTATACATTTATTGACTCCGTTTGTTGTACATTCATCCTGCTCATTTTCTTGTACATTAATCGAGACCCTTTTGTTGTACATTTATTCAGGTTCATCGATTTTTGTATCTGTTGATACAATCCCTTATGGTCAGGTAATTTTCCTTTAATTTGATATAATTTAGCTTTGCATTCATTTGATGTACTTGATTATGCATTCGTTAAATGTCACTTAATCGCTCCTTCATTCAGTAGTTTTCAATAAATGATACATTCATTTAGTGCCATTTCCGTAATTAATCGTTGGATCTCATTTTCATATGCATATATATGTTGCCATTTATTGAATATAATTTGATTATTCAATAATTTAAAGGCATTTGATTGAACATTAGTTCAATGAGGTTTCATTACATCTTAATTTATTGATATTTGGTATTGCATTCATTCGGTGTTTTATTAGATCTTACTGTCACCTGACGTCATTTTTTTTTTGTTTTTTTGTGTTTATTTGAATCAATATGTTACGTGTTCATTCAATGTCATTTTATTATAGGAAATTCGTCGTCATATGGTTGTTCATTCAATCACTATAGTTTAATTATACAATATTCAGACGAATGATACATCTTCATTCAGTCAATGCCATTTGAGCATGCATTTATTCAATTCCATTTAATTTTGAATTAAGGCAATCTTATTTGCGTATATATTCGTCAATTTCTGTTAGTTATTCCTAAATGTCACGTAAGTATGTTATATCTTAATGCAATATCATATGAATATGCATTCATTGGACACCAATTGGGTGTACAGTAATTTGTTGCGATTTTATTATGCACTTTCTGGACGTCATTTAGCTGTACACACATGCACAGTCGTTTAACAATACGGCCACTGCATGCCTTTGTCTGCGCTTTCATTCGCTATAAGTTGGTATGAATTCATGGAATGCAATTTGATTACCAACATAGGCATTAGTGTTATTTGACGTATTTGACCGTACATTCCTTCATAATTTTACCTTCATACAATGCCCTTTACATTGCACAATATATACTCTACATTTACTGTCATTACAATTAGGTTTTACTGTACAGTATATATATTTTTAGTGTCATTTGATTATGCTTAATTTGACGCATTTTAGTTATAAATTCAACTGAAGGATTTCCATTGAACATTATTACAAGGTCATTCAACAATAAATGCATTGGATAATATTTTATTCTAGACTTGTCTAGTGTAATGTTTACCTATACACTTATCATACGCCAATTGTTAATTCATTTATTGTGTGTCAAGTATGCAAATTCTTTTATTATGCACTCATTCGACACTATGTTGTTGAACATTCATGGTTTTTTAGATGTCATCTTCTTATATACATTTAATGGCATTTAAATGTTGTAAAACGTCTATTTAATTTCAATTAATTATAAATTTATGTGATTTATTTAATATTTTATTTCTTCAGTGCACTTTTATTATATATTCATGTAACGCTAATTAGATGTCTACTTATTCAGTGTTGTTTATTTATATATTTGTTAAACTTCCTTTGATTCAAGATTCCCTAAATAGTATTTAATTATACATTCATTTACCTTATTTAGTTATGTTTTGATTTGATGTAATTCGGTTTTACATTCATTTCACGCCATTTGATTAAACATTTATGTGACACCAATCTACTGTACTTGCACATTCATTCCATTTGATTTTATCAGGCTATGCATTGATGTGATACTGAAAATTAATTTTACTGTATTTCTATTTGTACTTCTTTTTGTGACTTTTCATCGTACAGATTTCATAACCCCATATATTTGTTTATAGTAATTTTACTGTATTGTCAATTCAGCTTATTTGACTTTTGGGAGTTCGTAGTCGAGAGTAGGATATACGGTTAATGGACAAATCTCGTTAGCAGCGGTTCTCCCTTTAAGCGGGTTTTAAAGTAAAATCATCCATTTACTCTGGCAGCAGATGATTTCAATTGCTCTCTCTCTCTCTCTCTCTCTCTCTCTCTCTCTCTCTCTCTCTCTCTCTCTCTCTCTCTCTCTCTCTCTCTCTCTCTCTCTTGGCTGTCAGTAATTTCTTTATATAACATATCTGATTTATTAATTCCTAAATCTGGGAAAAATTAAAAATTAATTTTGTCACATATTTTATAGTTTTAATAATTCTTTCCATTTATATTACATAAAGATGATAAATAAAAAGGTAATTTTATGTTATAACGTCGTGCAATGGAATGGAAGAATTTTATGTTAATTATCCTAAAATGAAAGGATAGTTTTAAATGGAGTTCTATTGGATAAAAATGTCAGATGTTTATTTTTATCTTTTGTAAATGTAAACAGTTTGGTCATATTTACATTCCATTCGAAATTAATTACTCTTTCCCGGCCAGGTCACAATGATTCCCATAATATTCTCAGGCGGCGTTTACGTATTTTTCTCAGAGTATGAAACATAGTACTCCCTTATCCTTTTCATAATTCAATATAGGAACCTAATGATCCTGGATTTTAATAGTTTTGTGTTGATAGCATCATAAGTGTTTGAGCTATCAGACCACTCATTGTACTCATTAAAAATGTATAGCTATTATATTTGATTCCTAAATTTTCTTTCAGAACGTTAATTGCAAACATATATATATATATATATATATATATATATATATATATATATATATATATATATATAATCTCCTACGACTATTGACGCAAAGGGTCTGTGTTAGATTATGCCAGTCGTCTCTGTCTTGAGATTTTAAATCAATACTTGTCTATTCATCACCTCTTACTTCAGGCTTCAAAGTCCTCAGCCATGTAGGAGTATATGTTAGGAATTGTTTGTTCCTTCAGATTAGAAAGGAAGGTAACATTAATTTATCAATAGCCGAAGACATGTGGAAAGTGACGTTTTCTTTTTTTTTTTTCCTGTAAAATGGGACTGAAATGATAACTCTTCAAGTATGTGGATGCAGTGATGGGATTAATCAACAGAAAAGAAAGTGGATTTAGGTACAAAATTGTGGGATAAGAAAATGGGTAGTGATTGAACCAATGGCATTGATATGGTGATCAGGTGAGTTGTTTGAATATTTATTAACAAATATATCGATTGGTGGAATGAAGGGAAGAGGTAAATCATAAAATATGTTGTGCAAGGAAGTAGCTGGCGTTTTGGAAAATATGGAAAAGAAACTCAGAGGGTCTTTGGATACAGATTGGAATGTGTGAGCGGATTGTTTTTTTCTTGCAGCATTCATTTAGAAATTGATATGTGAACATTGATTGTTACTGAAAGATAAAAGGTTGAATATTGTTTGTGTTGATTATTACTGAAAGATAAAAGGTTGAATATGGTTTGTGTTGATTATTACTGAAAGATAAAAGGTTGAATATTGTTTGTGTTGATTATTACTGAAAGATAAAAGGTTGAATATTGTTTGTGTTGATTATTACTGAAAGATAAAAGGTTGAATATTGATTGTGTAGATATGTGACAAAACAAAAGTCAAGATGAGAAAAGTGAAAATATATAGAACTGGAAAAAAAAATGGTTTAGTGTAAGTGATAGAGCTGAGTATTTTGAGATGGTTCGGTCATGGGGAAGGAATCTATGAGGATAGGTGGGTGTGGAGAGGAATATTTAGAATATTATCGATAAGGTTGTAAAAAAGCTTTGGGCTCCGAAGAGTGTTGACCTTTTGAAGATTAGGTTACTTGCCCTTGCCCGTTCTTGGTTAATGTTGTAAGCCACCACCACAGCTCATTGACCACCAGGTTCATCAGTGCTTGTGTTGTAAAAACCGATACCAAGCGTCTCAGCGATATTCTGGTGACCAAAACATGACCTTGCGTGGACAGCGAGAAACTAACTTACAGCTAATACAAGACGACATCGAAGATATTTTTTTTTCTTATATCCCTGGAATAACGGCATCTTATCTTTGAAACAAAAACTAATAGTAAGTAAGGGATATTGTATTATTAAGATCCAGACGTTTCTAATGTTTGTTTTCCTGCAAATAAAATACATTCCAAACCTTTACAATGTGTGCAGAAATAAGCGTGGTTTGTAATTGTGTACCCTTTTTTATGTAAATATTTCCTGCTACTTTTCCGCTTTATTTCAGATTTCTATGTAAATGAATGTTTACGTGCTGCATGATTGCATGAGATCATGTCTGGCCAGAAAGGTCAAGCACTCTACAACAACAATGTGGAAATAAATTTTATAGGAAGCAACATTGCAAGAGCTCATGTCTGTCCTGATGGACCAGGCAAGCTACAACATCGACGTAAATAAACTAGTAAATCCCAGCCAGCGTTTCTGTCCAAACCATGACCAGCAAAGTGTCAGCTGTATAGAGGATATTTCTGGAAACGGACCAAAGGACTTTTTCACTTTTGTTAGACTAACCTGTGGTTAGTGAACTCCACGAAATTCCACCTCTGCATCTACACATATTACAATATCTGAAACCGACTGCAAATGAGTTCACTTGGAAAAGGTTTTATTTAAAATTATTGCACATTGAGCAAACATTTCATCGAATGCTAATCGATCAGTAGGTGCATGGTAATGTGTCCAATAACTTTGATGAGAGTGAAAAATTTATAGATTATGATCTCTCTGTACGAAAGACTTTCTAATTATAGAAATAACCACAAAATTCTACACAAGAAATTAATAAGAGAATAATAAGTCTGCAAAATTTACGGATTCAACGAGCAATACTATCTGTGGCGAGCTCGCAAATGAGGCCATCTAACAAGCCTCTATTCCTATTATTTTATAAATCATGATTTTTTCTTTATATAAGATTACTTAGAATTTTATTCTTCTAGCATTCAAAGATATGCTTTTTCATATTCAAGGTAATTTAATGTTTTCATAACAGATAATTCTTTGTAATCTATAGACAGAGAAACCTAATCTTTATTTTGTCCCCCATGCGTATTTAATAGAACTCTTGGTAAGAGTAAACTGCTTTGGCGGAAACCTAATAGCATAATAGCATTCGGGTAATTTTGTATAGGGTTACATTCAGGGTAGCCAATTGAATAGGAAGGACTTTGTGTTGCTAGTCATTTGAGAGAGAGAGAGAGAGAGAGAGAGAGAGAGAGAGAGAGAGAGAGAGAGAGAGAGAGAGAGAGAATCGGCGCAATTATAGCAAAATAGGAAAGGAATAGAAAAACGTAATATAGGATTGTTCAAACAATGACTGGAAAATGGTTATATGAGTTCCAAGAGAGAAGTATTTATTTAATGGTTACGTGTAATCTGCAACACTAAAGTATAACGGTAATATGAAAGAAGGTTTTTGGGTCCATTTCCCCTAAGCGAATGTACAAATAAATACAGAAATAAACATTCATTTAAGTGATAGTTTAATAGTTGATTTTAAATGAAAGCGTTGTAAATCTGTTATTTGTAGTTGGGTAAATTGTCAGGAAAGCTAGACTATAAATTAACTGGCAGAGTATTTACAATTGAGTGTAAATAACAGTTAATACTACAATGATGCCGTGTGAAATATATTGAAATATTTAAAATTAATGTAGTCTCTACTGCAGACCATATTTAAAAGTCCTATACTCTTTAGATATGAAATTGTAGAATATGATTAAGAGATTATGGAATTTTTTTTATTATTGCAACGAAAATTCAGGAGAAAGAAGGTACTTGGAATATAAAAGTTTGATGTAATGAGTCTCTTAGTTCTTCATGGTTTTTCATGTTGGAAAGTAAAATTGAAGCCTTTGTAAATGCTTTTGTGTAATATTAAGAAGAAACTTGGATAATATATTTTAAACATTGTAAAATTTCCTGTCTCGAGGTTACTCGCATATCAGTATGATTACCCAGGTTTGTAACAGTTGTGAAGATGGAACGTCGGTCTAAAGTAAGGAATTCTCAGAATGAAAACTGAGGCAAGGAACATAGAATAAAACAAGAAAATTACAAATTATATTTAAATAAAGTAATAAAGTAATCGAAACAGATAATAACCGAGTACGATATGAAGCTTTGTTTCGTAAATTTCCATAGATTCAGTCTTAGCAGTTCGAATGAGAGTGACTAACGCATGAGAGATTGAATTATATAAATAAGTGTAATAGATGTTCGGAACAAATTTAGGAATCTAATTGGATAACACTCAAAATTGAAAACATTCTTAGAAAACACCATATACTACAACCAATTAAGTGAGTAAGTATATTATAAAAAGTGTAAAAGCAATGTTCACATTTATACTGTATGTGTAAACATAATTTTTACTTTGCGGAACATGGTGTTTGGTTACTGGTACAAATGTGCGGAAGAAAATATCAGAGTAACATAAATTAGATATTTACATCTAGGTCTTTGAGCATAATAAAAGGACGGATATCTTATTACGCATACACATACAGACAGACACGCACACATATGCTGTATATATACAGTATTTATATTATTTATGTATGTATAGATGAAAATTAATTGACAATGGCTTTGAAACTACTATTAAGTCATTGTCTTAACTAAATTTGTAAATAAATCATGCCTATAAGTTAGTCGAATGAGGCCTGCTTCGCTACTTTATGATACATAACGAAATTATGAGGATTCATTATCATGTGATTAAATAATCCAGTGTACTGTGATATATACACACATACACACATGCATGCATATATATTTATATATATATATATATATATATATATATATATGTATATATATACGTATATATATACTGTGTATATATATATATATATATATATATATATATATATATATACATATATACATATATATATATATATATATATATATATATACTGTATATGTGTATATATATATATATATATATATATATATATATATATACTGTATATATATAAATATAGTATATATGCTGTATATACATTATATTGTGGATTAATTTTCATGTGATAAAGTAATCCAGTGTACTGTTTATATATAGCCTACGGTATGTAACAGGATTTTTGATGATGTAGATTTCATCTGACACTTTAAGAATAGGTTTTAAGCAGGGGATGGTAGAATTTTTGCTTAGACTAATTTTAGGAGGATACCACTGTTGATGATAGCTAACCGACAAATTTAGAGTAACAGCTTAATAAAGTCACTAGCCTTAGATAATTGTAAAGTGATGTTCTGATTCGAGGTAAACGCCCTAACGAAAAGTTATATGGTAGAATATTCAATTCACTGATGATTATGTGGACGTACTAATGTTATCTTCCACTCAATTGCTAATAATATTATGAGGGTGGATTTCATTTACCTCTAAAACTGTTTGAAATGTTAAAAACAAAACCGTGGAGTATTCAGTGGTGTGCAGAAACAGATAATTGATATCACGTCAACTAAATTCAAAGATTTAGAAATAGTCTGGATAACCGATACCTAGAAGTATGCAAGAAAAGTACCACACAAGTGAGGAATATAGAAATATGATACATAAAGGAAATGCTACTAATTTTATCAGTTGTTCATTTCATAAAAAAATCGACTAAATGAATTGTTTATTTATCTTGAAAGTGAAGAGAACCAACTTTAATAACGGCATGTAATCACTAAAAACTACTTTTCCGAGCAAATCCCCTCCCTCCCACCATAAATTATTCTCTTGAGTAATGTGTAAGAGGATCGCATTCAACACGTTTCTTTCAGATTGATATAGTGCCTCGCAGAAAATCCCCTAGGAATAATCCCTTCACTCCTCACTCATAGTCAAGGGGCTTAGGCATTTCTTGCTTCTCGGTTCAGACATCTTAGGTTCTGTAGCAGGCTTCAGTAATGGTGATTTTCGGTTGCGATGGTACTAATGCTGCGATCAACCATTTTTTCGATTCAGGGGACCGGGATGAGAGGATTGTTACTCACCCCCCCCCCCCCCCGCGCCCTCCCATAAGAAACAGGGAAGGAATAGCTTGCTGAACCTTTTTGGTAATTTTCATCCATTCTTTGGAAGTATGGAAAGTGTTTCTTTTGATACAGAATTCCAATTTTAGGTGATTTATGATGTTAAAATGTTTTTTTTAATATTTTTGATAGGGATTTCCCGTTCCTGAATCTTGTTTGTCGTATCAAAAATATCAACATGCAGTCACTAAAAAAAATAAGCTTCTTGAATTACAATTTTATATTCCAGTACTTGGTCAAGTATGTTAATTCGTTGAACTACATCCATTCATCAAGTCTGGAATTGTGTGTGAGTGTTTTTTTTTTTTTTTTTTTTTTTTTTATGCGTGAAAATTTTAAACTACTTTCAAGGCTGAAATTAATTGTAATGTATTCAGGAATAGTCTTAAGGCTTTGAATGTTAGTAACAAAAGTCTTCAGTGGCTTGAAAGTGTACTTATGCCTAGAAATTTTTCATTCTTCTATACTCATTTTTTCTTAAAGTTTTAGGGCCCAAGATCAGTTTATTCTCTTCAATAGTAGCCATTATTATCTTTGAACATCTGTGGAAAAAGAGGAAAGGAAAATTCTTTCTGTTTTTATTTTTTTTAAAGAAACTACTACTAACTTTGATATATAGAAAAATTATTTCAGTTTTACTTTTTTAAAGAAACTACCACTAATTTTGATATAGAGCAAGATTCTTTAATTTTGAAGAAAAAAACGTGAATATTTACGTGAAAGTTTGACAGATATCAAATTTATTTTAAACCCAATCTCATCTTTATAACGCCAACAAAATCATGTAATAAATTTTCGCTTGTCCTAGTCCCTGTTCGAGTCCGATTTCCTCATTCAACTGATGGCACCCGATTTTCAAAATCTTTTATTTCGAGAAACAATCTGTGAAATGTCCAATTAAGACCTGATAGAAAACACCCCTGTGCAATGAATCTAAATTTTTCAATCGCAGACGTTTACTCAACCCTAATTAGTTGAGTGGAAGAGCAGCCAGTTGCAGGCAAGAGTGACGGCAGTAAAGCATCGGGTGGCAATTTACTGCGACATTACGAATTAAATTGCAAGCGAAGCCAGGTGCAGATTGCTTATATCCTGCGAAAGATATCGTGCAAATTGAATTCCTGATCACAAAATGAGTAAAGCAGGAAGTCGAATTATTGCCACTCACTTACGAAAGTTACGGTAGGTGTTATCTTCGCTGTAAAAGAGATAAGAATCGTTTAATTTGTTTGCATGACAGAGAATGAGCACAGATTATATATATATATATATATATATATATATATATATATATATATATATATATATATATATATATACATATATATATATACATATATACAGTATATATATATATATATATATATATATATATATATATATATATATATATATATATATATATATATATATATATTGGTCCTGGGGTCTGGGCACCAAAAATATATATTATAAATTATGGCTGGCAAGTTAAATAACCTCCCAAGTTCCAAACTTACCTATTTGTTTTTACATAAATCGGGTATTTTTACATAAATCTGTTACACTTGAATAATACCGAGCTCTGAGAAATTATATAACTTCCTGACGGCAATATATAAAAACACTGAATATTCAAAGGTCTCTTACGTACACTCAAAACAAACTGGGTAATTATTATTAAGAACTATTCAAAACAACCTCTTACTTCAATCCTTAAACAAGAATACGAGAGAGCTCGGTAAGAAATACTGGTGATCACTCGAAATATTAAATCTGAACAAAACCTTAGACTAAGACAAGAAAATATTACACTCTGAAAATTATATAATAACTTGACTCAAAATGTTAAATCTGAACAAAACCTGAGACTAAGACAAGAGAATATTACACTGAAAATTATATGATCACTTGTTTCACTGGATATTAATTTTGGATAATATCTAATCATGATAATTAATGACAATAGTTAACCTTTAATGCTCTAATGATTAAACTCTTATTGAAATTTACATAAAAGTAACTGATAAACTTAAGTGTTTTGGATCACAGGAGGTAATAGAACAGTTAAGCCAAAATAAATACACTTCACTGTTTTTACCTAAATCTCACAGGGCCAGCTACAAAATATTTATATAATACCAGCACGTACAATACCACAATGAATTTGAAATCGCCTTCAAAGTTTCTTAATGTTTGAACACACTACACACGATATATGTTGGGTAAAATACTTATTCACTTTCGAGAGGGCAGACACTCGAGACACTTGAGAGAGAAGTGAACTTTGGCTCTTAAAAAGGCATAGTCTGGATCGCTTCTGCTGCTATGCATTCCAGGGGGCGTATATATATTGACTTCATTATTCTAGATCCTTCTATTCAGAGGGTCTAGAAGTGTGGGGGCAGTGCCTAGCAGCGTAAGGTTGCCAACAATCAGGTATCCAACGTATATCAACGCACAAGCGAGGCGACTCTCTCTCAGCTAACTCCATCCACCTCCGTCCGTGAAGCAATAATAAAAAGATAAAACTAACTGTGGGGTTTTCAAGGACATTCTATACATGTGGATAATATAAGAATTGCGTAATCTCTCTCAAATATGACGCATTAAACATATAAACATAAAAAAGTTACATAAGCCCTAGTTCATACCTCGTAGGGTCAGTACAGCACACTTATTCGAGGTTGCGTAAGACTTCGTAACAAAATATGTGAAATAGAAAGTTAATTCTTAAAAAATAATGTAAATTTACGTACACTGACTTGGATATAAAATACAATGAAATGAACGACGAAAGTCTTATGTGATTTACATACAATCACTTACAAGTACAAGAGAGGAACTCACCTTACGAGCTGGCTATTCACCTCTTAAATACACAAATGAAATACATGAATAAAATATTTACTCTACACTAGACTAGCTTTGTAAGAATATATAGTGTGTTTATGTGTATTTGTGTGTGTTTGAGCATGCATGGATGTGTTGGCAATCATTCCTGGCATTGCCTTGGAAATTTCCTTGGTCAAAGTATAGGAGTGAATTTGCTTTATATCATTTCTCGGGAATAGATGCCAAAGCTAATTTGGGTGGTAAATGTGAAATGAGTTAAGGATTTCAAAAAGCATTCATCTAGAGTAGCCTCCACAATCGATCAAATTTCCCGAACTATCAACAATCCACGCAAATAGTTTCAAATATGAATCAATAATTTTCCTCGAAATACATATGTTATGCTTTACCGTCTTTAATTGTTTTAATCCTCTATTTCAAGTGGAATTTTATTCGTGTGAAAATAAATTATTATATTTTTGAAGCAGGATTGCCCTTTTGCATTCACTTTGCCTTGGGTTCTCATCGGTCGTCCTTTCCTCTTGAAGAATCTAATTTGGAGTGTTCCATTCCCGTATCTCTCATCTTCAGTGCCAATCTTTCTTTTATATCCGAATATCAGCAACCCCTCGGTAGGCCATCCCTCCCTAATCTTATCAACGCCATGTTCCATCAAGATCCAACGACGATGTCTTTTATCAGTAGAAAGTTTTCTCTTTCTCGAACATTTTTGATGAAATTATATAGAAACCGGAATTTTTTTTTTCTAGAAGGACATCAAAGAAGAAATATTTAGTGGGGAGAGGGAGGAATATATAAAAAGAAAACCAGCAATATTTTCCCTGCCTTGTTTTAACGAACGAATAAATCGTCAGAACCCGAGGATATTAATCCCCGGAGGTCCACTCAATTACCTGTAGAAAGATATACATTCAGATAAACCTGAGTAATGCAGCAATCAAGCCATTGTGTGTTAAGGAATAACAACATACGTAAATGCATTTCATTTAAGCTAAACACGGTAATGTCCTGCTTGAAATCAGCTCACTAAAGTAAAAGAGTAGTCCATGCGTTTTCTCATTTTCACATTGCATATGTATCCTCAGAATTTGTAAAACGGCGTAGAATAGGTGTTTAAAATAAGATTTTTTCAATTTGCGCTGCAAACGTTTCTGTAGCGCTGCAAGTGTTACTGTAGTAGTGTAGTATAATGGGAAAATATAACGAAAGACGACAATAGTTTGTAAACATACACAAGGCTAATTAGAGCGTCATACAGAATAAGTAATCAAGGCTTGAGCGGAAAATATGGTCCACAAAAGGAAAAATTTTATGTCTGCCATTAACAGAGACAATTCAAAGAAAAATATATTTTTTACGTCACAATAGGATTGGAAGCTTGTAATTCGTTACATTTTCAGCTTCTATTAACAGGAATTTGTGTAAGTTTCATGGAAAAAAAAAAGAAAAAAAATAATCTAACTACAAAAAGGATGTTTGCTTACTCGTGAAGCACTGGGTAGACTCAGAAGCAGCAGATGTAAAGCTGTTTGTGTATTAGTTATTTGTTTTGTTTTTTACCGTGACTTAACCAAAATCGTTGTACGGATGTGTGGTCGAACATATTTTGAATTTACATTGCAGTAATCATTTTCAATTTACTTAAGAATATTTCGTGTAAAAATCATGTTTACTTATAAACATGTAGAATGAATGAAGATTTTATATAAAGAATACATATCTTGTTTCATGTGTACATTAAGAAACGTAATTTTAGCAACTTACAAATTGTTTAGTTACTCTGATGAATAACAACCGATTTAATATTAACATTTTCTTATGTTGTGATGGATTTATTATTGGTAATTTGCAAACAATATTCCCTCGGAACCTTGAGGTTGTTGTCAAGTAATTCTTCGTAATGCATACACCTCTCCCTTGACATTTTTGGATATTTGCAACCAAAAATGGACCCTATTAATAACCTGACTCATTCCTTTGAATGGTTGTAAGTAGCATGCACTCCATGTGTAGTGATGTTCGATAGAGCCACGGGAATTGGAAATTGACAAGATTGATTAAACGAATTGGCGTCAATATCTATAGGAAATATACAATTTTTCATAATTCACGAAACAAAGGTTAAGTGTGACCGTTAAATCAAGAATCTATTAAGACCATTTACAAATTATTTAAAGAAGAAAGGCGAGATAAAAAAGAGGTGTGTTACTAGAGGTTATTGTGATTGAAATTAAAGAGAAAGATAAAAGTGGACTGCCTGTACATTAAAATCTTGTCAAGGCAACTTTCCTAAATAGAAATTAAAATGAGTACGTTACGATAAGGAAACCTCTTAAAATTATATAGTCTAATTCTTTAATGAATTCGGCATACCAGAATAAGGATAATTTGCGTAATAAAAGGATATTTGGTTAAACAACAGAACATTGAAAGCAGTATAAAAGAATAGAGAAACAGTACAAGGAGTCTGCTAATTGGGGAAACTTTATGAACAAGATACAAGATTCATTTCGGCCAAAAACTTATCAATCTAAGGAAATCTAACGAAAGTAGTCTTTGATTCAACTTTACTCGGAAGAATTATAAAATGTGCATACCAGTCCAAGGAGGACACTGCATGAATATGGTTTTTATCCAAATCCTTCATGGAGAAGAAAAGATTAGTTCCAAATTGTGGGCCTTAAAATCCATGATTGGGAAGTGATTTCAATATTTTCATATATACTGAAAATATCTTATCTGCATATTTTTGAGAAAACCTGAGTGATTTTTAAATCTGGAATTTTTTTATGCTTTGAATAAAAGTTCCTTGCTACTAAAATGGAATAAATGTCAGCATTTTTTATTTTATTTTTTATTTATATTTTTTTTAAAGGAATGTAAGCATAATCACGTACGAAAAAGCAGTTTTATCCAGCGATGAAAAATTGTGATGCGTTAAGGGGATGCCCATCTACCACTACTTAGTCTGTTACTTTGTCTTATCTTTTTTTTTGTTATTTATTTCCGCAATACATAGGAAATAATTTATTCGCCGTTTAGCTTAAAGAAAATATTTTATCAATTATGTAAAAACAGTTGGTGACCGTAATATCACTTCTTTACGTCAATATATCCGTTCTAAAAACGGTAAATGCCTGGCAACATTTATATCAGGATTCTAACCGTTTTATTTACGGCCAACTTTCAAGAGTAGAGAATATTCTAACATGTAAGAAAAAGAAATTCGTAGGGCAAGACATATAATGAAAATGACAGATAATAGATGGACAAGAAGAATAATTGAATGGATCCCTAGATGTAAAAGAAGCAGAGGAATGAAGAGAAGACGTTGGATCGACAAGCTAAGAAAGTTTGCGAAGGATATGGCTGAGGCCCTTGTCCACTGTGAATTAGCAATGGCTGTGATATATATATATATATATATATATATATATATATATATATATATATATATATATATATATGTATATATATATATATATATCATTATCTCATCCTATTTATATTGACCCAAAGGGCCTCGGTTAGATTTCGCCAGTCGTCTCTATCTTGAGCTTTTAATTCAAAACTTCTCCATTCATCATCTACTTCGCGCTTCATAGTCCTCAGCCATGTAGGTCGGGGTCTTCTAACTCTTCAAGTGCCTTGTGGAGCCCAGCTGAACATTTGGTGAACTAATCTCTTGAGGAGTGCGAAGAGCATGCCCCAACCATCTCCATCTACCTCTCATCATGATCTCATCCACATATGGCACTTGAGTAATTTCTTTTATAGTTTCAGTTCTAATCCTGTCCCGCCATTTAACTCCTAATATCCTTCTGAGACCTTTGTTATCAAATCTACTAAATCTATTGGAGATTTTTTCATTGTCATAACATAACTCATGTCCATAGAGTAACATCGATCTTACTAAACTGATATATAGTCTGATTTTTATATGTAAATTCACATGATTTGATTTCCGAATTTTACTTAACCTAGCTATTGTCTGATTTGCTTTTTTTAATCTTTCATGAAACTCTAATTCTAAAGACCCTGTATTGGACATCATAGTTCCTAAATGTTTAAATGATTTTACCTCATTAATCCTTTCTCCTTCCAATGATATTTCATGTTCCATTGCATACTCTGTTCACATCATCGCTTTCTTTCTTCTATTTATCTTCAGCCCAACCTCGTGTGATATTTCATGCATTCTGGTAAGCAAGCATTGCAAATCCTGTGGTGTTCTGCTAATAAGAACATCATCATCAGCACACTCTAGGTCTGCTAGATTCCTATCACCAATCCAGTCCAATCCTTCTCCACAATCTCCGACTGTTTAACACATTACAAAATCCATGACGAGGATAAACAACATAGGTGACAACACATTTCCTTGGAGTACTCCGCTGTTCACTAGAAATTCATTTGATAAGACTCCATTAACATTAACTTTGCTCTTTCTATGCTCATGAATAGACAATCAAATATACATATTTAAGAGGAAAACCATAATAACACAGGAATCTCCAAAGGCTTTTTCATAGTCCACAAATGCCATCAAAAGTGGATTGCTATATTCTACGCATTGCTGTTCATGTCTCAAAATTAAAATTTGGTCAGTACAACTTCTACCTTTTCTAAATCCTGCTTGTTCATCTCTGAGCTTTTCACCAATCTTTCTCACCAGTCTCTTCAGAATAAGCATACTATACATTTTCATAACAACTGACGTAAGTGTTATGCCTCTGTAATCATTACAGTCAGTCAGTTCTCCTTTTGTGCCATTTTCACCAACACGCTTAACTCCCATTCATCGTGTGTTGGCTCTTGATGCCACATTCTACAAAATAATCTTGTAAGTACTCTGGGAGTCACTTCATTTTCGGCCAGTATCATCTCGGCAGGAATTCCATCGTATCCTGGGCCTTTCCATCTCTTTATTATTTTGAGAATAGCTTCAACTTCAAACACACGGAATTCATTCATGGGCACATCAAAGTCTTCAACAGCTTGAGATATATTAATGAAATTATTCCCTTCATATCTCGTATTCATAACCTCACTAAAGAGTTCCATCCAACGTTGTCTTTCTTCATCTTCAGATGTTATAACAGATCTTTCTCTCTTTTTGACGGTCATATGCTTCTGCTCCCATAGAGATTTCATTAATAATTCTACGAGCAATTCTTTCGCCATAGCCACTTCCTGAATTCATAGCTTTGTCAGCCTCATCTGCTTTACTGTCTAAATATTCTCTCCAGTCATTCCTAACTACTGAAATACTTGTAATTTTCATTACTTCCCTAAACTCTCAATAATTAATTTCTGTTTTTGTCTCCTATTATAGTATCCAAAGTATCATTTGATATTTATGGCTTTCTCCATGGAACTACGTGTCCCTAGACTTCACTACCAACTGACTGATATATGTTCTTAATATTACACGTTTCTTCATTAATTGTCTGTTCTTCATCTCTTAAAGTCTCTAAGACTACAAACCGATTCCTACATTCAATTCCAAATGTTTTTCTGTGCTCTCCTTCTAAAAGCTTAGTTGTATCAAACCTAGGAATTCTATCTACCCTTCTGTTGTGTGCTGTCAGTTTGAATTTCAGTGTGGCAATGAGGAGCTGGTGATCTCTACCAATATCTGCACCTCCGAGTCCTCCTTCTCTCTTTATTAATGGCAATGTGATCTATCTAATTTTTGTAATTTCCACACAGTGAAGTCCATGTATACTTGTGGGTGTTCTTGTTTTGAAAAAGAGTACCTCCAATGACAAGATTGTTTGTTGAACAAAAACTTATGAAATGTGCTCCATTTTTATTTGCAACTTCTATCCCTTGATTATTTCTTCCAACTTTAGCATTGAAGTTGCCAATCACAATCTTGATATCTCTCTGGGATATCTTCTATTACACTCTGCAGTTCTTCATAGTATTCATCTTTCCTTTCTTCAGGGGAATCATTTGTTGGGGCATAGCAAACTATAATACTCATGTTTCGCGGCTTTGATTTGAACTTCGCTAGTAACAATCTACTATTTACAGTTTTCCACTCGGTTAATGCCTTTCCCGCTTTTGGTGTCATCATCATTCCTACTCCTCTTCCAACTGCATCTGATCTTCCTGAGTAGATATATATTTTGCCTTGGTCTAAAGTTTCCTTACCAATCCCCCTTACAACGTGTTTCACTTAGGGCAAAGATATCCAAACTAAATTTCATAAATTCACTCTCCACTTGCTGTAACTTCCCAATCTGATTCATGGTTCTAACATTCCAATTACCTATTTTCAATTTTTCTTTAGTATTTATAAACTGGGAGATTTTTAGCACCCTGTTACGCCCAGTAAGAGGGCCAATCTTTCATCTTCTCTTTCCATGACTGACTAAATCCATAGAGGATTCATTGGCTATATACATCAAAGAATAGCCAGTTCCTTGTGATGCACAGTGCCTGTCTAACTAAGGTAGGTGACCCATGCCAGTCCATACTAATTCCAGTAAGATCACCCGCTAGCCTTCAGCATTGAAAGCCGAAGAGACAGTTTATCCATCGCGTTAAACCCAATATATATATATATATATATATATTATATATTATATATATTGTATATATATATATATATATTGTATATATATATATATATATATATATATATATATATATATATATATATATACACGCACAGTATGGCAGCATGGTGACGGATTAGGTTTAAGGCGATAGACATACTTTCTCTTCGGGTTTTACTTCTGATGTTTATTGGAATACCTTATTAGAATTAGTATTGACCGACAGGGGTCACATGCCTTAGTTAGATAGTCACTCCCCGTCACAAGGAACCGGCTATCCTTTGATGAATCTAGCCAGTGAATCCTCTATAGATTTAGTCAGTCAATGAGACGACTAGCGAAATCTAACCGAGCCCCTTTGCGTTAATAGACGTAGGAGGAGATGATGTAAAACTTATGTAAAGACTGCTTTTACATTATTTTAAGTAAAGCTTTAACCTTCATTATGTTCTAGAATACGTTATTTCGATATGAAGATATTTTCTAAGCATACTATACAGTACATAATAATACTGGTGCTACTATAGCGTGAGGTCTACCGCCATATGTCGCCTACCCAGGTGGAGGGTGAGGTCTACCACGTGACCAAGGTCCCAGAGGCCCGCACCTATCTATCGAACATGTGAACTGCCCAAATCCATAAAAAACGTGACCTGTCCATATAAAAGGAAGCAAATGGAGCTCCTAAATCAGATTTTCCCTCGGCCTAAAGGAGATATCAATTGAGCGATCGTGGTTGGACGCTAAAACGATGATTCTGAAGAGAATGCGAGGTGTTGGTCGTCAGCTGTTCCAGTCTCATCTTGATCATTTTTGCTGGAAGGTGATGAGAAAAAATTTCAATGATCTATTTGTGTCATTCTTAGAAGATGTACGAAGTGTGTATCGCTAGATTAACCTCTTTGATGTAAGAAGAGTGTATCGCTAGAATAAATGTATGGAAATATACGATAACCTGTTTGATATACGAAGAGTGTATCGCTAGAATAAATGTATGAAAATATACGATAACATGTTTGATGTACGAAGAGTGTATCGCTAGAATAAATGTATGGAAATATATAATAACATGTTTATTTTTACCTTTATTCCTTTTTTTTAATGTAATTAGAAATCCAATTATCTATTTAAGTAATTTCTAAGATATGTTTAAATCAAGTGTTTATTGCTTAAACAAATGTATGAAATGTGTTTTATCTATGAGGGACGAATAACTCAGCAGTAGACCTCACGCTATAGTCCTAACGGGAGGTAGATCTCACGCTATAGTGTGGTAGACCTCACGCTATAGTAGCACCATAATACCTCTTTTTGGATCTCCTTCAGTCCTTGACCCTAGCATTTCTCAATTTTTTTAAATGAATATACATCATTGTTCAAATACTGACATTTCAAAGAAGATAAACTTCGTTGTTTTTAAGATAAACTGTGTATGAAAGTGACTTGCCGCTCATTGTATATATATATATATATATATATATATATATATATATATATATATATATATATATATATATATATTAATTATAAGCAGTTATCCTCCAGGATACTAAATAAAAAAAAGATATATGGAAAATTGAGATTTCTTGTTTTACCGTAAGAGCCATTGAATGGGAAGAGGTTGTCACGGGAGGGAAGGTGGGTTGGGGTGGAAGAAAGGTTTAAAGGAAAATTTCTGGTAATAAAGACGGAGGAAGATAAAAGATGA